>NC_138382.1:55322870-55344621 GCF_054177405.1 Leptonychotes weddellii
AAGTGGTCGCTTTTCTGATGAGAGAGTTGTTGCTATTCTTTTCTTCGATCTCCTGTTGCATTTATAGGTGTTCAGAATGGTTTGATCCCTATCCAGCTGAATTCCTGAGAGGAGACGAAATCCAGGTCTCCTACTCCTCCGCCATCTTGCTCCCCTTCCTATTTTATATAAATATATATATATATGTAAAATCCCTAACAAAACCTAAAGACATAAAATCAAACAGCTATGTAGATAAATTAAAATGAAATCTAAAACATGCTCAAATAACCTGCCACAAATCAGGTAAGAGAAACAAAAATGAAAAACAGAAGGATGAAGGGAAAACAAATAAGAATGTGTTAGGCCAAAGTCCAAGCATATTAATAATTACATTAAATGAAAATAATTCAAACACATAAATTAGACAGATTTTCAGATTAAATTCACAAAGATGACCAGTTATAAGCCAGGATAATTGTGCCCTAGGGAAAAGTAAATACCCAAACAGTTTATGGAATAATGAATAAAGAGAGTTAAAAAGATACCTGGAGGCCTGGAGTTTCATCATGATCTGTTTGTTAGAGTGGGGGCATATGGAGGCTATATAATAAATGAAAACTTGCTCACAGGGGGACACCGAGTGCATGCACCCACCTAGCGGTCATTATCCTCTTCCAAATGTAGTCAGAATAGACATCATTGATAATGGGACACCATCTACATTGGGTCCTCGGCCTGTGGGGTGAAAGTCATTCTAGTGTGAAATTCTAAGTGGAAGCTTCTAACACTGGCAAACTCCTTTCCCAAACAGCAAATCAAAAATACCATATCCCATGGAATTGGTAGCATTTCCTGGCAGTCTCAATCTACAGAATGTAGAGTTGGTGGTCCAGCCCTTTCTGCACTTATTTCACTAGTCTGGCTCCTGCAAAAACCAGATGAATCCTAGAAACTGGCATCAGACTCAACCAAAGAGTAGTCCTAATTATAGCCACCACACCAGGTGGAATAACTTTGAGCAGATTAAAACAGCCCTGGTTATCTGAAATGTAGCCACTGATTTATCAAATATATTTTTTCCATCACTATCAGATTAGGGGATCAGAAATGGTTTGAATTCAGATAATAGGCAACAGTATATATTTACAGCTTAGTTCCAGGATTATTTTGGGTTTTCCTTCTGCTATCATAATATACTGTGAAGAGGTCTGGACGACCTACATATCTTGCAAAATACCACGTTGATCTACTATATCAATGACATCATTTGTATTATGCTAGAAGAGCAAGAAGGGCTGACTATTAGGGAACTTGTTACAATTCATGTACTCCAGAGCATGGAAGATAAACCCTAGGATGACTCCAGTATGCCACATTAGTAAAATTTTAGTGGTTTAGTGGTAACAGGTATTCCAGGACATCCCATACAAAGTAAAAAATTAATGCATCTTCACCTTCTAATACAAAGAACAGTGACTAATTGGCCTCTTCAGATTCTGAAGGCAGTATGTTCAACAACTAGGAATAGTTGTTGTGTTGACCCATATACCAGGTGACATAGAAGTTTTGAGTGGGACCCCAAGCAGGAAAAGTTCTTTAGCAAGGCCAGGCACTGGTGGAAGCAGCTTTGCCACTTGGAACATATAACCAGGCAGACCCTGTGGTATTACCAGCTATGAGAAAAAAACAGCATGTTGGAACTCACACAAGCTCCAGTGAGATATTCACAACACAGAGGGCAGGGCCAAGCCACCTGCAACAGAAACTCCAATATCTTCTGAAAAACAACTCCTGGTGTGCTACTGAGCCCTTGTAGAGATGGAGTACCAAGCTTGGGGTACCAACTGACCATACAGCCCCAAGTGCCCATCATTTGCTTGATTCTGTCAGATTTAACAAGTCGTAAAGTCAGGTGGGCCCAGCAATAATCCATCTTAAGATAAAATTGCAACATCAAGAATCAAGCACAAGTCCCTTATCAGCTAGCCCACGACCCCCTTGTAATTTACCACTGTTACACCCCCGTCCTCGTACACATCTAGTCAATCTCGTCCTCACCCATTCAATATCTGGAGACCACATCAAAGTGATTTCCATACACTAAACTTCCCCTAACCCAATGGTCAGAGTCACACTGTAATGGTGGCTCATTCCAGGGGCTGGCAAGGAGTGAGGGACATGGGTAAGTACCTAGAGTCTATCACCTTCCAGGATGCCCAGGTCCCTGGTGGCCAAAGTCCCAGGATATAGCACAGGCTCTAGGGGTGAAAAGCTTACATCTGGCAAGGTCAAAGTCTGTAGCAACATGATCACACGGTGTAACCCCTTGGGGTCAGTTTTTCCTCCCAGCAGCTGCAAGAGGTCTTGAATTCATCACAGAAGACCATTGTGGTCTGCTCCTCTGGCCTTCCCAGAACAGCGTCAGCACATTGCTTCCTTTCTACGCAGCCCAAGTTCCAACACCTTGAGATGGGGGAGCTGGCCCCTCCACCAGGAAAGGTTCTCTTTTGAACACCATGAGTGACACCGGAAAGCCAGAACCAGGGAAGGGAAGGGAATGTGAGGCTTCCCAGGAAGGCAAACGGGAGCCCGAAGGGTGGACTATGTGGTTTAGGGTATGTGGGGGAGTAAGTGTGGGTCCAATGGAAGCACAGGGAGAGAATGGGCTGGGATGTGCTGAGCATCAGCTCAGAGAACGGTTGAATCAGATACGAGGTGCTGCTGCCGTGACCATTCTTCACAGAGGAAGCCCAATCTTGTGGAATCTTGGGAAATATAAGGGAATTAGGAAAGGGTGGCAAGGGAGTCCTAGGATGTGAAACACCTGGGTGCCCCAGGTGCCAGAAATCCCTTGTCCCAGACTCCTCCTTTAAGTCGGGTTCTTCCCACCTGACACAATAGGACTTATGCCCAGTAGTATGGATTTTCATTACCATTGCTGATTGAGCTAATATTGCCACGAAGGGGCATCTAGAATGGAGAGCGCTGGTCCACTGGTGGAGAGAGACAATGAGTACCACCTGTGGCTCTGAGACCAGCTGAAGGGGTTGTAGTTTGTCCCACCAACTTTCCTCCCCACTGAAGTTCATTCAAGAGAGGTCTACTAGAATCCTATAAAAGTTGCTCCTAAATTGTATATGAAGAACTAGATTCAACTTGCACAAGGGGTGATTTGTAGACACTATGATATATCACCCAGACGCCCCTTCAGTGAAGGACTTATTACCCCAATTGTTGCTGATTGACAGCTGAAGGCTATCTCAGGGTCTGCTCAGCTGCAGGGAGTCACCTTGCCCAAGGTTGCATCCCTTCCTGGGGGAGTCTACGTCTAGTGAATGATTGCTAAAAGTAAATAAAGGCCTGGCCATTTTGAACCAACTCAGGACAACTGTTAAGGGGTTTTCCAGCTTCAGAGCAACTCCGGGAGCAGGCTGAGGCTACCATTGGTCCTGGGTGCCTCATAGTTTGACTTCTCTCTCTGCTCAGTCCTACTTCCTTCTCCTCTCTTCCACAGGGATGTCTCTAAGGGAGCTCCTTAATAAGCATTCAGCAAACTAACTCAGTCTTAGAGTCAGCCGTGACAATACTTCACCCTCAGTTTGAATTTCTCTTTTTTGTATTTGTTAATTTCTGTCATTTTCTTTTAAAATTATTCTTGAGTAATTTCTCTGTGTCTTATTCTCTAGACTGGAGAAATTTAGGACTGAAAGAAACAGTACTGGCCATCTACCTAGTTTTCTTCTTGTGTAGAATACATTTTCCCCATATGATGTTCTCAACCTCAATCTGTTGAATATTTTCAATGGTTTCCAGATTAAACAGCAATGCACAGCTGTAATGTTTACAAAGTCTTCTCCTATGATGAGTAGAAATCTGCCTTCTTGTGTCTGCTACTCATTTGCCTTTGTTTTGTTTATTAATCAACTTCCATATGACAGTTTCAAATAAATAGCATGTTCTCTGCCGAATCTTCTTGAGGCTAAATAAATCCAGTTTCCTCAGCCACTCCTCATGTGTTCTTATCATAGTTCCACCTCTCCTACAAACTTTGTAAACTACTCATTCTTTTGCATAGAGACAACTCAACTTTTTGTACTGTTCTGTCATCCCCTTATCAGAAGAATCTTGTCCAGGATGGGTATTCATACAAACAAGCAAACAAACAAATGTAGATTGACTGGACAGATAATACTTCAACTTATTTAATCTTTTCAAGTACTAATATAATTAAAGAAATATCCAAACCTTTTGATTGAATCCTCCTAATCCATAAATATAATGACTCACCCATAAATGTTACAGTGGGAATTCTGGTCCCTTTGTAGGACTAGTATGATTTATTAATAGTATCCTTACTCCATGGAAAGATTTGACAAATCAGAGGTAATTCAATTTTTCATTCTTTTGGTTAAAAGTAAGTGACTGATTTTTTTTTTTTAAGATTTTATTTATTTATTTGACAGAGAGAGACACAGCAAGAGAGGGAACACAAGCAGGGGGGTGTGGGAGAGGGAGAAGCAGGCTCCCCAGAGAGCAGGGATCCCGATACAGGGCTTGATCCCAGGACCCTGGGATCATGACCTGAGCCAAAGGCAAACGCTTACGACTGAGCCACCCAGGCACTCCAAAAGTGAGTGACTGATTCTTATTCTGATTGGCATCACTAATGATAGCATGAGATTCAGCATTCTGTGCTCTGCTTCAAGGACATCAAAAGGGTGAACTAGCTGCCAACTTGACTGACATTTTATACAAGTGACATGAACCAATATATCTCTAGTACATGGCTCATTGAAAATTATAATTGTGTATTTAAAAATATATACAAGCCATATTTTATACTGGCAGCATGTGTTTTGTGGAGCAGGTAACACATGAGAAGCAACAAACATCCTTAAGTTGTTAAGGAAATCAGGCTGCTATCTATGTTAACACATTTTTTTTTTTTTGAGAATGAGAAGTGTCCACTTCAATGATAAATTCTAATTATTAAATTCTGTTTTTAACTCTGAGTTCCATAGAGGGCTGAAATCCACAGCTTTTGATAACTTAAATGGCAATTTGCTTTGGAAACTACAATGATATGAGGCTTATGTCATTAGGAAGAAAAACTCATTAAATTAATTCCCAGTTCCTAATTTACTTTAGGAAATTATTAATGTTGAAAAGATTAGTTGGGAAGAAGATTGATGAGTTTAGTTTTCTCACGGAACACTGAGGTTATAAAAAAAAGTCTACTGATTTATCATTTTTATATTGTGTGTACTTCCTATCCTAATGAACAAGTTGACATTTTGTTCACACGATTTTTATTATTTCATAGTTCACTAAGAGAATAAGCTTTCTAAGAGTTTCTGTCTTAGATATTTAGCATAACAGATATGAACACAAGTTTTAGAATTGGGCAGAAGTTTAATTCCCAACTGCCTATTAGCTATGTGACCTTGGTCCAGGTTTTTTTTACCTTTATCGGCCAAATTTTTCTCATCTGTAAAATCAGAATGGCAGTAATAATTACTTAATAAAATTGTAAGCATTAAATGAGATAGTACACCTGTACACTGTACGTGTTCTCAAATGGTCATTATATTTTGGATGGAGTAAGATTCAGGAGCTTTGGTACAATTAATGCTTTCTATTTTTTAAGTTAATTGTTTTCTATATTAATAAGAGAAAAATGACTCTAACACGAACGTTCATTAATACTTAGAGAATGGTTAAAGAGGAAAAACTCAGGTATTCTGACTCCAAAGGCCATTGTTCCCCACATCTTAGCACAAAACACAAGACTGTCTTATGGAGAGAAGATCAGTGGTAACTTTTTTTTTTTTAAAGACAGTACATTTTTCTTTAGGGCACCAGGGAAAAAAGCTACGGGTAGATTACATTATAAATATTTGACATAAAGAAATCTCAAGAAGGAAGGAAAATGAATATTAATTTTTTACTGTGTGCCAAACTCTGTAATAAGTATTTGTTTAAAAATCAGTACCACCATCATCATCTCATCATCAGCCTAACAGTAAAGACAGATGCCATTAACTAAGGACCTATTACACAGCAAGGACTTTACATAGGCTATTAAGTTTGATCCCTACAATGACCTTATAAGGTATACATTATTTTGTCTAATTTATCGATGAGGAAGGCCAGGCTTAGAAAGTTGAAGGAACTTGCCCCCAGTCATATTGCTGGTGAATGTTGGCACTAGAATTGGCACCTACTTCTATCCAACAAGGACCAAAAAGGAGCCACGACTATTCTGTTTCAGTTTGCTTTACTTTGGGTTGCATCAACACAATACAAGATCCTCTCATACATTTTGTATTATCTCTTAAAGGTATGACCTTTGGATATCACTGCAGGGAGCACAGAGAGGGACTGGGTGAGCTCCAGGCTAAATGCCAACAGTTGTCAGGACTACCTCCATGATTTTACAGTCCCCTTGAATTTTGTTCAGCGTCTGTTGGACATCACTCACCAACCACATAGGAATGTGTTCTACTTAGGCCTGCACTTCGTACCTCTGTTGCTATAGACCAAGGCACCAAGGTTGTCCCAATCACTGCTGTAACCTCAGCCGCTTCCAGGGAGCCCCCAGTCTTGCTGAGCACTCTGGTATTCATAAAAATCTTCCTTGGCCAGCAAGAGCTCTGCCCCCAAAGAATGGCTGGAGAGCACTTATATATATGTAGCAGAAGCTATACCTTATGATTTATTCAGGTGCCTGTCCCTCAAGTGGTAGTTCAGCTGTCTTGGATTTTTTCTCTTAAAATATGTACCATGCAAGCTTCGCCAGAAATGAGAAGCTTCAAGCTGTTCCATGGTTTACATAGGGGTTTCTCTGATGGAGACTCTCTAGAACCCATAGATATCAGATCCAACCTACAGCTCAAAAGCCTAATAGATTATTTCCTCTTCACCAAGTTGCCACATAAGTGAATTATAGAAATTTGGTTGTGAAATAAATATTGAAAAGAAAATATTGGCCTCATAATGAAAAGGTAACATTTTATACATTTTAGGTATCAGTTAAATTTACATACATGGTCTTTAAAGCAATTTGGACTTTTGGCACGGACTATCAGTATCATCTGTTGCATTAAATCTATAATGCTGCTACTCAAATTCAGGAATAATTAGAGGCACCAAGAGACACACAGGGATCTCAGAAGGGAAATTGGTTGAAAAAAACTAACAAACAATATATTATGGCAATAATATCTTTCCAAGGTACAGAAAAATGGTCCAAGATACCTTAACTGGTTATCCGAGGCTCTGAGATCTCAATTGTGAAAGATATTTTACCATGGAGGATAAAAAGAAAACATTCCAGAAGCTCCAGTGAGTGAAAGGGAAAGGTCACCAAGGCAATCAAGGTGAATGATGCCTGTGTGATGCCCAAGGTCCAGACTGAGAACAAGAGGGACCCAAGGTTTACGGACTTCAAGGCAAACCTAATAGCTTAGCCAATGGGCTGGAAGGTCAGTGAAGACATGTAGTAAATCAAATGCAGTTAGTTCCCGATGCACGACTGCAATACTAAGGAGAGCAAGTTCGTTTGGCAATGGCTTCCTTCATTAGTAATTTAAGCTAAGTTTGTATCACAATATTCCCGGTCTCTCTTCGAACCTTTATTACATTCTCACGGCTGAGCTGGGACTACAATATTTATTTATTTTTTTTTTTTTAAAGATTTATTTATCTTTATTTTTTTTTTTTAAGATTTTATTTATTTATTTGACAGAGAGAGACACAGTGAGAGAGGGAACACAAGCAGGGAGAGTGGGAGAGGGAGAAGCAGGCTTCCCACAGAGCAGGGAGCCCGATGCGGGGCTCGATCCCAGGACCCTGGGATCATGACCTGAGCCGAAGGCAGACGCTTAACGACTGAGCCACCCAGGCGCCCGGGACTACAATATTTAAAGCTACTTGGAAAGGGATGCTGTTTTGTGGGAAATGGGAGAACCAGAAGGGTTTAAACAAAGGAAAGTTTGCATGGAAAAGTTGAAAAAAATAAGAACATATAATTTTGTAACTTGCAGGGACCTTAAATAGCCATCCTGCCTTGTATTTGTTATAGTCATTGTAACCCAGAGAGTGTTACTCCAGATCACAGGTTCAGAGGTTGGACTGAAACCCATCTTTTTTATTCCTACTGCAACATTTTTTTTCCAGTCGAGGAAATGCTAGAGAAAATTTTTAAAAAGGGCGGGGGGTTGGGGGGCATTATAAAGGAAAATGGCCAGGAGCTCCCTGGTCATGCTGGAGAATTTTCTCGTGGTCAGGTACAATTTTTGCTAGCATATTCTTGTTTTAGCAAATATTTACTATGAGCCAGGCACTTTCTTATTTAATCCTCACAATATTCTTGTGAGGTAGGAATTATTGAATTTTTGAATAATGACACTACGGCTCCAAGAGGTTAAACAACTTTGCTCAAGAGGAGAAGGTAATGACCCAGCCACTTGCCCTGAATATTTAAAAATGGGGTTTGTGAGGAGGTATGACCTGGCTCCAGCACACTGCTGTCCCGGTCATTTTCATAGGGAACTCTAGAGTTTAAATAGCAACTTGGAGATTTTTATAAATTGAGGCAAGTGTTTCAGACATTTGTCAGCAAATGTCTGGCATCAACCAGCTATTGGGTGTCAGCTATGGCCTTTGGCCAGGATTATTCCCTGGAACATTAATACATGGAAGCACTATTTCTGTATTTGCACTGCTATTGAGGCATTTTCAATAATTCAAACTAAACCAGGGGGCTGATGACTTATAACTGTAGAAGAAAACAAATACAGACTATTAAACTGAACAGCTAAAGAAGGATTTTGGCAGAAATTGCTTCAGACAGTTCAAATGAGAAGTGATTTTTTATTTATTTTATTTTTTTTTTTTTTAAAGATTTTATTTATTTATTTGAGAGAGAGAGAATGAGAGACAGAGAGCATGAGAGGGAGGAGGGTCAGAGGGAGAAGCAGACTCCCTGCTGAGCAGGGAGCCCGATGCGGGACTCGATCCCGGGACTCCAGGATCATGACCTGAGCCGAAGGCAGTCGCTTAACCAACTGAGCCACCCAGGTGCCCGAGAAGTGATTTTTTAAAAAACCTGCTTATTATGGCAATGTGGGTAAATGGCCTTCCTTTTACTTCCTGAATGTTGGCTTTGACCACGCCCTCCCTCTGATTCTGGAGGAAAAAGTCTTACATGAAAGGTGAAATTATTAATGTCAGTCATCTCTGTCTGCCAATTGGTTGTAAGCAAGGCCTATCCTCAGATCAGAAACTGGAATTCTTATGTCTGATTAAATTTCTATTATAGGAAAATTTAAATAAATAAAAAAACTATCAAGAAGATAATAAAAGACATAATCATATTACCTTGAAATAAAAGCTGTTGATCTTTTTTCCAGGAACAAAATAATTTTATAATAAGCATTCTTTTAAGTAAACTTTGCACATATCCATTATTATTTCCTTAGGATAAATTATTAGAAGTAAACATTTGGAGTCAGAGTTTATGCAGGAATTTAACACTTTAAAGATATGTTGCAAGACTGCCCTCCCAAAGACTTCGTGAACTAAGTTTACTACTGGCTCTGTCTATCAAAGTATTAATGATGCAGTCTTTTGTATTTCTTCAGGAAAACACCAGATAGCTCCTTTGTGGTGGAGATAAATTGGGTCCCAGGAATAATGGAAACAAAAGGGTC
This sequence comes from Leptonychotes weddellii, assembly GCF_054177405.1. Lineage (NCBI taxonomy): Eukaryota > Metazoa > Chordata > Mammalia > Carnivora > Phocidae > Leptonychotes > Leptonychotes weddellii. The sequence continues at coordinate 55,332,566 of NC_138382.1, forward strand.
TGACCTTTGGAATTTAAAGACATTATTTTGGATTATTTGTGAGACCTGTGTTTAAGAAGAACCTGAATCTAAAGATTGGGGAGGACAAAATGAGGACTTTTGGTGAGCTGCTCAGCCCTACCTGGAGAGTTATGTGTGCATGTGTGTTTGTGTGTGTGTGAGTGCAAAATGTTTACTCAAAACATGGAGGGTCTGATGGTTTGAACAGGGAAGTATTGCTTTTATTTTTCTAAGTTTCCTTTCCTAAATTTTAGGTAAAGGAAGATATTATTGCAATATGTCATAATTTACTGACAGATTGATTTTATAATTGTTTATTGAACACCAAGTGAAAAGGTCGGTGTTCAAGATTTTAAATCAATTAACATGAAGAAAGCACTCATATTTTTCTTTCTTTCCAACTTATTAAAGCATTATATGAGAAGTTAACTGCTGTGCAGAGATGCCATGTGCTTTGACTAGAATAATAAAACTGGATGTGCATTTCTGGAAATGAGTCATGTGGCTTTAATAGTGGATAAAAAGGGCATAAAAATAAAATGTTTGAATAATTTTGGCTTTGAGAAAAGAGACGACAGAACAGACCCAAGATCATATTAAATAAACAAGAACATCGCATTATTCAGGATGAGTTGCTGGCACACATGAGCTGAAGCAGGAGTTTCTAAAGTGAACTAGGAGTGGGCTTCTCTATGAATTTTGCCAGTGCAATGCAGAGGCTTTGGTATTTCATAGACCTATCAGGCTTGTTTATAATAAGAATTTCTGTCGTCAGAGAAGCTTTCAATGATAGAGGCAGTAAAGGGGTAATAAATGGTAAGTATGATATGATCCCTGTTTTGTTTTGTTTTTTAAGATTTTATTTATTTATTTGACAGAGAGAGACAGTGAGAGAGGGAACACAAGCAGGGGGAGTGGGAGAGGGAGAAGTAGTCTTCCCGCTGAGCAGGGAGCCCAATGCAGGGCTCGATCCCAGGACCCTGGGATCATGACCTGAGCCTAAGGCAGATGCTTAATGACTGAGCCACATAGGCACCCCAATATGATCTCTGTCTTTAAAGAAACTTCAGTTCAAGGCTGTGAATGAGAAGTGTGGGTGGATGGATAGTATTGAGGAGAGGCTGGATCAAAATGCCAAAGTGTTTGAATTTATATATTTTGAAAAATGCATTTCTCTGATTGTAAAAATAATGCAGTTTGTTATTAAATACTTTGAAAAAAAGCAAAGTATAAAGAAGATAATACAAATCATCCATAATCTCACAAGCCTTTTGACTCAAATGCTTATACATGCATATATTGTATATGCATATAAATTTTATCTTTATATCTTAATTTGGAAATATGTACAGGAGAGATAACAACTCAAATAATTACTGTCTTAGTTTCACCAGAAGTTTGGAGGATAAAGTTATTCATATCTTATTATCAGTCTCTATGCCCTGTGTGTGATTCCCACAAAATTCTTGGAGGTGTTATTCTCACCTCTGAGCTAAGAATTTATTAATATAAAATCCTTTGTTGTGGATTTGTTAATATGCACTTGAGCATTATCTAAAATAATATTTTTAAAAAGAGCTTATTAAAGATGCATGTATAAATTGAGTGGTTTACCTCATTATCAGCCTTCTTTTGTTTAGAATCATTTGCTAATTGGAAATTTGAAGTTAATACCTCTGGAGATAGAAAGGTAATTGATCTAATGTTAGACTAGGTTCAACATAGTTAAGAGGTTTCTCTGACCCATTTTCAGAAAGAATCTTTAATCTTTCTAGAGCTAACGTTGCTATCTCTATTTTCCTGATATACAGCCTACACATAAAAAATGATACGTTTATTCCTTCAGTATATGTAAAAATTTAAAGCATTGTTGTAAGTTAGTTTTTATTTTTTCGAGATGTCAAACTCTGCAAGAGATGGTTTCTCCTCTTTTTCTTGATCACAGGGAAGCTCAAATCAAATTTGTATCATACCTTTAGTACACAGAAGACATAATTAATGGCTTGCACTTTGCATTTAATCTTATCCTGTCTTACTTCTCTATCTTTATGTCCCTTTCCCTCATTTCCTTGTCTGTGTTATTTAACTTGGTTATGTATAAGATCAGCCAGATTTAAAGCTGAAATCCCAGTGGCTCACCACAACAATGGTTTATTTCTTGTTTATGCACGTTATTGGTTGGTGTCGGGGTGTCTGTTCCATATGTCACTCAGCAACTTATGCTAAAGTTTTACCATCTGTAGCTGCACCATCTGGAACATGCAGGCTGGTCATTGTAGCAAGAGAAGAGTCTGGAAAGATGCACATGCTATTTTCACTGTTTTAGCCAGCAAGTAACATACTTCTGTTCACCTTTTTGTTGCTTTATTGACCATACTTGGCTCCACGGCCCAACCCAATGGTAGAGGCGTCAGGAAAAGTAAGGGTTTGGCTGCAATACTTGGTGAGCAGACTGCCTCTGTCTCCGTGTATTTTTGACAGGATTTTGAGAAGTGGTTTTGGAATGAAGTAGATTATAAATAATATAACTATTGTCATTTTTGTAGGTCAAAAATGGTTAAATATCAGCAGTTTTATGTAGTTCAGCCTAGTAAATAAATGCATAATGTCATAAGCATTTTACTGAGTTAACACAGTCCTTGCCCTCAAAAGAGAGACTGCCTATCAGCAGGAGCAAGTCTGCATACAAATAACTGCAATTCATTCAGAAAAGAACTGTGACAGAGATGTGTGCATAGCATCCTGGCAATAGAGAAGAAAGCACGACTAGTTCTATAAGAGCTTGTTAAGGGAGGTGTCAGTTGTTAATTGTTAATGGTCATCCCAAGGAGAAAGTACCTAACTTCTAGACAGAAGGAATGACATGCAAAGAAGCATAAACATGAGGAAGGGAGCCTTGTTTAGAAAAGCCTAGTAACAGAAAAAGTAAGACAAAGGCTAGCTTGAAATGAGGTCATAAATACAGATGGGATCAGGCTGGAGATGACTTTGTATGTCATGCTAAGCAACTGCCACTTTTTTGCTGATAGCAATTTGAAGCTACTGAAGGCCTGGGGGGATGGGATCAGATCCCTCTGCAGGGGATGAGGAAGGAATTACGCTGTAGGAAATACGGGGTGTTTTATGTATTTATTTTCAAAGATTTTATTTATTTATTTGACAGAGAGAGACACAGCAAGAGAGGGAACACAAGCAGGGGGAGTGGGAGAGGGAGAAGCAGACTCCCCGCTGAGCAGGGAGCCCAATGCGGGGCTCGATCCCAGGACCCTGGGATCATGATCTGAGCTGAAGGCAGATGCTTAACAGAGCCACCCAGGTGCCCCAGTACTGGATGTTTTAAAGAAGAGAGATTCTAAGGTACTTTTGTGTTTCTTTTCGATGTGGACACATTCTTTAAACTGTGCAGTAAAATCTCCCAAATTTTTAGTGATCAAATATCACAAAAATTTAGGCAAGAAAGGAGATGGATGGGCATGGTATAGACCAGTCTCTGGCTAATATTGGGGAGGAGAGTGGCTGGTGAAATATTTATTGTAGTTCTAGCTTATCACCTGAACCTGGTACACTGGCAATCTCTAAGTTTCCTGCAGTATTAAAAAAAAATACTGTTTTTGGAATCTTAGGAGTTAGACGAGACCTTAGGGGTTTCAAGGTCTACACTTGTTTTCTATGGGAGAATTTTCCTTATATTTAATAAACTTGAAAGTGGTCATTGAGTCTTATGCTTGAATAGGCCCTTGAGAATCTAATTTGTTCTCAAGACAGATCACTCCATTAAAGAACAGTGAAAGTGTTTTGCTGTTGTTTGCCGTTACAAAGAACGATACTTGAAAAATGGGAAGAAAAGCAAGTCTGGCTAGCAGCCCCAAATAGAGCCTTTCAACTTTAAAATAGAGATAGCAACATTAGCTCTATAATGATACATGACTCACCTTAATGGGAAAAAAAAAGTCACTTAAAACTATAATGAACAATAACCACTTCAACCTTTTAATATCTTTGTGTATTGGGGAGACAGTTATTATCAGAATGAAGACAAGTTTCTTACACTGTCCTCGTCTATGGAAAAGTTTAATAGGAGGAGTGAGAATGAACAAATGATATTTCAAAGTCTTTGCCTGTTCAGAATAGCAGCCCTGATGAAGGTAAGGCCAATAATGATACGATGGTGTTAGAGATGCAGAATCAGGAAGGGTCAATCGGCCCACGTAATAAGGTGGGGGGTTGTGTTGAGTGGGAAAGTCTGAGCACGAGCAGCCCTAATCTTTCACTAAAGGCTGCTACCCACTCAAATGCCTGTGTGACTGATGATTTAGAGCTTTTCAGAAAAGTTCCATTAGCTTTGTAAAAATGTGGGAATTCTCCTCTGTATCTGGCAATGGCTTTTGTTGTTATTCATGACGTGACTTAGATGTCAACTGGGATAACCTAATATTTGAGATTGAAATGAAGATGACTCAAAGTGAAATATGCCTGCCACAGGGCTGCTAAATGATTGTCTCCTTTCCCGTGAGATTCCAAGTGCCATGGGGGAGCTGGAGACCTATTCACATGATGGTCAGTAGTAAAGATGGCCATTGTAACCCAAATGGGTACCTCTTCTCCATCATACGTTCTCAACATAGACGATTTCACTTCCAAGAGGGTGGACTTTTGTTCTTATCGGTGGGGGTGAGTAAGGGAAAGAACAGAAACTCTTATTCTTTTATGAATGAAGCACAGATATATACACAGTACACAAACAGACATAGAGTATATCCGTGGTATTAAAGTTTCATGAGAAAGCAATAAGGGAAAAAAAGATCTAAAAAGACTCCTTAAGACTCCCTACTGTGTCACATTTACCTAGGCTACGATGTGCATGGCATCCCATGTTGTACAGTGTGGTGGTCCTGGGTGGGAAGGGAAGGAATTTATGACTTTCCTGAGTCATGTAGGTTTCTGAGCTTCTGCTTCCCTTGAATTGGATAATTTTCTAGATCATTCCTCCATGGCACGCATGCTGCCCCTCTTTCTTCTAGTGTCACTCTCACTATGGAATGCCATTTCTTTTCTTATCTCTTTAAAAGAGATAGGATAAAACCTTCATCATTCTCCTATCCGCTCCTTGGTTCACGAACATAAGGTCTATGGCACTTTGAAAACTGGATAAAGATAAAAATATGTTATATTCTTCACGAAGCCCTTCCTATTCTGCTTATTAGAAATGAGTTCTCTCATCTCTTTATCCCCTAGCAATTATTTTTGCATCTCAAAACTTCTACTCTTGAGATTACTGTGCATTTTTCTTACTCTTTCTACTGCAGCTTAAACTTCCTAGCATCAGAAACCATAATCTTATTCGTTTTCATAGCCTCTCCATGTCTTGTATGATGCCTTAACTAATATCACAGCAATCAACCTCATATAAATCTGGGAGGGGAGGGCGGAATTGGGAGCAAGAGAAACTTTTAACAATGAGTTTCAAGACTAATCAAATTTGAGATGAATAATGACTAATGTGAAGAGATTCTATTAAAATGTAGTCCTTCTGTTAGGGAAGGAATAACATACATTTATTTGTGAGCAATATGATTCAAGTCCATTTTAGCTGCATATCATAAAAGAAAGGATAAAATGTCAAAGTGAGAAAGATAATGAGATACATGTGCAAATTCTTCAAAGAGGAAGAGGAGACACAGAGGGAGGCTTTGGGTGGGAGACTGAGCAGATGTCCTCATGGCGGTGCGGGCAACTGCAGGGGAATAGTGTCTAGCTCTGGATGTGCTTAAATTGTATTGATGGCTCTTTATATCTCTTTGATCAACCTCTAATATCTATCCTGTTTCAGGCCTACGTCCCTCTACATTGCTTCCCCGAAAGCCTACAGTCTTCAGAACCCATTTTCTCCTCAGTTTGATTAACTTAAACACGTGCACTGAGTGCCTTATGTTTCGGGCTCTTTGTAAGGCATGAGGAATACATGGAGATGTAAGACCCCTCCCCTGCCTTCAGGAGGACTTCACTGAGGAAAAGACTCTGAAAGATAAGTTGGCTAATTAGATCAGGAGAAGGGAGGAGAGGTATTTCAGGCCCAGGGAACAGCTCAGAGTCAGAGCATGGACTGCGCGCACAGACGCTGGATTGATATGGTTTGCCTGAACCTCGCGGGAGGCCTGGGGAGAGATGTTTTCGGGGGAACTCAGCTAGTTTATGCTCTGTTGGCTACCTGAGGAAAACCTGCCACATAGAGTTCTTCATTTCTAGTGAATCTCTGCTCCCTCTGCCTTTCAACTCTAATCCTGAATGTTCCTTCAGTCGTTCCTAATCCTAATTAAGTGGCATTTGGTAACACGGGGGAGAAAAGTCATCTCTTTTTTACAGACCAATAATTACCGTAGTTAATTAGCTTATATTTATAAAGACAATGCATGCCTAATTACATCAAATATAGCCCCCATTCAACCAATTAATTGTTGAAGCAAACGTTTTGGGGCACATACTCTGCATCTAGAATAGTTCCATCATTCAGCTCTTTGACTCAGGAACTGAAGAACTTATTTTTACCATCTCTAAATCTCACTTTTTCCTTTTTTTTTTTAAAGATTTTATTTATTTATTTGAGAGAGAGAATGAGACTGAGAGAGAGAGTATGAGAGGGGGGAGGATCAGAGGGAGAAGCAGACTCCCTGCTGAGCAGGGAGCCTGATGTGGGACTTGATCCTGGGACTCCAGGATCATGACCTGGGCCAAAGGCAGTCGCTTAACCAACTGAACCACCCAGGCGCCCCGCTTTTTTTTTTTTTTTAAGATTTATTTATTTGAGAGAGAGAGAGAGAGGGAGAGCACAGAGGGAGAAGCAGACTCCCTGCTGAGCAGACAGCCCTATGCGGGCTCAATCCCAGAACCCTGAGATCATGACCTGAGCTGAAGGCAGACACCTAACTGACTGAGCCACCCAGGCACCCCTGAATCTCAATTTTTCACTTTTTAAAATGAGAACAACTACATCTATCTCACAAGATAGTTTTGAAAAGTAAAAGATAATTCTTATAATGCATTTGTGTCAGTTGCATTTGTGTCAGTCTCCCTCCCTGTTCTGTCCATCCTTTCTGCCCTTCTCCACCCTCTTCTGTGCCCCAAGGCTGATTCCTACACACTGCATCGCCCAGACTCCCTGGGCTGGCTGGTTTCTGGTTGCTTCTGGCCAATGCAAGGCACTGATAGGAGACAGGAGAAAAGAAGGAAGTTGGTCTTTCTTTTTTGCTTTCTCACTTCTTATGTGTCCTGGTTCTGGCACATTATGGCGAGAGATTCGACCCTCCTCCTGTCCCATGGCCCTTCTTCCATGGCACCAGCTCTTACATAGCAACACTCTTCTTCCTCTTGTCCTTCGGGTCTAAGAGCCATAATTAATGGCTTTCACCTGTTTGTAGCTCCTGGGCCCTTCAGCATCTGTTGTTCATTCTCTCTGCCCAGTCCTCTGTAAGGAGTACCTTCTTTAAACTTTAAAGATATAAGCTGGGGCGCCTGGGTGGCTCAGTCATTAAGCGTCTGCCTTCCTCTCGGGTCATAATCCCAGGGTCCTGGGATCGAGCCCCACATCGGGCTCCCTGCTCAGTGGGAGGCCTGCTTCTCCCTCCCCCTGCTTGTGTTCCCTCTCTCGCTGTGTCTCTCTCTGTCAAATAAATAAATAAAATCTTAAAAACAAACAACAACAACAAAAAGCTTTAAAGATATAAGCAGAGAAAATGTATGTAAGGGGTTATATATAAGAATATCAACAATAGTTATTTTTGGATAGTGGGATCATGGATTTCTTTTACTTTTAAAATTTCTATATGATCATTTTTTAAAAACTCTAACCCTACCTCAGTGATAAGAGTAAATACCTTCTACTTTGAAAGTAGAATAGCATGAAAATACATTCTAACCTGTTCTTCCAGTCAACAAGGTAAAAGAACAGTTCTGTATCATTGGATACAGTAAAGGGAAAATTTTTTTAACTACTTCTGGTATAATAATGGATTTGTTTATGCTTCAAACTTCTTTTTCTATCCAGTAAAGGATTTTCTAAATATAATGGTTATTTTTGTCACAGAAATGCCAGCAATTGTCATAGCATGGGAAATCAATATCAAACTCTCTAATTATTGCACTAAGAAACTCATTCATTGTAATGAATTCTCTGCTGTTATTGAAGAACTAGAAATGTAATAAGAGTATCTATTCATAGTCTGTTATTGACCCCAAACTGCCAAGTCATTTAGGACAAGAATATAGGCCAAATAAAGTAACTTGTTAAAGAAGTTACGAGTATGAATAGTCACCCTCTCCTTTATTTAAGCCCATAAAAAGATTTTTTAATATATTGAACATGGAAAGGACATTATAAAATGAACGAAAATACTCTGTCAGGGTGAAGAATTTAAAAAGGTGAATGACTAAATCAAGTCTTAGCTTCCTTCTTTACTGAGTAAAGCATCAGAGAGGTGTATAATTTTAAATCATATCTTGGCAGATACAAAATTGAACAACTACATTAGGAAAATTCCCAGAACTGAATGACATATTCCTGAGAGTTTCTGAGATATCTAAAAATAGTATCTTTAAGGAAAGAAACCACCCCTTTAATTACTTTGAAATCTTAGCTTTTAGCTAGGCAGAACTGTTAAATGACTGAATAAATAAACTGGGAATTTATTGATTACATATCTAATCTGATGAATAGGTATGATTGTGAAGTAGTGATATGGCCAATATCATTAAGGTGTTCTCTCATTAACCTACTCTCATTAAGCTTCCATTCTTTCTATTCCACCAAAACGATGTTTGCCATGATCACCAATGGTCTCCAGCTTGCCAGATCTGGTGGTCCTTATTTTACTGTTTTACAGTTTTTGGTAGACTAGATTGCTCTTTCTTTCCTGAAATTATTTTCTTTGCTTCTATGATAAAACATTATTGTGTTTTCTCTCAGTCTCCTTTGTTGGCTTCTCCTCTTCCAATTAATCTGTAAATGTTAGTGGGCTTGGCAACCAATGCTTTTTCCTTTTTTTCTCTTCTCACACCCCCTTGATCTCAACTGATTATAAATACTGATTGCTCTTTTATGTATCCTCACAGTGCTGCTCTCTTCCCTGTATTCTAAACTTAGCTACCCAGCTGTCTACTGGACATTTCCAGCTAGATTTCTAGTAAGCATTTCAAAATTAACATGCCCCAAAGAGAACTTTTGATTTCGGATTCTGTCTCCAATCAAAACTGCCCTTACTGCAAATAAATAAACCCACCTTCCACCCACTCTCTTGAACCAAAAATGTAGGAATCTTTGATTCCCTTCCTTTCCTCAGGGTCTCACAACCAACTCAACTCATGTTAGAATTGAAGACATGTACTAAGTCCTCTCTTGTTTCTCTGCCTCCAAACTATTACTTTAGTTCAAGCCACCATATTTTTCCTACACTTAAGCAATTGTCTCCTAACTGGTACCCTTGTTTTCACTCTTTACATCCACCTTCATCCCCAATCTGTATTCCACAAGGACTGGCATTTTTAAGGTATGAATTAGATATTGTTGCTCTGCTTAAAACTTCCAATGATCTTCACTTCACTTGCAATAAAGTAAAATATTCTTACCAAAGCTCACAAGGTCCTATATGATTTTGTTTCTGTCTACCTTCCCAGCCTCATCTTCTCTTTTTTAAAGATTTTATTTATTTATTTGAGATAGAAAGAGAGACAGAGAGACAGAGCACGAGCAAGAGGAGGAGTGGAGGGAGAGGGAAAAGCAGGCTCTCCACTGAGCAGGGAGCCCGATGAGGGGCTCAATCCTGGGACCCTGAGATTACAACCTGAGCCGAAGGCAGATGCTTAACCGGCTGAGCCACCCAGGTGCGCCTCAGCCTCATCTTCTATAATTATCTTTTCACTAGGCTTGATAGACCCATTGGACACCTCTCTGTTCACCATATTTGCCACACCTAATTCCACCATGAAATCTCTGCATTTGCACCCATCTTTGTATATAACAGGCTCCCTTCTCCTAATCCTCTTTTCAGGGCAGGCCTCTATCTAATAATTAAAAAGTTAGCTTAGATGTTACATTCTCAGAGAGGCTCCACGACCAGAATGAAAGCTCCATGAGAGCCAGAATTCTAATGAGTTCATCTTCCATTTCCATTAAATTGGCAAACTTTAATCATATTTATTTATAAGAAAGCTTCATACAAAGAAGAAAAGAAAAACATCTTTAAACATTCATTCATTCATTCATTCAACATTTATTTATTGCCAGGCACCGTACTAGGCACTGAGTATATGGTGGTGAACAAAACAGACTTGGTGATCACGGTTCTCATGATGAATTGATATAGATGTAGAAGGATACAGATATAAAACAAATATACACACAAATATAATTATCAAGTGTGACCATTATTATGGAGGAAAATAACAAGGTCTATGAAAGACAGAATAACTCCAGATGATTTGGGGATGGAATAATTTAAGTTGAATCAAAAAAGTCTTCTATCAAAAAATGACATTTCAGGTTAGATCTGAGAAATAAGTAGGAGTCAGATGAATAGGTAAACATGTAGATTGGGATTCTAATAAACTATTAGGACTACAAAATCTTATGACAAACTTTCATATTAAAAGCTATCTAAAAGGGTAGTCATGATTCACACAATTCATACCCTATGTGATCTGCCATAGAGTCTTCCAGATTTTACTGCCCTAATGGAAGGACTTCTTGAACCATAACCTGGTACCATTGCAGACTTTCCTATTCTGGGCCCCACTCAAACTGGTAAGTTTCGTTTGTCTGTTTGCTTTTGTTTTTACATTTGTAGTACAGAGGTCTGCATGGTATTCACAGTGTGAAATATGCTACTTCCAGAACCCAGAGTGGCTTGCCACACATTGGGCTTCCTCCTTTGCAGCAGAAGATGCACTGTGCAATAATTTGATCATATATATATATATGTGTGTGTGTGTGTGTGTGTGTATGGCAATGGGGAAGAGGGAGAGGGAGAGAGAATCTCAAGCAGGCTCCATACCTAGCATGGAGCCTGACGCGGGGTTCAGTCTTACAACCCTGAGATCATGACCTGAGCTGAAGTCAAGATTCGGACACTTAACCAACTGAGCCACCCAGGTGCCCCTGATTTTACTTTTTGAGAGGATGTCCCACTGTGTTCCTGATAAATGCCCTAAAAATTTTATATATGTGGTAAGCCATGAATATTTGTAGGATTTATCTCCTATTCTTTGGAGAGCTATAAAATAAGAAAGTATTGAGAAAAAAATAATAATATTAAAAACTATTTAGTCATATGGAAAACTTGCTATGTTAGCACAGTAATTGAGTTGCCAGTATAAAATGGTACTTACACTGATTACAATTCTAAAATATGATGTATAAAGACAAACACTAGATGGTAAAATATGACAGATTATTTGGAAAGGGTAATTGTGGTTCATTTTCTCCTAATATTTTTTTTTGTAGTTTTTAATTTTATTATATTATGTTAGTCACCATACAATACATCATTAGTTTTTTGTTTGTTTTTTTTTTAAAAGATTTTATTTATTTATTTGAGAGAGAATGAGATAGAGAGAGAACATGAGAGAGGGGAGGGTCAGAGGGAGAAGCAGACTCCCTGCCAAGCAGGGAGCCTGATGTGGGACTTGATCCTGGAACTCCAGGATCATGACCTGAGCCGAAGGCAGTCGCTTAACCAACTGAGCCACCCAGGCGTCCCTACATCATTAGTTTTTGATGTAGTGATCCACGATCCATTGTTTTCGTATAACACCCAGTGCTCCATGCAGTTCGTGCCCTCTTTAATACCCATCACAGGGCTAACCAATCCCCCCTCCCCCCTCCCCTCTAGAATCCTGTTTGTTTCTCAGGTCCATAGTCTCTCATGGTTCATCTCTCCCTCCAATTCCCCCGCCCATTTTTCCCTTCCTTCTCCTAATGTCCTCCATGTTATTCCTTATTTCCACAAATAAGTGAAACCGTATGATAATTGACTTTCTCTGCTTGACTTATTTCGCTTAGCATAATC
>NC_138382.1:55345121-55394573 GCF_054177405.1 Leptonychotes weddellii
CATAATCTCTGAGTCTTTTCTGTTTTGGGGGCTCCTCCTCCTAGTCATTCTGTTGATGGGTGTTCGAGGGAATGTATAGAGTCGAAATTATTGACCAGAACCCAAGCAAGATGCACCTGTTTTCTTGGGACCTTAGGGTTGCTGGCCTCTTGTTTTCCCAGCCTGTCTTCTGCGGGAGGGGCCTGCCGCGCTGTTACTCAGTCAACCCTGTTTGGGCGGAGTTGCCCTGTTCCCCTGTGGCGGGGGATGGGCTCAGTGGGAATCTGTCTTTGGGGCTTTTTTTCTCTGGTGCCTTTCCACGTCTCTTCCACGAGTCAGAGCAGAAGAGATGGTTCCAACCCTCTGCCTCAGAGCAGAGAGACCTCAGGCTGTTCTTCAGTGAGCTCTCCAGGTCACACTGTCTCCGTTTCTGTCCGTGCTGCTATAAAGTGCAGCGTCCTGGGTTGTGTGCCCCTCCGCAGCGCTCCCAGTCCTGCCTCCAAGTCGGGGCACGTCTCTGCCCTTTGTGCTTCTAAAACCGCCAGTCGCTCCCAATTCGCGTGCGTGCGACTCCGCCGCTTGGGGTTCTGTCCCGGGGACTGCAGTTCGCGTGCACGCGACTCCGGAGGTTGCAGTTCACTGGTCTGACCACGGCGCACCGGGTTTCCTCTCGGAGGCTGCAGTTCGCGTGCGCGCGACCTACGCTCTGGGTTTCTGTCCGGGGGTCTGCGGTTCGCGTGCATGCGACCCCGCTGGTCTGGTTTTCCACCCTGGGGGCTGCCCTAAAGTCCTTTCCCGATGCTACTGGTCTGTGAGTCTGTGCCCGCCCTGCAGTGCGCGAGGCTGTCACTCACCGGTGGTGTAGGATCCCCACGGCCAGGCACCCCCCCGCTGCCGTTTATCCTCTGATATCTGCCAGCAGAATCACGGCTCTCCACTTCGTACCTCAAAACCAACCGCCTACGATATTCTGTTTGTCGAGATCCAGATCTTCTTACATCTCAGGCTGGTTTCGTGGGTGCTCAGAGTGGTCTGGTAGTTATCCAGCTCAATTCCGGGGACCAGTTGAAATAGGGTCCCCTATTCCTCCGCCATCTTTCCCCTCCTCCTTCTCCTAATATTTTAAAAAATTTCTCTTAAAACAAAAGAGGAAAGTAACTTCTTGTAGGTCTTTGGCAAAAGGCAGCAAGGACCTCACACACTAAGTTTGGTGAATTTCGTTCTTGCTGAGCTAGTCCATTTTTAAAAAATTTTCTTTCTTTACCAATTCACAATACTTGTGCTTCCTCTGTTAATTATAGTAACATTTTACTTGTCCTATGGCTTTTCTGATTGGCTATTGGCTTCTTTTGTGAAAATTGTAACATGTCCTTTTTGGGAGTTGGTTAAGATTTTGAGGAGGTAGGGAAACAAAGACTCCTTCACTTCCTATCTCTCTGGCTTTTGTAAATGCCCCAAATTTCTATAAAATGCCTGCATCCTAGTGTTATAGTCACTTCATCATCACTGATTTGCTGGAGTTATCTTTTTGCACCTGACACCAATAGTCTAATGAATCAGCTACACTTCATATCTCCAGGTGATAAAGATACTGTTGTTGTTTTGGTATATTTTTAATTGGCCCTGTCCATTTGTCCTGGAAGGATCCTTCCAGAAAGTCTGGAACCATATGGCCAGGCTGGGGCACAGGTTGAAGGAATTAACTCTTGCAGATAACCCTTAAATGACCCCAATGGTGTTCATCAATGAGATGAGCCCTTTAGTCAAGTTGTTAGAAACCTAGCTCATCACCTGTGATGATACGGTGACGACGTTACAAGAATTATAAGATTGCACAGCAAGTGCTGGATAATGACCTGGAACCTCCTCGCTGTGAGACATATGGAATTTACTTTAATGCTTACAACCTCAAAACTTGACCCCATGGATTTTATAACTGGTAAGAAATTTTAAATTCCCAGATTATCCCAGAATCAGGTCCTCTCCTTGACTAAACCCAGAATTAGCTGTAGACCTCAGGGAAATGGAAAGGGGATGTTGGAGGTGTCAGCTCAACATTTGCAGCTCTGAGTTGAGACTGCTTGTTGTTGATTCCACTCTGACTTCAGGTATCTCAGTGTCCCAGATCTCATCTTACTTCCCTACACATGAAGAGAAAAGGAAAAGTTTTAAAAAACGTTGAGCACCTATCATGTTACAGTGACTACTATGCACATGTTTTAAATGAAGGTATTTCATTTTCATCAGATTCCTTCCATTTGGCTTCATAACATCCATAATAGTGGTGAAATGTAACACAAAAGTAGAGTTTTCCCAGTAAGTGCAGAGCTGGAATATGAACCCAGAGCTCTCTGACTCTAAAATTGCTCATTTGATATGCTGTATCTTCTTTCACAGCAAGTATCCAGTGACAAAACCTCTGCCCATTTTCCCTGTGCCCCAGTGACTTAGTGCCTGCCATGTTCTCCAATTCCTATTAGAGGCTAGATTTCTTACCTGCTACTCTTGGATGTTCTTCCTCTAAACCTGGATCTATTACTAGTCAGAGTTGACTGCTGGCTTGCACCTTGGATCATTACCAGTCATTTGCTTCATTTGTTCTTAGACAAATTGCATGTGTGCTGGTTAATTTTATGTGTTAACCTGGCTAGGCTATAGTACCCAGTCATTTAATCAAACACTGATATATGTGCTCAGTTGACTTTAAAAGAGATTGCCCTTGGGAATGTAGGTGGGCCTCATCCAATCAACTGAAGGCCTTAAGAGCAAAAACAGGTTTTTAGGAGTTCTGCCTCAAGACTGCAGTTTCAATACCTCACATCAACAAGAGAAAGGATAAAAACAATATGATCATTTCAATAAATGCAGAAAAAGCATTTGACAAAGTAAAACATCCATTCATGATAAAAACCCTCAACAAAGTAGGTTTCAAGGGAACATACCTCAACATAATAAAGGCCATCTATGAAAAACCCACAGCTAACATCATACTCAATGGGGAAAAACTGAGAGCTTTTATGCTAAGGTTTGGAATAAGACAAGGACGTCCACTCTCATCACTTTTATTCTACATAATGATGGAAATTCTAGCTATAGCAATCAGACAACAAAAACAAGTAAAAGGCATCCAAATCAATAAGGAAGAAGTACAACCTTCACTATTTGCAGATGACATGACTATATATAGAAAACCCTAAAGATTCCACCAAAAAACTACTAGAACTCATAAATGAATTCAGTAAATTCACAGGATACAAAATCAATGTACAGAAATCTGTGCCTTTCTATACACTAATAATGAAGCAGTAGAAAGAGAAATTAAGAAAACAATCCCATTTACAATTGCACCAAAAATAATAAACTACCTAGGGATAACTTTAGCCAAAGAGGTGAAAGACCTGTACTCTAAAAACTATAAAACATTGCTGAAAGAAATTGAAGATGTCACAAACAAATGGAAAGACATTCCATGCTCATGGACTGAAAGAATACTGTCAAAATGTCTATACTACCCAAAGCAATCTACAAATTTAATGCAATCCCTATCAAAATACCAACAGCATTTTTCACAGAACTAGAACAAATAATCCTAAAATTTGTGTGGAATCACAAAAGACCCCAAATAGCCAAAGAAATCTTGAAAAAGAAGAACAAGACTGGCGGTGACTCTTAATCATAGGAAAGTTGCTGGAGGGGAGGGGAGTGGAGGGATGAGGTAACTGGGGGATGGAAATTAAGATGGGCATGTGATGTAATGAGCACTGGGTATTATATAAGACTGATGAATCACAGACTTGTACCTCTGAAACCAATAGCACATTATGTGTTAATTAATTGAATTAAAATAATTAAAAAAAAAACCTAGAGGTATCACAATCCCAGATTTCAACATATACTACAAAGATGTAGTAATCAAAACAGTATGGTACTGGCACAAAATAGACACATATCAATGGAACAGAATAGGGACCCAGAAATAAACATACAATTACATGGTCAATTAATCTCTGACAAAGGAGGAAAAAATATCCAATGGGAAAAACAGTCTCTTCAACAAATGGTGGTGGAAAACTGGACCACTTTCTTATACCATACACAAAAATAAAATGGATTAAGGATCTAAATATGAGACCTGAAACCAAAAAAGTCCTAGAATAGAACACAAGGAGTAACTTCTTTGATATTGGCCATAGCAACTTCTTTCTAGATATGTCTCCCAAGGCAAGGAAACAAAAGCAAAAATAAACTATTGGTACTCCATCAAAATAAAAAGCTTCTGCACAGCGAAGGAAACAATCAACAAAACTAAAAGGCAACCTTTGGAATGGGAGAAGATATTTGCAAATGACATATCTGATAAAGGGTTAGTATCCAAAATATATAAAGAACTTATAAAACTCAACACTCAAAAAACAAAAAATCCAATTAAAAATGGGAAGAATACATGAACAGACATTTTTCCAAAGAAGATATCCAGATGGCCAATAGACACATGAAAAGATACTCAACATCACTTATCAACAGGAAATGCAAATAAAAACCACAATGAGGTATCTCCTAACACCTGTCAGAATGGCTAAAATCAATAACACAACAAACAAGTGTGGCAGAGGATGTGGAGAAATAGGAACCCTTTTGCACTGTTGGTGGGAATGCAAACTTGAACAGCCACTCTGGAAAAAAGTATGGAGGTTCCTCAAAAAGTTAAAAATAGAATTACCCTACAATCCAGCAACTGCACTACTAGGTATTTACCCAAAGAACACAAAAATGCGAATTCAAAGGGATACATGCACCCCAATGATTATAGCAGCAATATCTAGAATGGCCAAATTATGGAAACAGCTCAAGTGTCCAACAACTGATAAATATACACAATGGAATATTACTCAGCCATAAAAAGAATGAAATCTTGCCATTGTAACAACATGGATGGAGGTAGAGTATTATGCTAAGCAAAACAAGTCAGAGAAAGACAAATACCACATGACTTCACTCATCTATGGAATTTAAGAAACAAAATAAATGAGCAAAGAGAAAAAAAAGAGAGACAGGCAAACCAAGAAACAGACTCTTAACTATAGAGAATAAACTAATGGCTACCGGGGACAGGTTGGTGGGGGATGGGCTAAATAGGTGATGGGGACTAAGGAGGGCACTTGTGATGACCACTGGGTGTTGTATAGAAGTGCTGAATCACTATATTGTACACCTGAAACTAATATTACACTGTATGTTAAATAACTGGAATTTAAATAAAAACTTAAAAAAAAGAAAAAAATCAATGTGCTGACTTGGTTAATAGACAATCTATTGATAACCCAATGTTTGAAACATTTTGGAAAAGTAAAACGTTGAGAAATTTATAAAATTTATGGATCATATCTATGTGGCAGTGATTTGTTTATGCACAAAGAAAGCATTTAACAAATTTAAGAATTTTAATTGAAGTAATTACTCTTCCTTATTTATCAGATTTTTGAAAATTCAAAAATAATTCATAACCATCTTTCAATTAAAAAGTTAATTAATTGGGATTACCAGGAAAATATTGTCATGATGCTGACTTGTTTACTGAGAATTATCCATTATATTTTTAGCCTATATAACCACCAGATCCTACATTTTACCTGAACATTCCTTTTCTATAGATTGATATGCCAATGTGCCTTGTGGCTTGATTGATTCTTTCAATCATACATTTACTTATCAAATGTTTATTGGGAAGTTTTATTATAGGCATTGTGCTATGCTCTAAGGACTACAACACTGAGAACAGGAACCCTTCCTCTCTTCCATGGACCCAGCTAAATAAGATACATCCCAGCAATCAGACAGTGAGGTGAGTGTTATAGGGGAGGATAGATTGCTTTGGTAACACCTGGGAAGGCAGCTACTCCATACCTTAGGGATCAAAAAGGCCAAGGGCAAATAAGAACTAATTAGGAACTGATCAATGAGTAAGAGCTCGGTGAAGAGGAGCAGGGGGAAGGGGGATGTTTGCTTTAGGAGGAGAGACATTGACTGGTAAAGACCAAGGGATGAGAGAATTCCCAGTGTGCTCAAGATATGAAGGCTATATCTGGAGCATATAAAGTAAGGGGCGTGTTGGAGGTGGGGAGAGTGGTGGTAAGAAAAGAAGCTGAAGACATAATCAGGGACAAGGCTGTAAACAACACATAAAGGAGTTTGGACTTGAACCTGATGGTGATCTAAACTCTAGAGCCGTGCATCTTAGACTGAACCAGCAACATGAGCATGGAAGCTTATTCCATGCACAGCCCCACCCAACTTACCTAATCAGAATTGACATCATAATAAGATCTTCAGGTAATTCATATACACGTCAAAGTTTAAGGAGCACTGATCTAGAGCCATTGAATGACTTTAATCAGGACATGCTGAAACAGATCTTTGACCTAATTTAGCTCTTGCTGTGGGTTCTGATCTGACCTGGAACTTTGTTTCTTAGGAACTTCCCAGGTGGCTCTTGGCTGCCTTTCAGATCTCATCTGCTCTCACCTTCCCCAGTCTCATTCTGTTGTAGTCAGACCTGCTTTAGGAAGATGCCTGTTTCTGAATACAGGAAACATGTTTCAGTTGCAGAGACTTTGCTCTGGCTCAAGATTCTGCCTTGAAAGCTCTACTACAGATATCTACATTTGTTCCCCTCACTTCAATCTAGTCTGTGTTCAAATAGTACCTCTGCAGAAAGACCTTGGGTCCTCCCTATCCAAAATACCTGTCCTCTCATTCACCTTTACCTTTTTATCATAAATACATCACTACATGACACAACATGTTATATAATATGTAATATAGTTTTATTTTTTTTTAAGACTTATTTATTTGAGAGGGGGAGAGAGTGGGGGGGGAGGGGCAGAGATCGAGGGAGAGAGAGAATCTCAAGCAGATTCCCTGCTGAGCACAGAGCCCAATTCGGGGCTTGATCTTAGGACCCTGAGATCATGACCCGAGCAGAAATCAAGAGTCAGATGCTTAAGTGACTGAGCCACCCAGGTGCCCCTAGTTTTATTTATTTTTTTATTTTTATAAATAGTTGCTTATTTGTTTGTTTACTACTGGACTCACCCACTACAATATAAGTCCCATGAAAGCAGGGAGTTTTCACTCATGTTTATTGCTGTACTTCTAGCACCTAGGTATTCAATGGATGTTTGCAGAATGAATGTATGATTGAATAAATGAATTAGAGTGTTAGTTAAAACAAAAAGAATCAAACACCAAATGCATGGAGGCCTAAAGCTACCTATCACTGACTCCCCAAACAAACATTCATTCTGCAGGGCAAAAGAACTAACCAACCCCCCCAAGTTTAATGGCACAGTGGGAGTGAGAGCTCACAGAAGAAATTTTCTGACACTCAAAGTATTGTAGAAATCCTTGTACGATGGCAAATTTTCCTATTCATTGGAAGATTTAGGGATCCTAGAGTCAAGAGTAACTGATGCGTGTGCAAAAGCCTGCTACATTTTAAAGACAAGGATGAAGTGAGCATCTAAATTAAAAAAAATATCAAACAGCAGGACTCATCCACTGCTGTTGACATAGGGGAAGCACAGAATTTATCTTCAAGGATCCAAAGAAACAGACGCCATTATCCCTAAGAAACTAGGCAGACTAACACACTGATCAGTCACTAAAGACTTTGTAAATACCTACTGACTGACTGCTATGCATCAGACTCTGTTCTAGGCATCGGAGATAAAGAAATACACTGAAATCATCTAGTCCCTGACTTCCTGTTTCTAATAGTCTGGGGGGTGGCGTCAGGGGGACCTCTCCAGGTAGGACTAAAATAGTTCTTTCTTTAATTGTTCTTTTTTCCCCTTGCCTTTAACACATATATACTACTTCATATGCTAAATTATTAGGATTATTATAACTACAAATATGTCTCATTTTGTAAGACTGTATTGAGGTAAACTTGATATAAAATGAAATTCACAGGTTTTAACTGTAGAGTCTGATGGACATTGATATATGGCTATACCCATCTAACCACCACCATAGAACATTTTCATTGCACATTTATTATTTTGATGTCTTCCTGATGAACTGAACTTCCTACCCTTATTAAATGTCCTCTTTCTCTCAGGTTAACACTCCTTGTCTTAAAGTTTGCTTTCACAAGCTTGGTTAAAGATATAACTTATGGGGGCACCTGGGTGGCTCAGCTGGTTGAGCATCTGCCTTCAGCTCGGGTCATGATCCCAGGGTCCTGGGATCAAGCCCCACATCTGGCTCCCTGCTCCATGGGAAGCCTGCTTCTCCCTCTCTCTCTGCCTGTGCTTCTGTTCCCTCTCATGCTGTGTCTCTCTCTGTCAAATAAATAAATAAAATCTTTTTTTAAAAAAAATATATAACTTATGTAAAATGGCTAGGGTCATCTCTCTCTCTTCATACTCATCTGATATCTAAGTATTTAACTCAGGACAACTGACCTGAGCACAGCAGACCCAATATCCAGGAGGAGAATGTTCTGAGAAACTCTTACCCTTACCATAAGTTATGGATCTTTATGCACCTTCTTCAATTCTTCAATTTCACTTCCTGCCCTGTGCCTTTATGGCTTGAGGCTGTTCACTTCCTTTCTTGTATTCATTTTCATATTTAATCTTGTATTTGATGGCTGAGATGGTGTCTGACTTTTTGTCCTTAAACGTGATAATTTGTACACTTTAGGCTCAACTGGCTTCTGGTTTCTCTAGGTAATTACTCTGCCAGATTCAGCCTTGGCTTCTGATAGCAAGCTAGTATTGATCTAAATGGACAATGCAGCTTTAGCAAGACCTCTGGGAGGAAGGACTGTTGCTGGAGACATTCAGCCCTCAGTTTTGGTGAAGAAGCATGAAGACAATCTTTTCCTTGAGCTTTATTTAGTTATAGTCCTAATTTAAGTACACATCCTGGTTTCTGTGGTTGGCTTTGAGTGTTTCCCAAGCTTCCCATAGCAACACATCTATAAATCTACTTTTAGCTTGGTCACTTTTGTTCCCGCCTACTCTTACGCAGTTCGGTGTTGATTTTTAGTAAACATGCAGAAGGTGATTTTCTGTCTAAATTCAGAGGGTAATTTACTTTATTTCACAATAAACAGGTATTTGGGGACTTCTACTTTGCCAGCCATTCTGCTAAACACAAAGCTCAATAGTTAAGAGAAAAGTTATACATGCAAACAAGTCATTATAATTCACTTTGAAAGCCTTTATGATATAAACACCAAAATGTGCCTATCCTGACAAACATCAAAGCTTTCCAGGGATGCAACTTGCAGCTTCCCAAGCAGCCTAATGCAGCATGTAATATAATAGGCCAATGCTAAGGGTTCCCAGAGAATATACAAAGGTGGTCTAAGGAGTATATAATTCAAAAATTTCCACAAGAAACTTCAGCATTCCATAAAGGTGAAATATATCACTAATGGGCAGAATAAGCACATCTAAACTTGTTTGTGTTATTTTTCTTTGGTTATCCAAAGCTGCAAGACAGAAACTATACATTTAAGGAATGCTTTGTGGTCTGGAAGTTGTTAACTTGAAATTGCTTAGAGTTCCTTTACCCCAGAAGAATATGCTGAAGCAAGTGATTAAAATTCTGCCACTCTTCTGAGTGTAAAATCATAAAATACGCAAGGATGTTTCATGTATATTGGAATAATTGTTCTTAAGCAAAGTAAATTACTTTGTGCAGGTCAAATGTGAAACCCAACTCTTTCCAGCAATACCAACAAAAAATTCAAAAGAAATACAATGCCTACCTGTTCTCCCAAAGCCTCTAACTACACGTTATTATAGGCATGCATGTCCTGTTATACAAGGTTATGATTTTCGTTTTACTCTGAGATAGTAGTTGTGTTTTATGGATAATGCCATACCCCTGAGGAAGGATTATCTCTTGAGGAAGAAACGGAGTGAAAAAGCATATTCTTAGAGGTAATAAAGAATACCTAATCATAACATTATGCCTCCAAATCTTGGAGGGAGAAAATTATAACTCTAAGGACAAACATGATAAAATTGACAAGCACAAAGTCATCTTCATATATTTTGAAACATATCATTTCTACTTGTTAGTTAAAGGAAGTAAAATCACATTTCTTAATTAAAATAGAAGCAAAAGAAAAGATGACAACCCTATAACCCATCTCTTGGGGGTATTAACTCTGCTGTTGGTAGTGTGTGGGTGTGGGTGGGTGTGGGTGTGTATTCATTCTTTGGCTCTGTAAAGGTGATTTGTTCAGCTGTGTTATAAATGGGAGTGAGGTCTGTATGAGGAGTGAAAGGAGGAGAGACTGGAGAGATGGGCAGGAACCATATCACTAAGACTAGATTTGCTAGCCTAAGGAGTTTGGATCATAGGTAGGGGCGTTTATTGTCATGGCCAATTAACTTTCAGATATTTTAAAAGGTGGATTGATTGTGTACGAAATTGGAAACAGTAAGAAAAATGTGCGATATTCACATGAGAGAATCTGATGGACTACATTGACATAGAAGCACTGGAGATAGAAGGGGAAAGTAAGAGGTTGAAAAGGGTGTAGTTTTAGAGTGGAGGTGGATGGAGTAAAGAAGGGAATTGGACGTATTTGAAACCATTCTCCAGTACTAAATATAAGAGGTGGCATTTAAAATATAGCATTATGTATTCACAAATCAATGTCATAGACCACATCAACAAAACAAAGGATAAAAATTATATGATCATCTCAATAGATGCAGAAAAAGCATTTGACAAGATTCAACATCTGTTCATGAGAAAAGTTCTCAACAAAATGGGATTATAGGGACTGTACCTCAACATAGTAAAGGCTATATATGAAAAATCCGCAGCTAACATAATATTCAATGGTGAAAAACAGATTTTTCTCTCTAAGGTAAGGAACAGGACAAGGATGTCCACTCTTGCCACCTTTATTCAACATAGCACGAGAAGTCCTAGCCACAGTGATCAGACAAGAAAAAGAAAAAAAAAAGGCATCCATATTGGTAAAGAATAAGTTACACTATCATTATTTGCAGATGACATGATACTATATATAAAAAATCCTATAGATTCCACCAAAAGACTACAGAAGTAATAAACAAATTCAGTAAAGTGGCAGGACCCAAAATTAATCCCCAGAAATCAGAAGCATTTCTATACACTAACAATGAAGTCACAGAAAGAAAAATTAAAATAACAACACCATTTATAATTGCATCAGAAAAAAATACTTAATCAAAGAGGTGAAAGATCTGTATTCTGAAAACCATAAAACACAGATGAAAGAAATTGAAGATGACACAAACACATAGAAAAATATTCTATGCTCATGGAGTAGAAGATCCAATACTGTTAAAATGTCCATAATACCCAAAGCAATCTATATATTTAATGGAATCACTATAAAAATAACAACAGCATTTTTCATAAAACTAGAACAAATAATATTAAAAATTGTATGGAACCACCTGAATAGCCAGAGCACTTCTGAGAAATAAGCACAAAGCTGGAGGTAACCACAATTCCCAATTTCAAGATATACTACAGAGCTATACAGAGTCAAAACAATATGGTACTGGCACAAAAATAGACACATAGATCAATAGAACAGGATGAAGACCCCAGAAAAAAACATATATATATATATAATCCATGACAAAGGAGGCAAAAATATACAATGGGAAAAGGCAGTATTTTCTGTAAATGATGCTGAGAAAACTAGACAGCTACATGTAAAACAATGAAATTGGACTACTTTTTAACACCATAAAGAAAAATAAACTCAAAATGGATTAGAGACTTAAATGCAAGACCTGAAACTATAAAAGTCCCAGAAGAGAATATAGGTAGTAATTTCTCTGACATCAGCTGTAGAAACATTTTTTGAGATAGGTTCCCTATGGTAAGGGAAATAAAAGCAAAAAGAAACTATTGGGATTAACTAAAAATAAAAAGCTTTTGCACAGCAAAGGAAACCATCAACAAAATGAAAAGACAACCTACTAAATGGGAGAAGATATTTGCAAATGCTATATCCAATAAGGGGTTAATATCCAAAATATAAAAGAACTCATACAACTCAACACCAAAAAAAAAAAAAATAATAATAATAATAATCCAATTAAAAAATGGGCAGAGGACCTGAATAGACATTTTCCCAAAGAAGATGTACAGCTGGCCAACAAACATATAAAAAGATGCTCAATGTCACTCTTCATCAGGAAAATGCAAATCAAAACCACAATGAAATATCACCTCACACCTGTTAGAATGGCTAAAATCAAGATGACAAGAAACAAGTGTTGGGGAAGATGTGGAAAAAAAAGGAACCCTTGTGCACTGTTGGTGGGAATGTAAATTTTTTCGGCCACTGTGGAAAAAAGTATGGAGATTCCTCAAAAAATTAAAAATGGAAATACCATGTGATCCAATAATTCCACTATTGGATATTTACCCAGGGAAAATGAAAACACTAACTTGAAAAGATATATGCACTTCTATGTTTCTTGCAGCATTATTTACAATAGTCAAGACATGAAATAAACCTAAGTGTCCATCAGTAGACAAATGGATAAAGAAAATGTCATGCGTGTGCGTGCGCGCACACACACACACACACACACACACACAGTGGAATATTACACACCCATGAAAAAGGATGAGGTTGTGCCATTTGAGATGACATGAATGGACCTAGAGAGTATAATGCTATGTGAAATAAGTCAGACTGAGAAAGACAAATACCATATAATTCCACTCATAAATAGAATCTTAAAAAAATGAATAAGCAAAAAGCAGAATCTCCCAATACCATTTGTTGAACAGACTGTCTTTTTTCAATTGGATATTCTTTCCTGCTTTGTTGAAGATTAGTTACCCTAGAGTTGAGAGTCCATTTCTGGGTTCTCTGTTCTGTTCCACTGATCTATGTGTCTGTTTTTATGCCACTGGATTCTACTCTTGAAACTAATAATACAGTATATGTTAACTAAATTGAATTATTGAATTTAAATTAAAAAAATGTCTTTTCTACAAAAAAAAAAGAGGCAGAATCAGACCTATAAATACAGAGAACAAACTGATGGTTGCTAGAGGGTAGGGGGTGAGGGGTTGGGCAAAATGGATGAAGGGGAGAAGGAGATACAGGCCTCCAGTTATAGAATGAGTAAGTCAGGAATAAAAAGCAGAGCGTAAGGAAGATAGTCAATGATACTGTAATAGTGATGTAATGGGAGAGATGGTAGCCATACCTGTGGTGAGCATAGCATAATGTATAAACTTGTCAAATCACTACGTTATACACCTGAAACTAGTATAACATTTTATGTCAACTATACTCAAATTAAAATAAATAAATAAATAAATAAAAAATAGTATTTTGCACCTTAATCTCATGCCCTTTTGTCAGACCAATTGGCTCATATACTTTTTTTTTTTTTTTAAGATTTTATTTATGGGTGCTTGGGTGGTTCAGTTGGTTAAGCGTCTGCCTTGGGCTCAGGTCATGATCTCAGGGTCCTGACTTCAGGCCCTGCATCTGGCTCCCTGCTTGGTGGGGAGTCTGCTTCTCCCTCTCCCTCCGCCCCTCTCCCCTGCTCATGCTTCCTCTCTCTCTCTGTCTCAAATAAATAAAATCTTAAAAAAAATTTTTAAAAGTAAAAAAAATGAAGATTTTATTTATTTACTCATTCATTCATTTATTTATTTATTTGAAAGGAGAGAGCGAGTGAGCAAGTGAGCAGGGGGAGGAGCAGAGGGAGAGGGACAAGCAGACTCTGTGCTGAGCGCAGAGCCTAATGTGGGACTTGATCCCACAACCCTGAGATCATTACCTGAGATGAAATCAAGAGCTGGAGGCTTAACGGACTGAGCCACCGAGGCACCCTGGCTGATACACTTTCTTATGATACTTGTAAGATTCTAAATGAATTCAGCTCTTCTAAATAGAAAATCAGTTTTGAAATATGCAAACAACAGGAAAACGATAGTGTAGCTGGAGTAAATAACACCATTGGTATTCATTTTTCTATTATGTCTTTATGTCAGGCTATTAATCTATCGCTCAGCAATGGTTCCTCTTCACTCTTCATTGAATAGCTTACTGTTGAACACTTTCCAGTTGTTCAACATAACTCCTGCATAACTCTTGGGGGGAGGGGGTGACAAAAAAGGAAATTCATAGGTAATAATCTCCAGATATGGTCAAGTATTCTAAATAATATTGCCAAATATTTCCCACAAAATTAAAAAAAAAAAGACAAAAAACTATTTCCTAGTCTGCTAATGTTCCAAATTTGACAAGAGTTTAAACTGGGACTTCATATTAAAGTCTCACCTGGGAGTACAGTATTTAGTTCAATTTCTGTGATACTCTATTTTCAAATGCATCATATTTTCAAGGGAAGCATAATAGAATGGATTTATATAAAGTTAATGAAAATGTTAGACATTTATATATTTTCATTTTAAAAATACTGTGATACAGTCTTAAAATATCTATTCTGAATATATCATTCATTTAAGAATATTATAATTTATGGATACAGAAAAAAGGATAACAAATACCTAACCGTCATAAATTAATATGTGAATTTCTCAAGGTCTCTGATACAAGGCCAATATTAAAAAATCAATTGCGATTCTGCATACTAGTAACAAATATTAAGAAAGTGTAATAAGAGGGGTGCCTGGGTGGCTCAGTTGTTAAGCATCTGCCTTCGGCTCAGGTCATGGTCCCAGGGTCCTGGGATTGAACCCCGCATCGGGCTCCCTGCTCCGCGGGAAGCCTGCTTCTCCCTCTCCCATTCCCCCTGCTTGTGTTCCCTCTCTTGCTGTCTCTCTCTCCGTCAAAAAATAAATAAATAAAAAATAAAAAAAAAGAAAGTGTAATAAGAATATAATTTTAAAAAAGAATATAATTTACAATAGCATAAAAAATACCAAATTTCTAGGAATAAGCCCAACAAAAATATTTAGAACTTCCTTATCTAAAAATACAAAAATAGTGCTGAAAGAAATTAAAGATCTGAATAAATGGTGAGATGTATCATGTTCATGAATTGGAAGATTCAAGTTTAAGATGTACTCTCTCGCAATCGATCTGTAGCTTGAGTACAATCACAAAGAAATTACCAACAGGATTTTTTGTGCAAACTGACATGTTGATTCTGCTTACACTGGATTTCATATGTTGTTCTTTCTCTAGTTTCTTAAGGTGGACCTTTAGATCACTGATTTGAGATCTTCCTTCTTAGTGCTATAATTTAATCCATAAATGCTGCTTATGTGGCATCTCACACTTTGATATACTGTTTTCACTTTCACTGAATGCAAAATGCATTCTAATTCTGCTTTGACTTATTTGACTGATGGGTTATTTAGAAATGTATTATTAAATTTCCAAATATTTGGAGATTTCCCAGAGATCTTTCTGTCATTTATTTTCTAACTTAATTCCCTTGTGGTCAGAGAATATATGGTGTATGATATGAATGATATGAGTCCATTTAGAAGCATTAAGACTTGCTTTGTGTCCCAGAAAAAGTCAGTTTTGGTAAATGTCCTACACACACTTGAGAAGAACATGTTATTCTGCTCTTGTTGTGTTGAGTGTTCTAAAATTTTGAATTAGGTCAAACTGATTGACAGTATTCAAATCTTTAATATCCTTACTGATCCTTTCCCTCTAGTTCTATGAATTATTGAAAGAGGCCTACTGAACTCTCTGGCTATAATTGTGAATTTGTCTATTTTGTGTTTCAGTTTTTGCTTCATATGTTTCAAGGTTCTGCTTTTTGGTGCAGAAATGGTATCCTTGACTTCCATATATTTCTTATGCGGTAATTATTGATTTATTACACCTTCTCCTTTCTTCCTTTTCCTCCAGTTTTTAAGTTGTGCTATTACTACTTCATTCACACAACACTCACATAACATTCTTCTTCTGGCCCTATATCTTCATTTGTCTTGCTTCTAAAAATAAATATATTCAAAGCTGACAATAAGCCCATTTGATAAAGTTTCCCAATCAATTGTTGTTGTTGTTTTTGGATGTAGCTCTTTGCTCAGAAAGGGCTCATGAGTATGTTCCCCTCTGAATTGTTTTGTATTTAAAAAA
Source organism: Leptonychotes weddellii (assembly GCF_054177405.1). Lineage (NCBI taxonomy): Eukaryota > Metazoa > Chordata > Mammalia > Carnivora > Phocidae > Leptonychotes > Leptonychotes weddellii. The sequence goes on from NC_138382.1 coordinate 55,361,224, forward strand.
AATTTCTAAATCTAAGTATAACTTTGCTGGATATAAAATAATTGGCTCTTAATTTCTTTCCTGGAGTTTCTTAAAATGAAGTTCCACTTTTGCTTTGCTTTGCATGTTGTTATTTACAAGTTCAGTGCCAACTAATTTCTTTTTATCTTTAAGGTCAACTTTTTGAGCAGGATGTCTTGGAGTTAATTGTCTTGGGTAAATTTTCCCAGATTACACACTGGGCCCTGTATTTATAGAAAGTCAGCTTTTCCTTTTTTTTTTTTGGAATATTTTCTTAGATTATAGATTTAAACATTAGTTATATTCTATTACTTCATTTTTCTTCAAGGGCTCAATAGGTTGGAACTTATTTATTTTATATTCCTAGTCTCTCAATCTTTCTGTATTTCAACTCATTTCTGGAATCGTATCTATATAATAAAATCTACTCTCTCCAGTATACTTTGTAATTATTCTTATTAGAGATGCACTTTCTTTCTTTTCAAATTTTTCTTATAGATTCAGCAAATCTTCCTTTCTACTCTTTTCTGTTTCTTTTTAAAAAATTTCTGGTTTAGAATTTCTTCATATTTGCATATATTTGTTTAAGAATATTTAATGTAGTTGAAATGTTGTAGTATAGCTTTCCTTTGATTTGGGGTCAGTTTTGGGGGGATATTCGTTAGCTCAAATGTTTTGATTTGAATTTTTTCCCTCCCTACATTAACTTTATATGTATGTTGTCTGCTGACTTTAAAATGACTTATATTTCCCAGAAGTGTTATGTGTATGCAGATAAGCGTGTGGGATTTTGGTGGCTTCTTAGGTCTCTTTGTTCAGAAGCCTCTTCTTTTGGTATAGTGAAATGTATTTTTTAATAGTTGGACCTCTCTTTGTGCAGGGAAGGGTTGATGCATCTGGATTTTGATGCTCTTTTCTTTCTTAGGACCCTTACTTTCTAGCATTTTCTTGGTTCTTTCCCTCTACCTCTAAGCCTCCAGGAATTGTCCCAGAAGTGGTACCTTCCCAAGACTGCTATCTCCAATCCTATGCACTTTCAAGTCCCTTCCTTTTGATACCTCAATATACAGGAATCTGATCTAAGGGGTCTTGGACATAGTATTTTCCCACTTTGGGTGGGATTCACCTGTCAGCCTCACTATAGGCTATGAAGAAGACACTGCAATTTTTGAATGTATATTTACATACTTACATATAAATTGTATTTTATAGAATTCTCTCTCTCTTAGTTAAGCTGTACATGTAGGTCATGGGTAGTTTATTGTTCTTGTTGATCTTTATGTCTTTGGAGAATGCAGGGAAAGATTCAGATTAAGATGATTGCCATTATCTTATGTGAACCTAAAAGTTCTAAAATATTCTTATTTTTACTATGAAATTCAGACCTAAAGATGTGATCATGCAATTTTACAAGGAACACTGCTTATTGATTTTTATGTTGAAAAAATAATGGATCTTTGGAGCCCATAATATCTGTATTAATATCCTTGGTATATTGCTTACTATCTATGTAAGCTTAACCTTCATGTCTTCACCTATAAAAAGTAAATAATTATCTCAAATGGTATTGTTAAAGCTAAATGATATAATAAATATAATGTACTTAGAAGTGCATGTCACTATAGGATATTTCCTTTCCCATTTAGAGAGCATAGGCTTAATAATAAATGTACCTGCTAAGTGGACTCAGGAAAGGATAGCTATAATGGGCTAGGGAAAATGATTTTTAAAAGTATTATCAATATCTGTCATTGCACATATCTACTGCTATTCATGAAGAGAGCCCTGTCACCTTAGCTACACTTGTAATGGAGGTCATTCTATTGATGTAACATATGGCTACTAGGTGGATTAAGATATTTATTAATTTGTTTTTGATAAAAGGAACAATCATGATGGCAGATTAGAATATTATGGGAAAACATATCTGCTCTAGTGAATGGTCTCCTTGAAATTGCTTTTCAAATTTATTGTTTTTCTATTCTGAAAGTCTGACATGAAATATGCTATCAAATAAGAAATGATTTCTTAACTACCTTTATTCACAAGAACATAATCAATAAGATGGTAGCAAGCATTGTGGAAATCATGTTTTGTCCTTTGGGATCCTTCATGATTCAGTGCTTTTCTAGCAGTATCAATTTTAAGAATTAACTTTTTTCACCCCTTATTGCACTAATGACATTAACCCAAGTCAAAAGGGAAGAAAATCATCCAACACTCCCTGCAGCCCATAAGTTAAAGTGGTTTACCTGTTTCCTTTGTGTTTTGGAAATATGTATATATATTTTCAGAGTTTTAAATATAAGGATTGTAACATAGAATCACTTTTGTAGTTGGCTTTACAAAACGGTTCATAAGCATACTCTAATTAGACATAAACAATGTGAGTATACATGGACAAAGACTGAAAGAAAATAGTAAAATTGTTCAGGAAGATGTCATAGTGAGTGGTCTTTCCCCCTTTTTTGAAATCTGCTTTAATATTGTTATATTTCACTTCCTATAACTATACACTAACAGTTAACATATATTGAGAGTATCCTAGTGCTAGACAATATTTAAAATGTTTTATATGCAGCACCTTATTTAATTCTTCCATTTTTGAGAATGAAGAAAGTGAGTCACAAAGAGGCAAAGTAATTTGATTGGGTCATACTCTGAGGGCAATTTTCCATAAATATGATACTTAAAAGAATTTATAATTATCATGTTAATGGTTGAATCTTTTTATTTTAAAATTTTAATCCAATTATTAACATATAGTGTATTATTAGTTTCAGAGGTAGAATTCAGTGATTCATCAGTTGGGTCTAACACCCAGTGCTCGTTACATCACATCCCCTCCTTAATGTCCATCATTCAGTTACCCCATCCCCCCCACCTCTCCTCCAGCAATCCTCAGTTTGTTTCCCATAGATAAGAGTCTCTTACAGTTTGTCTCCCTCTCTGATTTCGTCTTGTTCTATTTTTCCCTCCCTTCCCCTATGATCCTCTGTTTAGTTTCTTAAAATTCCACATATGAGTGAGATCATATGATACTTGTCTTTCTCTGATTGGCTTATTTCACTTAGCATAATACCCTCTAGTTCCATCCACGTCATTGCAAATGGTAAGATTTCATTTTTTTTGATGGCTGAGTAGTGTGCCATTGTATATCTATACCACCTCTTCTTTATCTATTCATCCGTTGATGGACATCTGGGCTCTTTCCACAGTTTGGCTATTGTGGACATTGCTGCTATACACATTTGGGTGCAGGTGCCCCTTCAGATCACTATGTTTGTATCCTTTGGGTAGATACCTAGTAGTGTAATTGCTGGGTCGTAGGGTAGCTCTATTTTTAACTTTTTGAGGAACCTCCATTAATAGCTGAATCTTAATAAATTATAGTAAACATTTCCCTGTTATTGATATTTAGTTTGTTTTCAACTCTAAATGATGGTGAGGGAGGCACCTGTTGTGTCAAGGTCTGACTATCACTTGGTAAGTGGTGGTTATACATGCAATAGACAGTATTTCATAGATTAATCTAAAGATAGGCAGAACCTATATAGTAGTAATAATAATAAGGTTTAGCATTCATTGAGTTTTTCTGTGCCAGCCACTGAAACAAAATGATATAGGTTCTATTATTCTTCTTGGTTAGCTGAGGAGGAAAGGACCTGAAGCTTGGAAAATTTAAGTAATTTGACCAAGGTCATACAGCTAGTAAGCAGTGCAACTGAGCAATGGACCATGTCAGAGAACAACCTCTTACCCACTACACTGCACTACCTATTCTTTGGGTCAATAAAACAAACAATCAAACAAACAAACAAACAAAAATGCTACTTTATATGAATGGGGCTATTTAATTAATCCAGAAGCTTGACTATGTAATTTATGCTTTGTAATGTTAACCTCATATATAACGTGAGACTCATATCTTATTTTAATTTTTGTGTAGAGTCACTAAAGAAAGTTTTTTAAAGATTTTATTTATTTATTTGACAGAGAGACACACAGCAAGAGAGGGAACACAAGCAGGGGGAGTGGGAGAGGAAGAAGCAGGCTTCCCGCTGAGCAGGGAGCCCTATGCGGGGCTCGATCCCAAGATCCTGGGATCATGACCTGAGCCAAAGGCAGACGCTTAACGACTGAGCCACCCAGGCGCCCCACTAAAGAAAGTTTTTTAAAAAGTAATTTTACTGATGTATTTTGTTTAAGCCAATCTATCCAAAATATTATCATTCCAACAAATGATCAACATAAAATTATCACCAATATTTTACATTCATTTTTTGGTATCTTCAAAACCTGTGTATACTTTATACTTACAGTATCCTTCAATTCAAACCAGCCACATTTCAATTGCTCCTTAGCCCTGTGTGGCTATTGTATGGGATGGAGTATTTCCAGATGGTAGATACTCACTATCTCAATGCAGTCTATTAATGAATAATCAAAATTTTCAAGTCTTATTATTTGTTACTCTATGAATGTGTTGCTTCCCTAACAAGATGATACAAAGCATGACACTGTATTTATTTATATGACTGTATTAGGAAACAAAGTTGGAGGAATATACCTTTTAGGCATCTACAGTATTTTTTTTATAATTTAAAAGACTCACCTTTTGTACCTTGGAATAAACTTTGACTTTATTGGTTGAAATTTAAAAGACACAAGGCTGAATTGTCAAAGCAGATTCACACAAATCATAGATCATACCTGCATCAAAATTTACTCAGCATAAACAAAGAATATAAGCACAAAGAATCCAAAAACTCCACATGGGGCTCTAAATATCCTGATCCCACCAGATGAGGATCTTTGAAGTCCTATTTCCTTCAAGACATGTTTTGGTTCAGAGTGATCAACATCAACTATATGTGGTTCAGGTTGGCACAGGGGAAGCCATTCACGTTTGGGTTTCTTTCTTAGTTTGTATGTTCTATTAGGTTAGTAGAGAGCTTCTGTATTCAGCTATATCCCACAATTCCATAAAATTATAGGTTTGATTAAATTAATGTGAAAATTAATAAAGGGAAACCTCACTAAAATGAGTGTGACGCTAGAAGAAGCCTTACCACTCAACATCAATTATAGGAAGAACTGTCAATTACAGACCCTAACAGAAGAATCCTCAACACTAAAGAATGATCAATTACAGGCTCCAACAGGAAAAGATGTACATTGAGTCTTTTACAAGAAATCAACTACCCCTGCAACTCAGGCAATGAAAAATGTTACCACCCTGAACTCTTGCTATTCTCCAATGGCTTTTCATTCAAAACAGCTCCTCCCAACTTCCTCCTTCTCCCCCACAAAATAATGTCCTTCTTTGTTTGTAGGATTTGCCCATGGTTTGGCCAAACTTGCATGTCTTGATTGCAATTCTGTTATTCCCAAATAAGCCCATTTTTGTTGGTAAAATAGCTTTTATTTTTTTTTAAGGTTTTATTTATTTATTTGATAGAGAGGGAACACAAGCAGGAGGAGCGGGAGAGGGAGAAGCAGGCCCTCTGCTGAGCAGGGAGCCCGATGTGGGGCTCGATCCCAGCATTCTGGGATCATGACCTGAGCTGAAGGCAGACACTTAACAACTGAGCCACCCTGGCGCCCCAAATAGCTTTTATTATGAAGGTTAACGCTATCCAGAGAGATCAGGTATATTTTACAAAAACATCCTTAGATAAGAACTTACCTTCTTGCTAGTGGATCTTATCAGAGCGTTTACAAGGATATTGGGTCAGGGAAATAATACTTTGGGTACTCCAAAGGAGGAACAGGAAGAATTAAGACCCTCGTTAATTCTTTTCTCTCAGTGCCCCAATTTTGGTGAGGCTAATGGCGTCAAATATCTACAAAATATCTGGCCTCAGTAAGGACTGCTACAGGATTTGGGCAGGACTGAGACTTTACCCATTTCTCTTCTCTGCATTTTGATTAATGTGGCCATCTTTGACTTTGATTTTGGTTATTTCAGATAAAGTTTCAAAATGTGTGTGTGTGTGTGTGTGTGTGTGTGATCTGAATAGACCAAGACCTTAAAAGTAAAAGATAAGAGCATTTGTCATGAAGATTATATTTTTCGTTAGGATGAACATGTTTCCTATAAAGACAACCACGAGATATTTACATTTCTGACCACAAAAGAAAAATGAAAACAATTTTTTATTATAGTTTTTACAGTTGAAAAGAACCACTAAGTTTACCTGATACAAATCTTTATTATAGCAACCTCCCAACTGGCCATGGAGCTTTCACTTAATACTCCACTAATGGTAAATGTATTATTTTACTAGGCAGCCCATTTCTTCTTGGACCAACTATATATTATAGATTGAGTATAAATCATTTCTCTTTCACTTTAACCACTGGTTTCTCATTTGGCTTTCCAGAGTTACTGCATATTAAATCAAATCTCTATACCATGTTAATTTTAGTGAAGACATGGGATATGGTGAAAAGAACACTGAATGAAGAAATCAAGAGACTTGAATTACTGTTGCAACTCTACCATTAACTAGCTTTTTAAACTATAATTTCCATGTATTTCTTTTTTTCTGATATCCAAACATGTGGGATGGTGGTAGTAAACTAAATGACTACTGAACCCCTGTGCATCTCTCTTTTCTGTGACTTTAGTACATCTATATCTCAGGAAATGTTGAGAGTCTTTCATGTGTCTTGACAGTGAACTTGTGGCACAGAAAGTTGTTGCTCTCCAATATTTCTGTTTCTGGGTACACTGATCATCTTTCCTAATGAGTCTTTGCAACTGGATTCTCGCCAAGGAAAGGTAGATGAACAAATATGAGGCACCACTTCCAGTCTTGCCTACCTCTAAACCTTACATGTTCTTCTGTCTCTCTCTCTCTCACACACACACACACCCCCACACCCCCCTCCCCCCTCCACATTTTCCTTATCTATTGACCATATTTAGGGAACCCGATAAAAGACATCAAGGCCCTAGAAGACAGAGAAGCTAAACGGAGAACATACTAGTTTGGGTAACTAAATGACCCTGGAGGACAGAACTTTCTGTCTGCTGTGCACTAACTAGACTGTGATGTAATTGAAAAACAGATCTTTATTTAATTAAGCATCGGAAATGTTAAGGTTGTTTGTTACAGCAGTTAGTCTAGTCTTTATCTAAAAATAGTATATAAAGAGAACTGAAAAAGCTCCACTTTTTCCTTACCCTAAAGGTGAATATGAGTTAAATAATTTATGTACCACTTACTCATTTTCAGAGAGCTCCTCAATGATAATTAAGAAATTGTCACAATCTCTCATGGGGAAAGATGTATTTTCCTTCTCATTTTAGGTTACAGAATTTTGGGTGATGAAAAATGAATTGCAGCATACTCAAAAACAATGACTATTCCACTAGGATACAGAATTCATTTGTTGGAACTCAAAAGCTAGAACTACCATGTTTTATTTGTGTAATGCCCAGATTCATTAGAAATGCATGAATGACAGTTTTTTCTGCTTCACATTTTTTTAAAAATTTACTAAGGTTCCCTTTGGATTAATACCACTTCTTTTTTTGACCATTGCGCCACATTTCTAGATGAAGCTTATGACTAATAGCACAGGCATATTAAAAATGCCAAATTGCATAGTTTTTTAACTTTAAAGTCCTTACATATTTTCATTTCCAGAATAAAATTGGAATGATAATTTTACACCTAGGAAATGCAATGTCTTCTAATTAGGTTTTTCTGTCACTAATACATATTGGAGATTAAAAACTTCATACTGATTGATTATAAGCACATGTAAAGGGTATCCAATGACAATGAAAAAAGAAAAAAATATATATCCTTCAATCTCTAGTGCCTTCCTGGAAGAGTGGATTCTGGTAACCGGAAGCCCTTTATTTGCTGAGTGAAGGGATGTCTGAGGGTGTGCAGATTTGCTTATTGCAGCAGCAGCCAAACTAACGCTTCCTGAATAAGAAGAGGAAGTTATGCCGAGCTGGGGAAAGATTGGGAAACAAAGAAAAGAAAGGTTGGACAGGTTAAATAGTGAGTGGAAAAAAGGTGAAGATGGAAAACTCCCTGGCTATTCGCAAAGCTAGAGGATCTTCAGAAGAAACCTTGTGATGTGCTGGTGGGTATGTGAGAGAAAATGTTTCCTTTCCTTCCCTATGGAAGCAGTATCTAGACTGCTGACTATGGTTTCTGCTGGTGACAGAAGAAGTTCTAAGTCCTGACTTTAGGAGTGTGTGAAGCTAACTAAGAAATCTTAACAAAGGTCAAATCTTGGTTGACAATGGACTTCCTACTCATGTATTTAAGAAGGTTACTACCAAACACCAGCATTGGTCTGTCTCCATCAATAATTTCTTATCTCCCTCTACCTACTGCAGGACTTTCTTCTCAAGGTTCTGCTCTCTCTCTCTACCTCTGGCATGACAAAGGTGAGGAAGATTAGTTTAGCAAATCACCCTGTGCTTATTCCCTGAGATTCAGTCTTGGCCCAATACTCTTACTGAGACTTGTACCCTCTGATAGACTGTGATCTCACTCAGCCTTCCTTCAGCCCCACAGACTTATTTCTTACCTTATTATTTATTGCACAATTTTATAACATAGGAAGTTGGAAAAAGAAAACAATCCCACCTTCTTAACATAGTAGCTGTTTCATGTTTTCTGGCCCCGATTATTCCTTAGTCTCATAACTCAACATTTTATATGGTTGTGCCTACGGTATTCACACACTTTTGTATTCTGCTTTTAAAAATTTAATATACATCATACGAATCTTTTTGTTTAAATGTTGCTGTTACATCTTTAAAAAAAAACACAATATTAAATGCTGCAGTATTCCAACAGATTGAGAGAAACCTCAGGTTCTTTTCATTTTTTCTTTTTCTTTCTTGTTTTTTTAATATAGTAAAGACTTCAGTGTTTTCCTTAGAACTAGACCTAAAAAGCTGTCCTGAGTTTGCTATGTGAAAACTATTCTTTGGCTACTTTCTTCTGTCTAGTTTGGAACATGACTCATCTGATCCTTCTGCATAAAATCTTTGTTGGCTGAATATCTCCAGACCCTTATCCTCAGTAGTAGCCTCCTGCATATTCCTTCAGGTTTGATTTGACAACTCATACCCTCAACTTGGCCTCATCTCAGCCTCAAGATTAAACAAAAAGTAAAATTGTTAAAAATGTTTGGTCTAAATTATTTGGCATGATTAACAGGAAGTTCATAATTAATAAGTGAATTCTGGATATCTATTTAAGTTTTTTTGGATGGGGAAGATTTACTTCTATTAGATATCACAAAGAAAACATTGTATAGAGCGTAGAAATACAAAATTTCATTTGATCCCTATAAAACCTTAAGAAATAGATATTGTTTTTCAATATATATTCCTTCAGAGAAGGAAACAGTGCTACAACTTTAACATGCCCAAGAATACACTACCAGAAAATGGCAAAGCCATACAAACTTGAACCCATTTCAGTTTTAAATATCCATTATGTATTCTTGTATTGCTCATGTATCAGTGGATTCCATGTATGAATATCTCATTTACTTTTTATCTCCCACAGTATTATAGATATTGATGCATGATGGGAGAAATGAACTTGATACTGCTAGTTGTAGGAGGCTTAATAGCAGCCATTGAGATTTTTCAGGAGTGTATTGCTATGAACGCTGCTGAGAGAAATGCTGCCAATTACTCTATTTTGATATGCTAATCTCCTTTAAGGAGTGCTCTGAATATCCTGCTAGTTGTTGAAACCAGGAGATGTGCACAAGAAAGGTTCATTAAAATATTTTCTCTACTTTTGCATATATTTGAAGACTTCTCTAGTAAGAGATTTAAAAAATAATCCTTTTAGGACTTGATATTCAGGCTGTGTTTAATGTTTTTAATTATTTAAATTCCATTTGCTATTCAGACAATGTGTAGTTCTGGCGTGCTACTTTGGGCCAGGTATAGTGTTGATTCTTATTTGTGTTGCTCTCGGAAGATAACTTTTCCTCAGTGTTGGGACTGCTTCACTGTTGTCCCTCAACTTCTGACCAGAAGGAGGGCAGAGGTGGGGTCAAATCCTCATGGAAAGAGAACAGAATGAAAGTCAGTTAGTAGGCAGCAGTGACAAGGATGGTGCTGGTGTTTCTAATAGAATTTTTTGCTCCTCCTAGACTCAGAGGATTTGGGAAGTCTGTAAAGATACTGAGCAAGTATCTAGACTTTGAGAAATAAAATCTCCAAATTGTAACTATTGGCACTGGGGCATGAAGTGGCAGTTTCTGAATACAGGAGCAGCAAAAGTCCAGTTGGTGAAATTAGAGTATAAGACAGGAGAAGGACTAGCAGCACAGAATAAAAGAGAAAAAAAAGATAAAAAAGAGCAAAACATAATAATAAGCAAAGCACAAGAGAATACATATAAATAGTAAGATAAAGCACCAAATACAGTAGCTATGATAATAAATTTAAATAGAATTATTAGGCTGGGAATAACACTGGCAACACAAGAGTGAGGGCAGGAATGATAACATGAGCAACCTACTTCCTTAACTATATAAAAATTAAAATTTTTTACAAATAAACTCCCATATTATATTCAAAATTTTAATGCAAAATCAAGCTAGAAGAAGATAGCAGGAAGGGAAAAATGAAGAGGGGGAAATCGGAGGGGGAGACGAACCATGACAGACTATGGACTCTGAGAAACAAACTGAAGGTTCTAGAGGGGAGGGGGATGGGGGGATGGATTAGCCTGGTGGTGGGTATTAAAGAGGGCACATACTGAATGGAGCACTGGGTGTTATACGCAAACAATGAATCATGGAACACTACATCAAAAACTAATGATGTAATGTATGGTGATTAATATAACATAATAAAATAAAAATTAAAAAAATCAAGCTAGAAAAAAAGATTTATAATGAATATGAAAAATATGGGGTATATTTTCTTCATATAAAAAAAGATATTACAAGGGGGGTGGGGGGATGGGTTAGCCTGGTGATGGGTATTAAAGAGGGCACGTTCTGCATGGAGCACTGGGTGTTATACACAAACAATGAATCATGGAACACTACATCAAAAACTAATGATGTAATGTATGGTGATTAACATAATTAAAAAAAGATATTACAACTTAATAAGAAAAGAATAAGCATAGCAGTTGAGGAAGTCAAGGGCATGTAGAGAAGAAGCAGTTCATATCAATAGCCAACATAGACACGGGGATGGGTTTTTCTTCCTTAGTGAGGTTGTCTGTTCTTTTTGTCTATTGTTTCCTTTCAGGAAGGCATGGCTCTTCAGTCTTCCCTGAAATGGGCACATCTTCACATAAACGAGGGCAATCAACATTCTTTCCAAAGAAAAGTCAAGGCTGAGTTGTTCGAACAGCAGTACCTTCAAGAAGCTCTCCAACAGCTCATGCTTTCTATGTCTCCAGAATCACCCAGTTTCACCTGAGATCAGATTATTCAACGATATTTTCAATGTTGCAAGCAGCCAGTATTCTTTTAAAAAATTCTTTTGTTTGAGTTAATCAGGGCCTATTTAAGATGCTGGGGATGAAATAAATCTAATATGGAAAATAAGGAACTATCTCTCTTTTTCTTTTAAAAAAAAGAAAATAAGGAAATAAAAGGCAAGAAGACACTACGTTTTCTATAAATGTCAAAATTAAAAAATAGCTAGAAGTTACTAAGGTCAAGGAGATAAGAAGATGTGCCTTCTTACAAACTTCTGGAAACTGCTATAATTTTTCTGGAGGTTAATTTTTTGTTTTCTACCCATATAATACTATTCTTATTAATTTATAGAAATGAAGTTTATAAATGATTTTATACAAATATTACACATAAAGATTTATAAAACTTAAAAATTACAAAAAAACTGAATGCTTAACACTACAGAAGTGACTAAAAGATCATTAGGTAGCTACATGATTAAAAACTTTGTAATCATTAAAACACACATTTTAGAATAACTTTTACCAACATGAGAAATTGCTTATGGCATATAGTTAGGGAAAACAAAACAGATTCTAAGATATGTATTATGATTTCAATTTGGGGTAAAAAGCATAGATTTGCACCCAAAAACTGCTAGAAGGAAATATGATGTTATTTTTTTCTTTGTACTTTCAAAATTTTATTTTTTTCCTAAAAGGAACAAGTTTTACTCTTAAACCAGAATAAAATTATATAATTCAAAACTAATAGGTATAAAGATACCCATATTTCATCTAATAAGCATGCATTTTGTGGTCAGATAGATCAGAGTTTGAATCCAAGTACTCTCACTACCCTCATCTCTTTAGTCCTACTTTTCTCATTTGTAAAATGTGGATAAAATGGGACCAACCTCCTAAATTAATAAAATGAGACAAGGCACTAGTCATTGTGCCTAGCATCTAGTAAGTTCTCAAAAAAATTTTAGCTGCTATTATTTATTATAGTGCCTGTCTCATATTTAGGTAATTAAAGCTATTTGGTATGCTGAATATTTGGTCTTCATTTCTCAATTCCCTGGTTAGAGTTTTTAGTTAATTTTAATGCAGTGTTTTGCAAATGTGTCAGTTCTATGATAATAAATCCTGTGATAGCATTTAGCACAAGTGCAAACAAAGGCCTCAGCTTTCCCCATGAGTACAACACAGTAATTGTGGCATCAACAACATGCTTCTTGATTAGATCAATTAATTCAGGCAGACAAGATATTTATTTTGCATTTTTCAATCTTTATGCTCCCTGGTGACTTCCTGTTGTTAAATGCTTGCCTCTTACAGTTTTGTTTTGTTTTTTCCATCTGGACCGCTGAATGGTGTAATGAACTTTAAATTACATGTATGAGAGTGATTTATCCAACACCAACTCACAACTGAAAGCATGATCTGTAAGAGATGAAAGAATGAGGTACTAAAAAGGGTGACAGAGAATATTATAACTTTATATAACTTTTCAAAAATCTTCTTTAATACTTAGAAGTGTTACTCAGTGAGGAATTAGAGATTGAGAAAAGATTAGTTTTTCATGCTTATTAGTCATCGGATTTCTTTTTACATTTTTATTCATGTCATTTGCTTGTTTTTATTGTTCTCTTCCTCTTTCTTCCCTCCCCTTCTCCCTTCTCTTTTGCAAAAAGGGGAATGGATCAAAGAACATAGAAGTATCTCACACAGCTCAACAGCAAAAAATGCACCTGAGTATCACAAAGGTCTAGAACCAAGAAGTACAGAGAATAGATTCTAAATGTTGATAGGGGGAAGTCCGGCAGGGAATGCAATCTATCATAGTCTCTTTCCAGTCTTTGCAATAGGTAAGGAAATGCTACAGAGACAAAATTCTACCATCGTAATTAAAGCTGATATACAGACCCTCACCACTGAAATCTGGAGGATAGGTTTTTAGCAAATTGTGCCAGCATAGAACCAGAGCGGCTTCTTTGCCACCCAGGGAGCTGCGCCCTCTCCAAAAACTCTGCATCAGTATTTTGGGGGACCTCTCCTTTGGGTGCCATTTCAGCTCTAAGGGTGATGACTGCTTCTAATTATTATTCTTTAGAGTTTACCTCTTGCAGGCCAATCCTTCGTTATTCCAATTACCGTTATATTTAATATATTTTTTTTATTAAACATTTCTTGCTCAGATCACTGAGTGCTTTCTGTCTTTTGACTGGACTCTCGCTAACATACCCTACTCCCAATTCTAATTGAAGCTACCCTAAAAGTCATATTTGTTACCCTTTAAAAAACCCAATTACCTTTTTGTCATTTTGGTTCCTAATATTGTTAAATATACTATTATGAATTGTTAACTGCTATTGATTTTTGCCTTTTTGATTAGATCAGGATTTCTCACTGGCCTTACTGACATTTTGATCTGGATAATTCTTTGTTTTGAGGGGCTTTCCTATGGCACTGTAGCCTGCTTAATAGCATCCCTGGCTAGGGATAGAGTGCTAGGGTACGATATGACCATAGCACCCCACTCCCCAAGTTGTAACAACCCAGAATGTCTCCAAACATTGCCACGTGTCCCCTGGAGGCCAGAATCACTCCTGCTTGAGAATGATTTAAATAGATAGTCTAGTCTCTCTCTGTTTTTTTAAACATGTAGTCCTTTCATCAATTTGGAATTTATTTTGGATTTCAAAATGAAAGAAGAAGCTTATTTCATTTTTCTCCTGCATATAAAAGTCACTGTCCCAGGATAGATTATTGAATAATGCTTCTCTCTCTGCTGATTTAAAAATGCTGCCATTATCTTTGATTTCTTACACATATTAGTTTATGCTTTAGATCTATTTTTTTATTCTATTAATCTTTCATTTATTTCTACAATGTTTTCATTATTTAAGCTCTATACCTTACTCTATACACTTTAAAATATCTGAGAAGTTAATAATAACCTCTTATTAATAAGTTAATAAGTTAATAAAAGTTAGAAGTTAATAAAAAAACCTCTATAATAACTCTTCCTTTTTTATGATTTGCATACCTATACTTGTCCATTTACCCTCCCAAATGAGTATTTAAATGGTTTTGTAAAGGTCTTTAAATGTTTAGATTTTGAATGAATTGCATTAAACCTATTAATCACAGTAAGAAGAACAGACATTGTTTTAAAGAGTAAGTCTTCTTAGACAGGAACATGGTATAGTCATTTATTCTTATCTCACTTAAAGTACCTCAGCGAATCTTTGTAGTTTTCTTTATAAAAATCCTGTATATTTCTTATTAAGTTTACTTCTAGGTATTTTCTCTTGAGATTAGGAATAAGGTTATTTGTTTCAGTATGCTTTCTGTGTGTTGCTAGTTTAAATGAAAGTTATAGATTCTACCTATTTGTTGTGTATCTGACAACTTGATTGACTTTTTATAAACCCTATATATTCTTCAGCTAATTTTCTTGAGTGATCAAATCTACTTCAATGTAAAAATTCCAGAAAAATATAAACTTTCCAGGAAGCTATTATCTCCTCATAAAAAACAAAACCACTATAATTTTCTTTTTTAAAGATTTTATTTATTTATGTGACAGAGAGAAAGCAGGAGAACACAAGCAGGGGGAGCAGCAGAGGAAGAGAGAGAAGCAGGCTCCTGGCTGAGCAGGAAGCCCGATGCTGGGCTTTGATCCCAGGACCCTGGGATCATGACCTGAGCCAAAGGCAGATGCTTAACCCACTATAATTTTCTAAGAGCTTAATTTTGTTATTTCATTCAAATCTCAGAGAGAAGTACTGGAAGTTACACACTGGAAGAAGATAGGTAATAGTTCTTCCTGGGACATAAAATACAGTACAGTGTATTTTCTTCTCTTTTTTCTCTTCTTGGTATCTCAGAGCCAGTCCCAAGATAGATTTTTTGGAAGATAGGAAGGCCCTGTCACTTCAGTTTGGCTTAGCAAACATTGTCAAATATATTTTATGCAGCAAACTTGATCTTGGCCTGAGAAGAAAAGAAAAGAAACCTATCCTAGTCTTTACCCTAAAGGAATTTATTGCCCAAAAGTAGAAGGGACATATGAATATGGTGCTTGATATGAAAGTGAAATGCCTAGGGTGTGGTTGCGGAAAAAGCTTAAATGAGGGTGTGTTAAACCAGCCCAAGGGGAAGAATGGATGGAGATCAGTGAAAGAGTTCTGAAATAAAATTATGTCTAAGCTGGCTAAGGATGATTTAGCCCAATTAACTGTGTAGGGGGTGAGGACTGGATGGGAGTAGTTGAGATAGAAGGTACAGCATGAGCGAATGTATAAATTTATGTGATTGGGGAGCAGGGACTAAATATGGTCCAGAATTGCTAAAGTTCAAGGCAAAGAGTAATGGACATGTGGCTTAAAGAGGTAGGGACCAGATCTTAAAAGTTTTTACATCAAGCTAAAGTACTTGGGCTTAATTTTGTGAAAACTATGGGGCCTATGTGTAAGTGAATACTGTAGGATTTAATTTTTACAGGTAGAGCAGAGTGGTGGTGCTATGAAGGATAGATTCATGGATGTGAGGTGGATTAGATACAAGAAAACTGGGGCATAGTCTACTGCATTAGGAATGAGGTTATTACAAGTTGAACTGGGTTATACCAGCAAAAATGTGGAGTTTATAAAAAGGAAATTTTAGAAATTGGCAGGATATGACTAATTGGATATTGTTATGAGTTTCTAGTGTGTCAATTTAGCTAAGCTGGAACAATGTTTCTCAGAATTCCCTTCTGTGCATCATTCCAAGTTAGCATGAATGATGTGAAACATTTTGTGTGAGATTTGGAATACAAAAATGAAACAGCAGTAACATTCTTTTTATACTGGGGATGTCAGTGGGAGCTGGGCAAGTTGCAGCTCAAACACATTGTTACTGATATACTGGTTCACCTTCCTGGCTTGAGCAGCTGCTGGACCCACAGGCTCTCCAATTCCCACCAGATTTCCTTCACTTTTCTTGAGTCAGATCCAATTCCAGATGCAGAAGGAACAGCGGTACATAAACTGTTTAACCAGCTTCCACAAATCCTAGGGTCAAATTCCCACATAAATCCACATTTACTATCATTTTTAGTGGTTCTATTTTTTTCGGATCAAATCCTGACTCGCATAGATATAGTGAGTGATGGAGTGGAAGTAGTGTACAAACTCAACAGGTTTCTGTTTGGGGCCATTCAGTGGATAATGCAGAATGTAGGGTAATAAAGAATGCATAAGAGGAATAAATCTGGAGTTAATGTGTAAACAAAGACATCAGATTTGAAATGTGTTTGATTTGTAAGAAATATCTATGTGATGATGTCCAACTGGTCTAGTAGACAGTTGGTAATATCAATGCCAGAAGAGGGGGCAAAGGTAGTGTCAATATATTGAAGTCATATTGTATAGGGGGCAGGTAAAGCCATGATAACTGATGAGGTCACCCAGAGAAAGGAAGTAGAATGAGAAGTGAAGAAGGCACAGTGCAGAATCCTTGGGAAAATACCAATATTTAAGATGTGAACTAGGGAGAAATAGACCAAGAAGAAGGCTGAGAATAAGTGGTTAAAAATGAGAAGAATGTGGTAGGGTCCGGGGAAGAGTATAATGGAAACCAATAATTTAAAAAGATTAAGAAGCAAGTTTCTCCATATCATTTATGGCAGAGTGGCGCTTTGATCTGTGAATCTGGAGATTACTGGCAGGTAACCTTTGGCTGAGGAGTTTCCATGGAGTAGTAGGAGTACAGCCAAATCACAATGAATTAAGCACTGAGAAATGATTATGTAAATGAAATGATAAATGAGAAGGGAGCAGAAAGTTTGACTAGTATCTAACTCATCTAACTCAGATCCCATATACTGGGTATTCCAAGTGGCTAAATAGTCTACTGTAATTAGGAATCTTAAGAGAAACCAGAACTGCTTTATAATGGCATGGCTTGATCCGTGACATGTTACTTGAGTCTGGAATATCTTTCTCCCTTTCTTCACCAGTCTATACTCTACTTGTCCTTCAAGATTCACCTCAGAGATCACATCCTCCAAAACACCTTGCCAGAACATCCTCCAGGCTGGATATGCCTCTGCTACTTATTTCTATCTCACCATGTCACATTGAAATAATCTACCATGTGTCTGTCACACCCAATTTTTCAAGATTAAGATTTTGTATTTCCAGGAAAAATCATAGTCTTTGATTCCTAGTAAATTCAGAATATATTTTTGTACTATTATATTCCATTTTGTTTAAATAATATATAGTAAAACTGCAATAAGAATTTCCTTGCCACTAGATATCCTTATTCACATAGTAGGCATCTTATCATTAATTTAACAAACATTTATTCAGCAACTATGTGCCTAGCACTTTAAAAGTTGTTGAGGATGCAACAATGAGTGAGTGGATATGGTCCCTGTCCTCTTAGGGTTTATAGCATACAAAAGCTAGGGGCTAGGTACCTGCGTATAATGTAGGTAGAATAGTTACCATAAAGGTTTGTACTAGGGTCCTGTTACCTCTTTCCTGTAATCTCTGTTCACCTCCATAGTTTTTGAGGCTCACAGAACATTAAAGATCATTTACAGTGGGTAACAATCAAAACTGTGTAATTTTAGTTGTGAATATGTGTTATTTGCTTCACATAGGAATTATACATGAAGAAATTGGACAGAAATTGGAAAACTCCACAGGTTGTGAGTTCAAACTCCTCCTTTTACACATTTTTGAATTGAGACCTAGGGAGGGGATATAACTCATTTGAGGTCACACGATGGGTTAGTGTAGGAGCTAGAGAATATCCTACCTCTATTTGGTGCTCTTTTTTTTTTTTTTGAAAGTTTCTTATAAATCATGTTTTTCAGTTTGCTTTTCTAACACCTTACTTTTATAACTATTTTTTAAAAACTTACTTTTCTTCCAGTATGAAAAACGAACATCTTAGAAATTGCCGAAACATTGATTCAATAAGCACATGTTGAGTATTAGCCGTAAGTCAAACACACAAGTCTATATATTGTACTTCCTGCCCAGAGCGTGCTTAGGGTTTCCTAATTTCCTAAAAGTTCATGCACCAATTACTATACTTAGTAATATTTTAATTCCAAAATACTCTCAAGAATGATTTTTAAACACCAAAAACTTAAACAATGAATTAATGTTTCAGCTCTCCACTTTAAATCAAACTGAATTGGCCATATAGAGAAAAGAATGGATGGCTGTAATGAAAAAATATACTGTAAAAGGTATGTTCAGCCTCACATGACGAACAAGAGAAAAATAGTTGATGAACCACAGAGATAAATTGACTATGAGAAGCTGAGACAGATATATATATATAATCTAATCTAATATAAATTAATGGGTATATATATATATATATATATACCCATTCATCCACCAATGGATACTTCAGTGCTTTCTGTTATTGTGAACAATGCTGCAATAAATGCAGGAGTCCAAATATCTCTTCGATATCCTGTTTTCATTTCCTTTGGATACAGACCCACAAGTGGGGTTGCTAGATCATATGGAGCTCTATTTTTAATTTCTTGAGGAACCTCCATACTGTTTTCCACAGTGGCTGTACCAGCTCACATTCCCACCAACAGTGCACAAGTGTTCCCTTTTATCCACATTCTTGCCAGTATTTGTTATCTCTTATTTTTTATAATAAACATCCCAATGAGTATGAGGTGATATCTTATTGTGGTTTTGATTTGCATTTCCTTTATGATAGTGATATTGAGCACATTTTCATGTACCTATTGGCCACTTGTATGTCTTCTTTGGAAAAATGTTCATTCAGGTCCTTTGCCCATTTTTTAAATTGGATTATTTGGGGGTTTTTGCAATTGAGTTGTAGGAGTTCCTTGTATATTTTGGATATTAATCCCTTTTATTTTTTAAAAATTTTTATTTATTTATTTGACAGAGACACAGCGAGAGAGGGAACACAAGCAGGGGGAGTGGGAGAGGGAGAAGCAGGCTTCCCGCCGAGCAGAGAGCCCGATGCGGGGCTCGAGCCCAGGATCCCAGAACCATGACCTGAGCCGAAGGCAGACGCCTAATGAATGAGCCACCCAGGCACCCCTAATCCCTTTTAAAATATGTGGTTTGGAAACAGTTTCACCCATTCCATAGGTTGCCTTTTCATTTTGTTGATGATTTCCTTTGCTCTGCAGAAGCTTTTTAGTTTGGTATAGTCTCACTTGTCTGTTTTTTTAAAAATTACTGTATTATGTTAATCACTTGTCTATTTTTGCATTTGTTGTCTGAGCTTCTGGTTTCTTATCCCCAAAAAAATCATTGCCAAGGCCAATGTCATGGAGCTTGCTCCTTATGTTTTCTTCCAAGAGTTTTATAATTTCAGGTCTTATGTTTAAGTCAAGCCATTTTGAATTGATTTTTGTGTATGGAGTAAGATAGGGGTCCAGTTTCATTTTTTCACATGTGAATATCCAGTTTTCCCAACATCATTTACTGAAGAGACTATATTTTTGAATATTCTCGGATCTCTTATAAAATATTATATGTGTGGGTTTATTTCTGGGATCTCTACTCTTTTCCATTGGTCTATACATCTGTTTTTTTCCACCAGCACCATGCTGTTTTGATTACCATAGCTTTGTAGTATATTTTGAAATCAGGTAGTGTGATGCCTCAAGTTAATAGTTAATAGAATGTTGGCCTACCTATGACATAACAATAATAAGAGCAAACTTTTATCAAGTGCTTTTTATGGGTCAACCACTATGTGAAATCCTATGTGTGTTATGCTTTTTAATGCTTTCAGGAGCTCTGGGATATAGAATCAATTTTATCCCTCTTCTAGAAATGAATAAGCCTAACTTCAGTTAAAAATGTAGGAAGGTGAATTCAAACCCAATTCTGTGTGATACCAGAGGTTATTCTTTTAACCACTTTTCTAGAATTAATATAAAACCATAACATGTTTAGCATTAAACACAATTTTAAAATGTAATTTCAGGCAGGTCTGGCAATAACTTTCATTCTCTCTTCTCTAGATTATTTATAACATTTTATTCATAATTAGCTACCTTTACATCACTTTGTGATTCATTTTTCAGTTTATATGCTATGCTAATTCATGGCATCCAGCACAGGGCCTGGTTTATATTAAGTCTCAAATAGAGTAAATGAAATAAGATTGAGAACCTCTTATAATTATTATATCAGTCTTTATACATCTAAGGAAATGGTAAAAAGGACTATTTACTCATCACCTACTGTATGGTGGTGCTTTGTTAGTTAAAAGAAGAAATAGTCACTGCCCTCATTGTGCTTCGTTCTAGAACTACATTGTGGTGATAACCAGTGGCCACATGTGGCTATTGAGCACCTGAAAAGTGACTAGTACAAATTGAAATGTGCCTTAAGTGTAAAATATACACCAGATTTCAAAGATTTCATTAAAAAAACAGAATGCTAAATATCCCAATAATTTATGTTAATTACATATTAAAATAATATTTTAGTTATATTGAATTAAATACATTAAGATTAGATTTTATGATTAAAGTTAATTATGCTTAGGGGCGCCTGGGTGGCTCAGTCAGTTACGTGTCCAACTCTTGATCTCAGCTCAGGTCTTGATCTCAGGGTTGTAAGTTCAAGCCCTGCATTAGGCTCCACGCAGGGTGCTGGGCATGGAGCCTACTTATAAATAAATAAATAAATAAATAAATAAATAAATAAATAAATAAATAAAATTAATTGTGCTTATTTCTTTTTTATGTTTCTGGGGTGTTTTTTTTTGACATCGCTACTAGAAAATGTGAAATTTCATATATGGCTTGCATCATACTTCTATTAGATAATGCTACTCCAAAGGACAGGAGGGACACATTAATAGATTATTAAAATAGAGGTTAAGATTTCTATGACATATATACAAAAGGATCATATGGAAACACAAAAGAAGGACTTCCAAATTAGAAAAGATAATTCACTGAGACTCCTCATAGAAGGTGACATTTGTTTTCTTATCTTCTTGCCTTTTTTTTCTAGTTCCCATTTGTTTCTAATGCATTTGTACTCAGGTTAATGGATACTGTGGTTTCCTTCTACAAAAATTCTGCATAAAATACTTGAGTGCTTATGACTGCCTTCACCAGACACAATAGGGAGGTGTTCGGATAGGATAAGTTTCATGAGCCTTAGTGGGAAAAAAAAGAATGTCTAGATCAAGAACATCTTGGAGTGTACTCCCTAATTGTTTAGCTTTCTCTTAAATTTTTGACTGCTTTCTGTGTCTTGCTATGAAATGTTTTCCACAAGTTTTTTTCCAAACCTCTTTCTAGTTAAGTATAAATAAATACGTAAAATTGAAGAAATCACAAGACTACAGCTGATAAATTCTCACAAAGGAAAGGTACCTAGATCAAGAAATAGAAAACATCTAGTGTCTTAGAGGCTCCCGTAAGCACCCTCCCAGTCTCTACACCACCAAAAGTAAATATGTTGACTTTTAACACCAGAGATTAATTTGCCTGTTTCAAACTCTATATTTATGAAATTATGCAACTTCCTTGTGTTGATAGTGCTCCATAATTGAACACCAGCTATACCATATTTCTGTTGAAATGGAAGTGGACAACCAAGAATCACCCCACATATGAGAAAGAAAGTGCAGTACAAAAAAGAAAGAACAAAGATGCTGAAGGAAACAAAGATAATTCAGGGGGAAAACCAGTTAAAGAAAAGCCTTACTTATTAACTATTTTCAACTTACATATGTCTGGGGATATGTACAAATAAATTACAACTGACCCTTAAACAACTTGGGGGGTAGGGGCACTGACCCCCACCTCCCCACAGTAAAAAATCCACATATAACTTTTGACTCTCCAAAAACTTAACTACTAATAACCTACTGTTGAGCAGAGCCTTACCAATAATATAAACAGTCAATACTTATTTTATATGTTATATATATTATATACTGTATTCTCACAATAAAGGTAGAGAAAAGAAAATGTTAAGAAAATCATAAGGAAGAAAAAATACACTTACAGTACTGTATTATAAAAAATACACGTGTAAGTGGACCCGCACAGTTCAAACCCATGTTGTTCAAGGGTCAATTGTATATACAATACTGAACTTAGTGAAATTCTAAATATTACATACAAAGATATTTGGAAGAAATTACAAAATAATAATGACATAAAATTGGGATAATCATAGAACAAGAAAACCTTAGAGATTGAAAACAAAATTGCAGACCTAAGACACTTACTAGGAGAACTAGAAAAAAAATTTGAGAAAATATTCTAGCATGAAACAAAAAGACAAAGAAACAGATAATGTTAGGTAAAAGATAATAGATGTAGTAATCCAATATCCTGCTAACAGAATTTCCATAGGAAGAGAACAAGGAAAACAGATGCAAGGAAGTCATCAAAGAAATAATGGAAGAAAATTTCCCAGAAGTGAAGGACAGGAGTCTTGAGGTTGAAAAGACCCATCAAGTATCCAGTGAAATACATGAATAAAGATCTGTACATAGCCTTGAGTTTTTAAAACTTTAGGATATGAAAGATAAAGAGATAATCCTAAAAGTATCCAGAGAGAAATGACAAGTCACTTATAAAAGGATGAGAAAGAGTGGCTTCAGCCTGGCATCAGCAAAACTGGAAGCTAGTGGACAATATAGTGATGGCTAAAACTTCTGAAGAAAGGCCGTTTTCCATGCAGAGATCCATATTCGACTAAGGACATTTTCAGGTATGCAAGGAATTATCAACTTTACCTCTCATTTGTGTTTTGTAGATAGTGATTTGATAATATATTTCAACAAAATAAGGGAGCAAATCAATACCTTGGAAGATGAAGCAATCCAGCAAAGAGTAAATTTACTCTGGGAGAACAAAGAAAGGACGTCCCACAGTCACAGTTTTGTAGCAGATCTACAGGACAAACAGTCCTGGTCATGGCAAAAAGATGATAGATAACTCTGTGAAAAAGAAAAAAAAAGACTAAAAAACCCCCTGATATAATAGAAAGCATAACTAAAAATTGAAAGTAATTGAGAATAGTATAAGGTCAAATAATATAAGAGTGCAAGAAAGTCATAGGTCAAATATTAAGCAAAGTGAAATGTGATATGATTTTAAGCAATTATTAGAGTGCAAGAAATAGTGATACATTTGACTTCATGCTAGTAACAGTCCCCTTTATGTAGTACAGAGGTCATGATATTGCTTTCAAAGAGGAAGAAAGTAATGCTAGCACATTCCAAGGTTTGAAATTACGAATTCACAAAATTTAAAAAGTAACCCATGCAATGGTTTTTTAACTTTATTATCAACCAACCTATACAAAACACAGAAGTCCAGGATCTGGCTGCAGGGAACAGAATGCAAATATTAACAGACAACATAAAAGTAAGAGTGAAGCCGACATAAGTTGAGAAGTGAATAACTGGAAAAGGTTTGGGTTGGTTGAAAGTGAAGGAAAGGCAGGGTACTAGTACCTTCCAATTAGAAAGTGAGAAATCAAGAGAAACTGATGAAAATTGATGGCAACAATTACATAGATCATCAATAAAATAATTAAAATTATAATATTAATATCTAACAGAGAGCAGGAAGGAGGATGAGTATAGGGTAATTGACCTAAACGCTCATCATTCATATTGAAGAGGCAATTGAATTATATAACTCTAGCTGACTAGCAGAAAAGAAGTTTATTAAAAAGAATCCTGGGAAACTCACATAATTTGTGGGACGGTGAAATAACCAGGTTTGGATTTAAGCTTCCAGGAACAATGCCTAAGACCACAAAGCAAAAATAGTCTAATGAAGAAATCTGTCACTATGGTTGCCCTACTGAACACAAAAGAAAACCAGAATTACCAATGCCCTCACAGCCTTCTACCTCAATCCTCTCAGCAAAAAAAAATGGATTAAAGACTTTTTCCTCAAGTCACTTATGTCCAAATCACATTCTCATACTGTTGAGTCTGATTGGATGAAATGAAGTCACATACCCATCCTGTAGCATGTCCCTTACCTGCAAAGAGGCTGGGGAACTGAGTTTTCTCATTTTCATCTTGGGGAAGTAAGATTCATATGATTAGATAATTCATATGAAGTTACTGCATGACCAGAAAATTATACAAAAGTGACATATATAGTCAGAGTTGATTTTAAAAAGGAGCAAAACCATATTATCCACAGCTTTGAGATGAGCACCAAGAGAACCAAAAAGCAGAAATAATCTAAAGAGCTGCATCCAGGGCAGTGAAATAGAGGCTAGAAAAGGAAGGTAAAGAGAGACTTCTTATAAGAAGCTCTTCTGTTTCACTTGTCCTCAACAGCAGATTTGACTGATGCGATTAAAAATTGAAAATAAAAGAGAGACGATGAGGACCCATGCTTAGGTGAGCATGTAAATGATGGTAAATGATGGAGTAGGAAATTAAACAAAGATCTTTCTTAAAGCAAAATACTGACTACAATTTAACTTAATGTGACAGAGAAGGTAGAGTTTAAGCAGAAAGAGATCTTCAACACTAAAGGGTTCTTTTATTTTAGAGAAATTTGAGAAAGCTTGAGTTTCTGTGAGAGAAGAAGGAAGAAACAGTGGTGCCAGGGCATGGAATTTAGAATTAGAACAAAAGACCAGATATTTTGGATTTTAAAGAAATGTCAACCGGGATAAGTAAGTATAGAGATCTGAGGAAATCATCAGCGAAGGCATGCACTCAACAACTTTATAAAGGAGTTTCCAAAGCCAGAATCACTGTTTCTTCTGGCTAGAATTTCTGTCTCTTCTGAATAGCAGTCCTTTGAGTCATGACATACATTCTGTTTGGTTGGACATTTCTTCTGATTGGTCAAATCTCATGGTATATTGGTAGCTAAATATTTTGGATTCCACTTTGCTGTGTTTGGTACTATCTTTAAACAACATAATCATTCTTTTACTTTTATTATTTATTGATGTATAACTTTCAAACAATAAAGTGCATAAATCTTTAGTGTACAGCAAAATGAATTTTCACATTTTTACATGAATATATGTATAAACCACATAACCACCACTCAAATGAAGACTTTGAATGTTTCCAGTATCTTAGAAGTATTCTAAAGCTCCTCCCAATCAGTACCCCTCAGGGAACCATTATTCTGGCTGTTATAACCATAGATTTGTTTTCAGGTTTTTGAATTCTGTATAAATGCAGTGGTTTACCACAGAACCTTTTGTGTTTGGCTTCTTTCACTCAACATTATGTCTATGAGATTCTTTCTTTTTTAAAAAAACAGTTTATTTATTTATTTGAGAGAGAATGCGTGCGTGCACAAGAGCGAGAACACAGGCGGGGAAAGGGGGGAAGGGTAGAGGGAGAGGGAGAAGCAGACTCCCTGCTGGGCAGGGAACTAGATGCTGAGGCCGGGCTCAATCCCAGGACTCTGGGATCACAACCTGAGTGGAAGGCAGACGCTTAACCGACTGAGCCACGCAGGCATCCCTGAGATTATTTCATGTTATTGCATGTATCAGGAGTTCATTCTTTTTCATTGTCAGAATACACCCTAATTGATTTATCTATTCTCTTGTTGATGGACATTTGTATGGTTTCTAGTTTTTGGCTATTATGAACATTCTTGTACATGTTTTCTTGCGTTGGATATTTACCCAGGAGTGTAACTGCTGTGTCACAGGGGTATATACAAGTTTAGCTTCAGTAGTAACATGTACATATCTTTTGTCACTGTCTTCAAAACAATATACCCCTTTCTCATTGATATCATTTAATTCATATCAAATTAATAAATTTTCTTATATTATCATCCACATATAACTTTTCATTTGACTTATACATTTGACTCTCTCCTTTCTCTTCTCTCTCTTTTTCTCTCCTTTCTACTTTTCACTTCTATTTTCTGTAATGCCCATTTTCTTCTTGCTATTAAAAAGTGACAAATCATCATTTTTTGTCTTTTGCTTGACTTTTGCAATGGGGCAAGCTTTTCAGTTATTTTCTATAAGAATGCTTAATTGATTGAACTGTTGAACAAATGGGTTGATATCTGGCTAGAACCTTTCCTAATTTGTAAATTTTTAATAAATCTAGAGTATTAGTCTATTGTCAACATTAGCCCTTAATGGTAAAGAGAGCCTTATAGGCACAAATTCAAGATGCAGAATTTATCTAGGTAATATTTTTCTATCTAAGTGTTATGAAACTATAAGCATTGAGGTAAAAAATTGGAAAAATTTTAGAATATTTGTTTTAGAATATCAATATATAGTAAATACTATTTTTAGAATATTGATACCTAGTAAATATTATTTGTTAAATATCAATAATTCATTAAAGATTGGACATCAAATCCTTACAGAATTACATTTAGACTTCTATTATTAAAAGGCTATTATTAAAACCCTTTCCCCAATAACCTGTATTCATTATTTTGTATATCTAATAGTGGTGGTGAAGAGGGGAGAACCTGGAATCGCATTCCATAGCTGTCAACATTTGGTGAACCTGGGAGGTAGAGCCATGGGATAGAAGAGTATGTAACATTATTTCACACCTTCCAGTTTTTCTAAGGTGACATAGGGTTGGAGGAAGTCTATGTAAGTCAGTAGGAGTCACAGAAAGTTTGGGAATCTGTTCTGCATGTTCCAAATGGGACGGACCACAAGGTCACTATAAGTTGTCAATATACTTCTGAAACTACTGTCTTGGGAATAATGTGGGGACAACTCTGCATAGTGTTACACAGTAAATCCTGGCCATCCTTTAGGATGAGATCTCATTTTAGCTCTGGGTACAACCTGGAATTGATTCTTTCTGAGCCATCCTCTCATCACAAGAGTATACAAGAAAAAGGTCTGGAATGCCAGAAAGACCAGTGGTTGGGCAAGGGCTGATGGCTTCTGTGGAATGTACTGGAGGAAAGCAATTCTCTTTCAGAATGAAACAAAAACAAACAAAACAAAAACTACTCTGAGCCAGTACATAGACAAAGGACTAAGAATTCATTTTTATGGGATTAGAAACAATGCAGATGATATTGAACAAAATAAACTGTTTGGGTTACTCATATATTAAAATGCAAAACAAATAATGAATGAAAGCACTTATTTTATTTTGCATTCATATCAACTGCATTAGTAATTGTTATTTTAGACTCCAGTTTATGTTTTGCTTGTATGTTGGAATTTGGATTATATCTTCTTATAAACAATGTTTATATCATTCTTTTTGCAATTACAATATGTAAAAATGGACTTTTATATAATTGTTTTGCCTGGCTTTCTTGTTTTGGTAATTTGCAATAATGAACAGTGTTCACCAACTCTCGTAACTATACAATTGGTTTAGTTTCTTTTTTTTTTTTTCTTCACACAATTGGTTTAGAAGTTCCCTCTGCTTGGCTAATTGCTACCAACTTTTAGAGTTAACCCTAAATTTAAATTTCCTAATATCAGAGTCTATCACTAGATTCATATTTGAAAAACTAAGTAACTGGAAATGATAAATATAAAAGTCATTTTCTTAATGGCTAAAATCATTAATAACCCTTTCAAACAAGATTTATATTATTTCCAAAAAAACCCCAAATCCATACTCTCTCTATATTATAATCCAATAATGGAATTCTGAAGAAACCTCATATTATTTAAAAATCACATTGAAAAAAACAATTACTTCAATGAAAGAAAAGATTAGAACGAGAAGCTTTCAGGGTCACAATTGCCAGTGACTGCAAAGTAATACAAGTGAGTAATGCAAATTTGATTTCCTAATTATTTAATCAATGTTATAGCTGATTCAAGTCATGAAACCTGCAGGAAAAATGTCTATACTTAAAGAAGCATCTGACTGCTCTTCCTCCTCATTCCCTTGTACTCCGATTTCTTTGAGAAGTAGCTAACGAAGCCTGACCTGCCCTCTATAAAAAACAGAATATTTTGGGCGCCTGAGTGGCTCAGTTGGTTGAGCGACTGCCTTCGGCTCAGGTCATGATCCTGGAGTCCCGGGATCGGGTCCCACATCGGGCTCCTTGCTCGGCGGGGAGTCTGCTTCTCCCTCTGCCCTTCCCCCCTCTCATGCTCTCTCTCTCTAATAAATAAATAAATAAATAAATCTTTAAAAAAAACCAGAATATATTTAATATATTGGCAATATTCTAGGTATTAAATTCATACAAAATATTTCAGTTTCTTGCCTCTCTGAGCTGAGACAGAATTGAAAACAGTGGATAGTAAGATAAGAAGAAGAAAAGTAGTAAGAACAGTGGAGATGTTGGCTTGAGCTTTATTTTAGTCCATGTTAGAATCCAGTCCTGTCTAGCTTTATCTGATAGACTGGTAGGGCCAGTCCACCAGGAGACTATTCTCATGGGGAATGAGCTGTTACTAGGGTATTAATTTCAATTAGAATGAATAACATGTAATACATTCATGCAATGGAATATAATTTCAGGTAAAATAAATGATACATATCAATATAGATAAACCCCACAAAAACAAAGTTGAACATTATTTTGGGTTCCTGGACCCAATTCCAACATGTGTATGTGTGTGTGTGTGTGTGTGTGTGTGTGTGTGTGTGTTTGTAGGGGTCCTAAGCAATACTTGGGACACCAGCTGGATATTCTCCAATTTAACTCAATTCTAACACCATCTACCTGGAGATAGCATAAAATCCCACAGGTTGAGGGCTCAGTCCCACAAGATTGCCCTCCACCTCAGATGCCAATCATAAGGCCAAGTTGTTACCTGTGTTTCTGACTGACTGGCTATAAATCACAAGTTTCCCTGACTTCCTTGGGTTGATAAATTTGCTAGAGCATCTTATAGAACCCAGGAAACCTGCTTACTCACTAGATTACTGATTTATTACAAAGGTTATTAAAAGATACAAATCAACAGCCCGTTGAAGAGATATCTAAGAGCAAGGCATGCAGGGAGGGGCACTGGGCTTCCATGCCCTCTTAAAGTGCACCATTCTCCCTGCATTTCCATATGTCCACCAGCCTGGAAGCTCTCCAAACCTTATCTTTAAGGGTTTTATGGAGGCTTCATTATTGTGAAAATTAATAAAGGGGAACCTCACTAAAAGGAGTTGGGAGGTTCAGCAGGGGGAGCGCTCATACCCTATTCATCATCAATTACAAATCCAACAAGAAGAGAGGAACCTTGCAAGTTGATACTACTTTACTACCTCAGCAGGAAAAAGGAAGGTTTCTTCCTTCCCTCACCTCCTGCAACAGCCCAGTCAATGAGAGATAGTCACAACTCAGCCAGTGAGAAGCCAGTATTCTTCAAACTCCCATAATGGAATATCAACTCCCCCTTTTCTCTATAAAAGAGCATTCCTCTCCTTTGTTCTCCAAACTTGCTTATAGTTTTGCTTGTCCCTGGTTGCAATTCTCTGCTCTGTTAACATTACATAGTCATGACTGATTAAACCATTGGCCATTGGCAATTAATTCAAACTTTAGCTCCTCCTTAGAAGTTTGGGGGATGGTACTGAAAATTCTGACACCCTAATTATATAGTTGGCTCCTCTGGCAACTAGCTCCCATCCTTCAGTGGAGTCCAAAAGTCACTTCATTAATATGACAAAAGACACATTTGCTGCTCTCATCACTTAAAAAGTTCCAAGGGTTTTAGGAGTTCTATGCCAGAAACAAGGACAAAGACTAAATATATATTTCTTATTATAAATCACAATAGCACAAACATAAAAAAGTTGTGAAAGGGCAAAGGGGAAGTATGCATGCCACTTGTTTAAAAATTTAAAGCATAAAATTTTACACATTATTTATGGATTTTTCTAAACAATAATATATAGTTTATATATTACAAAATCATGGCCTAGAAAGATATGGATTCATTTCCAGAGAGTGGTTGTCTCTGAGCACAAATGCAAGATTGGATGGGGGAAGAAAACACCCAATATATCTGTAGTTATTCTATTAAAAAAAAAACTGAAAAAAAAAATTAGCCTTTTAAAATCACAGGGGCGCCTGGGTGACTCAGTTGGTTAAGCAACTGCCTTCAGCTCAGGTCATGATCCCAGGGTCCTGGGATTGAGTCCCACGTCTGGCTCCCTGCAGGACTGCTTCTCCCTCTCCCTCTGCCTGTCACTTTCCCTGCTTGTGCACTCTCTCTCTCTCTGTGTCAAAATAAAGAAATAAAAATCTTAAAAAAAAAAAATCACAGGTTTTAAAGCAGAACATTTCCTCAATGAATCCTAATACTACTAGTTATGTCGGCCTCTAAACAGACATGCAGAATACAGTAAATAGGGTCATTTGGCTGTTTGGCACACCAGCTTAGGTAAAGGTCTAAAGGCAAAGTAAATGTAATTACAACTGAAACCTAATACATGGGAACCAGAATGTTCATAACTTTTCTCAATAACCTTGAAAAACACAAAACACTCATTGCTAAAATGATTGAAAATTGAGGGGCAATTTAAAATTATTGCAGAGGTGGATTAGATAAAATGCACCTGGGGTGGTTGGTGAATTTTAATGTAATTTAGAGATGAAAGAACTTTATGATCTAGTCCTGTGGTGATTCCTGGCACTGAGGGATTTGAAGGGTAGTAATGGGAATGTGGGTGGACGAAGAGTGATTTTCCATTTATCTAAGAAATAAATTTCTACTTTTCTTGGATTTTTTCCATTAGTATGAAATCATACTAATTCTGTGTGGTAACACTGATTAATTTATGTTGATTGGAATTTTGATTATCAGATTTATTTGTAATTGATTAATAAACTCCAAGAAAATGAATAATTCTAAATAAACACAGTGCTTTTGGCAATAAAACTTTTCAAAACATTGATTTGCATGAAAAAATAATAATTTCTTGCTGATAGAAAGGGTGGAACAAATGTATATAGTTTAGTGGCTTCTCAGAAACTGAGACTCTAAAAGGTTTAATTGCTTAGGTCACATAGCTGGGGATGAGGAAATAGTCACTAGTCTAGCAGTCTGGGTCATTCTGCAAGCTAATGTATTATTGTCTTCTTTGTTGAAAGAGGAGATAAGACAGGAATTGCCCAGACTGATAGGAATGCCAAGTGACTGACTGAAAATGCAGTATTTCTCAAAAGAAATAAATTTGTAGAAATGCAGTTACTACATCAACTGTGAAAGGCTATTTAAATTCACAAGAAATAAAGTTGAAAGGGAACAAACATTTACTGAGTACCTACTATGTGTGCATGGATGTGCTCCTCTGTTGTACTTCATTTACTTACCTTAACTTTCTAAATTTATTAGTCTCATTTCACAAATGAGAAAAGTCAGATTCACCAGGGTTAAGTTGTTTGCTCATTGTCATGGGGGAAATGCTGAGTCAGCATTTGAAGTAGGGTCTCACAACTTCATGGCCTGTGGATGGGTCAGGATCGTTAAGAGGACTTGGGCTGAGTACTTGGGATTTTTGATCATATTTGTGCCATGGACTCTTTTAGTACAGTCTGGTGAAGACTATCGAGCACTTCTCAGAAGTCTGTTTTAAAGTACATACAATAAAATACATAGATATATGAAGGGGGTCAAAATATGCTTCCAAATATGCCTTTTTGGATATTGATTATTCTGAACTGGTTGTTTTTAAGAAAAAGCAGAGACAGTTGAGACCTGACAACTGAGTAGAAATTACCCCTTTGTAAGAGACATTTATTCTTATGAGGGAAATCTCCATTTAGAAGGGTGTCTCCCTCTCTGTATCAGGAAAAGAAGGATGATAATAGATCTCTAGAAACTCTTATCAAACATTTGTGAAAAAGACTGGGATTAGGACCAGGAAAGATCAAAGTCCTAAGCAAGAGACTAGAGACTAAGTGTAAGAATGAAAGTAGAGAAGACCAGCGAAAAGAATCATAGTTTACTACAGGCGGTTGAGTAACTTTACCTACCTGTAATTGCCTAAAATATAAATAATATGTATCCTTAACTCACTCTGTGTTATAATAAGATTAGCTATGAGCTTATAGAATGGAAGAGTCATACTCCAGTTTGCTGGGTCTAAAAGGGACACCTGGCATCTGTAATAGCTTCCTATTGTTTAACAAATTACAAATTTCTTTTTAAAGATTGTATTCATTTAGGGGAGGGGGAAAGATGGCGGAGGAGTAGGGGACCCTATTTCAACTGGTCCCTGGAATTGAGCTGGATATCTACCAGACCACTCTGAGCACCCACGAAACCAGTCTGAGATGTAAGAAGATCTGGATCTTGACAAACAGAATATCGCAGGCAGTTGGTTTTGAGGTACAAAGCAGAGAGCCGTGATTCTGTGGGCAGATATCGGAGGATAAATGGCAGCGGGAGGGTGCCTGGCCGTGGGGATCCTACACCGCCGGTGAGTGACAGCCTCGCGTGCTGCGGGCTGGCACAGACTCGCAGACCGGTAGCGTCAGGAAAGGACTTTAGGACAGCCCCCGGGGTGGAGGACCAGACCGGTGGGGTCACGCGCACGTGAACCGCAGACCCCTGGACAGAAGCCCGGAGCGACGGTCGCACGCATATGAACTGCAGCCTCCTAGATGGAAACCCAGTGCGCGGGGGTCGTGCTGGTGAACTGCAACCCCTGGGAGTGGAAATCCCAAGCGGCAGAGGCGCGCGTGCGAATTGGGAGCGGCTGGTGGTTTTAGAAGCACAAAGGGCAGAGACGTGCCCCGACCTGGAGGCAGGACTGGGAGCGCTGTGGAGGGGCACACAACCCAGGACGCTGCAGTTTATAGCAGCACGGACAGAAACGGAGATGGTGTGGCCTGGAGAGCTCACTGAAGAACAGACTGAGGTCTCTCTGCTCTGAGGCAGAAGGTTGGAAACGGTCTCTTCTGCTCTGACTCGCGGAAGAGACGTGGAAAGCCGCCAGGGAAAGGCGCCAGAGAACAAAAGCCCC
>NC_138382.1:55395073-55410274 GCF_054177405.1 Leptonychotes weddellii
TTAACATATAATGTATTATTTGTTTCAGAGGTACAGGTCTGTGCTTCAACAGTCTTACACAATTCACAGCGCTCACAATAGCACATACCCTCCCCAATGTCTATCACCCAGCCATTGCCATCCCTCCCACCCCCCACCACTCCAGCAACCCTCAGTTTGTTTCCTGAGATT
Organism: Leptonychotes weddellii; assembly: GCF_054177405.1. Taxonomy (NCBI): domain Eukaryota; kingdom Metazoa; phylum Chordata; class Mammalia; order Carnivora; family Phocidae; genus Leptonychotes; species Leptonychotes weddellii. The sequence goes on from NC_138382.1 coordinate 55,395,245, forward strand.
AAGAGTTCCTCACAGTATTTTCATGGTCATTCATAGATACAGGCAAAGCCATGGGAAATTTGAGCCACTCAACTTGCAATTCCCAGCTAAATTCAAACAAAATGATGCTTTGCCTTCTTGTTTCAGCTTTCATACTATAAACAAATTTCCTTTTCACAGTTTACTTAGTGCCAGGTTTTTTGTGTTTTTTTTTTTTTTTGCATTTTCTTGCTTTTTGGGGGCAAATTTGCAGTTTAAAATAAACTCCAAGCATAATGCTGAAACAATGTCTAAGTGCAAAAAACCCATAATGTGCCTTATGAAGAAAATACATGTGTTAGGTTAGTATCTTTCAGGCATGATTTATAGTGCTATTGGCTATGAGTTCGATGTTAATGAATCAACAATATATATAAAATGTCTTTATTTTATTTATTTATTTATTTTTAAAGATTTTTTATTTATTTGACAGAGAGAGACACAGCGAGAGAGGGAACACAAGCGGGGGGAGCGGGAGAGGGAGAAGCAGGCTTCCCGCGGAGCAGGGAGCCCTATGCGGGGCTCGATCCCAGGACCCTGGGATCATGACCTGGGCCGAAGGCAGACGCTTAATGACTGAGCCACCCAGGCGCCCCTATAAAATGTCTTTAAACAGACCTAAGGTTATATACTATTCTGTTGATGAAAATGTGACTGGAGGCTCACAGGAATCTAACCCCTGTATTTACCCTAGGAACAATGGTTTGAACTTTGCTAATTCAGTGTTTCTGATGACTACCTAAAATAATGAGAATTGACCGTAAGCACAATTGTTGATACCTACTCTATACTAGACGCTGGACTTTGTGTTATTGAACAAACACATATGAGTTCTTTCAATGCACCAGACTTGTTCTAAGTAATGAGGGAATAGTAGTGTGATAAACCAAGGATTTCAACTTTCTTTCTTCATGGAGCTTATATTCTAGCCAAGGCAGAGAGGAAATAGACACATAAATGTATAATATGTTGGTGATGGTTAAGTGCTATGAAGTAAGCTTCCATGCTCTAGTATGTAGATTATGTAAATAAAACTCAGAGAAGGTAACTAAGTTGTTTATGAAAAATCTAAATTAAATGACTCAAAATTCAAGCTCAGATCTTTGGATTCAAAAAGCATGCTCTTTCAATTAATTTATACTTGATCCTTCTCACAAATGGATGTACTAAAACTTCTTGGTGGAGAACTGCTTGTAGCTCCTGTGAGGAACACCCTATCTCAAAAAATAATAATTTCATTTTATTTATTTTTTATTTATTTTTTTAAATATTTTATTTATCTATTTGACAGAAAGAGACACAGCGAGAGAGGGAACACAAGCAGGGGGAGTGGGAGAGGGAGAAGTAGGCTCCACTTATCAGGGAGCCTGATGCGAGGCTCGATCCCAGGGCCCTGGGATCATGACCTGAGCTGAAGGCAGATGCTTAATGACTGAGCCACCCAGGTGCCCCAAAAGATAATAATTTTATACTATAGAGCAATGGTTTTGAATATTGGGGTCATTCTTGTTTCCCTAGGGGACATTTGATAATACCTTGAGCCATTTTTGATTGTTGTACTTGGGTAGGGGGTGATACTGGCATCCAGTGGGTCAGGAATTGGGCTTAACATTCTACAAAATAGAACAAAGAATTGTCTAGCCCTAATAGTGTTTACATGGAGAAACTGCTCAGAGCCATGGAACTTAGAAAGAGCTAGATGAGGAACACTTCCAAGTAGCTAGCTCAGGACTCATGTAGGAAAGTAAAGAATCTTGCTTTCTCACGATCAGATTAATTGTGCTCACTACAGGGGAGCAAAACTTACGACCCCAAAATGTGTCTCTTTGGCATGTGAATTATTTTACTGATTATTTTTAAGAAACAGAAGACTCAAGAAGTTTTTCTTTTTTGCCTCTCTCCTAACTGCTTGAAAGAACTTAGATAGAGGACCTATTCTAGGAGGGGGAGCTATCACCAGAAATAACTATAGTATAATACAAACTAGGTATGGTAGACAGGGAGGAACCTAGCAAGGCATATTTTGACCAAAGTCCTCTTTGGACTTGTCCAAAGCAAACATTTGTTTACCAAACACTTATTCTTGTCCCAGCAAACATTTGTTTACCATTTATTCTTCCCATTCTTTCTGTGAATTGCATTCCTTCACTTTGAAGCCCCAGACCTTTACCCCTATTCCTGAGTCCAGAATAACATATATACCTCATCTTGCCTAGTTTTGGAAACTCTAATGTTTATGTGGATCCCCTGTATGTACATTATTAAATTTGATTTTCTCTTGTTTATCTGTTGCATGTCAATTTAATTCTTAGACCAACCAGAAGAACCTTAAAGTATAAAATAAAAATTTTCCTCCCCAACAGCATCATCCAGCCATTGCCAATTTAAGATCTTCCTAAATCTAAAATACTCTCACTTTGGATGCCAACACATCTCTTTCCCAACAACCTCTTCCTTTCTAAGCTCCTTCAGAATTTTCAGTATGTATTTAAGAACTGAGGAAGTAAAAATAAGAAGAAAAAAAGGAAGACATTGATGGTAGAAAAAAATGGAGTAGACTAAAATATAAGCATCTAAAAAAGAAACTTGAATGACTCTCTCTCTCATGTTCTTCCTTCTTCCCTTGTTCCCTCTCACCCTTCCTTTAGTTCTTCTCTCTTCCTTTCAACAGATACTTTTTTTGTTGTTGTTGTTACTGTTCTAAGTGTGGTGTATAGATGAGATTATCTTCTGAGGGCACTTTATTTCTAATAAGCATTGTATTTTACAAAGTACTTTTTACATTTATTATCTCATTTGAGTCTTTCTATAAACTATACTATTCTTTCATCTATATAATGCTGACATAGGTATGAGGATTATGAGGATGTGTGGTTCTGTACTGCCATATACTTATGAGGGTATCAGAAATGGTATTTATTTTGGATTATAAAATCACACAAAACACATGCTTTTTAAAAGGTGATGCACTGTCTTAGGGATCTGTAATGCAATTGATTCAAAATAACACTAAAATGAGGGTTCTGTTGAACTGCTTTTAGGTATCAGGCATAACACAAAGTAGCTCATTAAACCCCTCAGATATCTAATGAGCTAAATTGTTTTTATCCTAGATTTGAGAGAAGTTGAATAATCTTAGTATACAAGACTAAACTTGAAGGTAGTATAATAGTGAGTAAGCAAAAAATAGTTTCTTTTTAGTGTATTAACTGGTATTTAGCTATAATGAATAAAGGTCCCCCAATACATTTTAATAATTTTGGGCCCAAAATTTTGTACACAAACAAACAAAATGTTGGTTAATCACCTTGCATACATGCTAATAGTTTATTCATATCTTGACTTTAAAGGGAAAGGGGCAACTTTCTGACTAAAAAATTTAAACCCAAATATTAATATTAGACTAGTAACTATTCTTTTGAAGAATTTATTCATTAGGAAAACCTATGTTCCACTTACTGCTCCTGCTCTCTTCTGAGTCAGACCACTTGTTACAATGTTGGCTCTGATTAGAAAATCTATTAGAAAATTAAAGAGTTCTTGGCAACCTCTAAGTCATGGATTTGAATCCTATTTTATTCAGGGCTTGCATCTTAACATAACTTGGTATGTTGCTGGGAAATATAAGATGCCAAACTCTATGGAAAACTTGGAGTTGTCTCTCCCCAGTCCACAGCAGAACTTGTCTAGTGTTCTAAATTCTGTCTCTAAGGCAAACAAAATAGCAGCTAAGGCTCAAATGAGTGTGGACAACTCCAGATCTCTAGGAGGTAAATTTGCTAAATAACATAATTCTGTTATTTTTGTTTTTCAAGATGAATGAAGACTTATTGAAAGCATTACCTTTGGAAAGCATAGCTTGAAGCCCCACAAGAAAGGATGACAGTTATGCACATCCTGTGTACTCATTTTATTTTCTGATTCTCTTAGGATCCAACTTTGCTCCATTATTTCTATGGATTCATGCTTATAATAGTTTATTTCTTGTTTGTTAGTGATTTTTGATTGTGAACTCATTTAGGGGAAATTTGTCATGAGACCTGGGTTTAAGTTCTGCTTCTACAGGGAGAATGTATGTTTGCTTCTGCCAATTGCCTGGGGTTACTACCAACTTTAAAATAAATTATCCTTTTGAGGTTTTTAGGAAAACCAATTGAATTTACTCTGTAGACATTCTAATTGCTTCTGGTTATACAATCTCAGCTAAGATTTCCTGCTGACTCTTGTGTGGGTGTTTTTTTTTTTTCCTCTAATTTACCTTTTCAGTGAGAATGTAGACATTCAGGTATATAGACTTATACACAGAGGCTTCCTTTTAGACATTCACCCTTGGACAGAGTCCATTCTTTGTCTCCTGTCATCTGTACCTATCAATGCTGACCATCAGAATTGAAGCTCAAGGACACCAGACTTGGGTACCTAAGTGGTGTCAGAGCTCACTTCCCTCTCTGGATTCCTATTTAATTTTTTTTTAATTTTTAAAAATTTAACATTTTCATTTAACAATATATTCAGCCATCTTCTCATATTAGTACATACAGGTTTGCCTTTTTTAAATCAACAGCTACCAAATAAATACTATGGATAAACCATCATTTATCTAGCAAGTTCTCTATCAATGGATATTTATGTTGTTTTCAGTTTTTTGTTATTACAAAGAAAACCCCAAAACAATCAGCATGCATATATTTGTAGATTTGTACATCTAGATTAAATCTCTAGAGTTAGAATTGCTAAGTTAAAGAATGTAATGAATTTTGATATTTCCAATTTGCTTTTCAGTATTTGCAACAATTAATTTGAGTGAGAAAGAAAAAAATCAGTGTGCCTGAATCCTCATTGACTTTCTCTAATGGGTATTATTGAGTATATTATTATTAATTTGAGGGAATAGTTTGTTTCTTAACATTGTTCTAGAATTTATTCCATGGAGAGACAAATCATATTACAGAAATATGCATGAAATGTTTTTAATAGATATTTTTCATGCCATATGAGCGCTTGATTTGAACCAATTTTTCTCATATGTAACTGAAATATAATCTTTTCAGGGCAATGCCATTTGATTTCTCATCTGACTGTGAGTGTCCTAACTGCTTGGAGAGTACTCAGAATGAGCCTGATTGGAATCCCTGTTTCAACAAGAGTAGTAACAACTCTTTGTATTCAAGATCAAGAAAGAAATCCATGCTTTCTTCTGGTGTGCAGTGCTTTCCTTCTCAGTGTTGTTCCACTAGGCCAGAGAATGACACCAAAGAAGACTCAGGGTTTCTTCCCTCAGAGGAGGAAAGCTATGCAGAGTCTTCTCAAAACAACCATCTCAGTCTGAACCCTGAGGGCATTACAAGGAAAATCAGACCATTGAAAGAGTTGACTGTCCAGGAATTACTGAGGGAGTTTGGGGATAGTGGGAAGTTCCAGCCAAACTCCACATCCGTAGGCCACTTTAGAGATCAGGTGGTAATGAAGTTCAGAAGAGCTCTGTATTATTCTGGAATTTGGGTGACACATGTGCAAGGCTACAGACTTGAAAAGCACTTGTCAGCTAATTATTTCAAGAGAAACCCTGGTTGTCTACACCAGCTGGTCCCCTGGCTGACACGGGAACTAACAGCTGTTTATGGAGATTATGGCTATACGGTGAAGAATATCCTATCCACCATTCTCCATCACATGACAGAGTATGATCTGGACAGTGAGTCCTTCATTCACCTCCTGGAACCTTATCTCCAACAACACACCCACCATTTTCTGCATGAGTTTATCAGTTTTGTTCATTCACCTTATAACATGGAAACCTATGACCAACGAGCCATCTATCAATGTCCTTCTATTTCACCATGGATAAAAAAGAAGTCCATAGCATCAGCTTCTGTTTTGCCTTTGTCTAAGGATCAGGCTCTACTGGCATCTCAACATGATACAAGGCAGTCTAGAAATACCCAGGACCAACGGAATAATGAGCAGAAGCCTCTGTCTGGCTTAAAGCCATTTCCAAATGGTAACTCTTCCTTGAAGAAATCTGAAATCCCACTACTCCATCATAAAACAGCAAGCAAAATCCATGCTTGGATCAAAGACAAACCAGAATCAGGAGATCAAAAAGGCACAACTTCTACTAATATATTCCTAAATTATACTACACCAACGGAAAGGGGCCCAAGCATACTGAATTGCAAAAAAAAAGTTCAAGAGAGGAAAATGGAAGGGATAAAGTTGCTTCCTGGTCATGTCCAGGATCTGGGAAAGAGTGAAACAACTGCACATACTTTCAGTTCCCCAGCAATTTTTAATCAGGGGCAGCCATCTCAGTACAGTCTGAGAGAAGAAAGGATTTTGAGCCCTGACCAGCAGATCAATTTCCAGAAAAAAGCAGAAAAAAATACATACTCAGATTCTTCACTGAAGATTTTTCAAAGAAGATTGCCCAGAGAAAGATCCCTGCTAAGTTGCAAATCCAGAAAGAGGGACCCTTCTTGGAGTTGCATTTCAGAAACTGCCCTTTCTTCTAAGAGAAATAGTAGGAAACTGAGCTCTGTCAGAAAAAAGAGATTGAAGGGCAAAGAGTCCTCCCAATTTGCAGAAGTTGGTTCACATTTCAGTAGAAGAATCCAAAGACAATCAAGGTCCAGTACTCACAGATCCAAATCTTGGTGTGTTGGGCTTACAAAGAGATCTTTAAGCAGAGATTCAAGTAATTCATCCCTGAGAGGAAGTCACAGAAGTGAACGCTTCATCCAAAATATATGCTGTGACCACTCAAAAGAAAAGAATGTGCGTTGTTATGAATCCAACTGTGGAAGGGCATCTTCGACCACAGTCCAATATGTGAAACTTCCTTCAACTTCTGGGAAGAGACCCAAGTGTTCTAAAAGCGAGAGTACTTCCCAAGCTGGAAGCCACTGTAACAATCTCACATGCCTACAGATTGAGAAACAAAGATCCTCAAGTAAACAAGAAATGAGGCAAAAAACTACAGTTCCAAGAGGTGGCAAAACCAGAGCAGTTAGGCACAGAAAAAACAAATGCCAGTGTCTAGATAAAAAAACCACAAAGGAAGTCAGTGATGAAGTCGGGGATCTGAATGATATAAGGCAAAGGAGTAATCTTTCTGAGTGTGCACCTTCCTGCAGGAGGCAAATCCAAAAGAAAAAGGAGAATTCAGGCCAGAAATGTTACTGGGCCAAGAATGAACATAAAGGAGACAAAGTATCAGAAACACAAGGATGCAAATTGTTTTGAAAGGCAAATCAGTCTATTCAACTAGCCACCAGGGATCTTTGAAAGTATTAATATTAACCTGGAAAGGATTCATCCTGTTGCTTTGTAACTGGAACTAAAAGCCTGATGAATTAAATTTAAGGCTTCCTGTAGAGACAAATGCATATTATTAAATTGGCCATAAATGTAAATATTATTTCAGTCTGCTTTTTTTTTCTTACGAACTGAATTCTTAAAATATTTGGCTTATTTTTTATTTCCTAGATTTAACTATAAAGATTATCTGCCAAAAGTTGCAAACACCACAAAGACTACACTAATGATAGGAGTATATGTTACTTAACACAAGTTATGGATATTAAGTATTACTAAGCACAAGTGTTATTTTTTAAGAAAAGATAGATGTATTGATTTTTATTTTTTAAATATATAAATTACTAAGCACAAGTGTTATTTTTAAAGAAAAGATAGATGTATTGATTTTTATTTTTTAAACATATAATCTATAAATTCTATAAAATATATTTATTAAATATATGTGTAAATATGTATGTGTGTGTATATATATGCATGTGTATATGTGTAAATACATATATATGTGTGTGTGTGTATATATATTCCAGACCTAATGCATTTTCAGTCCATGGAAAATAAGGAGGCATGGTCACTATCTTAAGATATAGTCATTGCCTTCAAGAATCTCACAATCTAGTTGTAAAAACAGATACAAATAAATAGAAAAAATAAACATCTTTGGGATATTTGGCACTACCTTCCTATTTCCCTACCCTGAAAACTGTGCCTTTACATGCCCTGACATCTAGATATCTTCATTAAAGGCTGCCATACTTTTAGATAACTGATTCCTTACCCACCATAAACTGGTCCAGTAATGGTAACTATACCAAAGCCAAGCTAATCATAGTATTTTGCTGATCGTATTTTGCCTCTCTGGTCACACAATTGATGAGTCCAGTGGTGGTCAAGTCATAATACTTCCCTGAGATTTTTCAACTGGTTCCGATAAAGAGGGTTATTCTGCGCCCCCTCCCCCCCACCCCCCAGCCCTGCCAGTGGCAGATAGTAAAAGCTTTAAAGCTTGGATACTGTTAAGAGCTGTATTTCTCAATTTGTGAAGAAAACCAGTTTGAAGTAAGAAAATAGAAAGCTAACAAAGAAAAGCAAAGGAAGTCATGAGAGACAGTCCTGGAGTCAGGACCTAGATCTTCTAGAATTTGAGCTGTTCTCCAGTTCTTCATGTGGTTTTATTTTTTAACCCTTTTTAGGTTTTGTGAGTCAATACATTTCCTCTCTGCTCTCTTATTAAATAAAGAATTCCAGTTACTTGCAATCAAACAATTCACTGGGAAGTGGCAAGTGGCAATCAGGGAGCAACAATTGCCTTGGGGAGGTTTCTGAAGGCTTTTTGGAGAAGGAATATGAGTATGGTCTTGAAGAGTAAGAGTTTCCCAGGTTAATGTGTTGGCAAATGCTATCAAGAAAAATGATTAACAACAACAACAACAACAACAAAACCTAATGTAACATTGTCAACTATACTTCAATTAAAAAAAATGAGCAACTTGAAAAAATAGGGAGAAAAATAAAAATTCCCAGCACTCTCCTTCCAATGTAACTGGGAAATTCTGAGAGAGACACTGAGAAGGGATGCTGATCCCAAGTTGTAAATAGGAATGAAATCTGGCTTTTCTGGGTTCATAGTAGTCGCAAAGCACCTAAATGTAGCACAGGACTCAAATTCCAAATTTAAAAAGATGAAATTATGTCTTAATAACTCCTTTTTAAAAAACAATCAAGACATGGGGCGCCTGGGTGGCTCAGTCGTTAAGCGTCTGCCTTCGGCTCAGGTCATGATCCCAGGGTCCTGGGATCAAGTCCCACATCGGGCTCCCTGCCCAGCAGGGAGTCTGCTTCTCCCTCTCCCACTCCCCCTGCTTGTGTTCCTGCTCTCGCTATCTCTCTCTCTGTCAAATAAATAAAATCTTTAAAAAAAAAAAAAAACAATCAAGACATGTTTCTGCAGAAATCTTAGAAAATCTGTTTAACAGGTATAAATGTGTCCTGGCACATTCAATTGTAAAATTGTTAAAATGTAACAAAAAAATTTTTTTTTTAATCCACACTTTCATCAATTCAGGTGAGCAGTCTACTGTCCACAATGAGCTGAACGTTTCATGATAAAAATTCTCCAGGTAGGGAAAACCAAAATGGACATTAAATACATGAATAGATATTCTCTAGGAAAATATATTTCTCTAGATGATTTGGAAAATGAATATTACTTTAAGGAGAAAGTTACAGGGAAATGATTTTTGCTTACTGAAAGAAAGCCTGTTCTATTAGAGTGGTCATATGGTTCCTATTAGAATGGACATATGGTAGATTAAAAGGCCAATGGAGGGAAGGAACTCTCATTCTTGGAAGTGTTCATGCTTGGGTGGATCCCAATAATGTGGGAAATGTGACTGCATGTTTTATACATTCCCATTTGACTCAAAGATTCCAAGATTCATTAAAGAGTCACAGACAGTTGTTAATGAACCAAAAACATCATACTTATAAAATGTGAAACATCTTTTCATGGACGGGAAAAAGAAAAAAACATTCAATGATAACACAGTAATAGTAATTAATATTGAAAGCTTACTATTTGTGACACACACACACACTATCAGGTATTATTTGGATTCACATTTTATGGATGAAGGAAACTGAGGCTTAGCTGAAGGGCACAAAGCTGGTAAATGCTGAAGTCTGGATTGAAACCCAGATGTCCTTACCTCCAGAGTCACTGATCTTAAACCCAACTTGACATCGCTTACTTTTTTTTGTTGTCATCTTTTTCAATTACCTACTATCTTTCACACTCTGGTGAACATATTCACAAACACCGTTATTTTAACTTTACAAGTAAATAAAGTCGGTTTAATTATGCCTGTGTTTTCAATGAAGAAAACAAGTTTCAAAGAAGTTTTATCATAACAAGCTGGTGCTGAAAGCCAAACTGTAGGTCTAACTACCCATGCTTTGTTTATATAGCCTGTCATGGTTGACCGAGCTTTTCAAATCTAACTCAAATGTACCCTATGACCCTTAATCACCTACTCTTCTCTGCTACTGAGAGCACTTTTTCACTCAAAATCCAGAATACTAATATAATCATGCAGGGTAAGGTATTAAGGGGTCACCTTTACTTACTTATAAGGATAAAAGCCAATTCCTCTTTCCCAAGTTCACCCTGAATTGTCATTCTGATGCTAATGGGGTTCATCTCAGCCAGTAGGAGAAGGCAGGTGAATGATTTTTCAATACACATGCTTCAATTCACACAGTATCTTCTATGGCATGTGGGTCAGTTGAATCTCTGAAGCCCAGGGCCAGTTTTCATCTCTGTCCTTGACTCTAATGTTCTTTGGGCTGACACTCCTTTAGGTACATTTCATCTATTTAATGAAAAGCAGGTAAGGAGAAATGAGGTGTCTGAAGATACTTGAGAGTCATTGTCAGGTGAGAATATTAAAAAAAATGGATTATTAATGCTTATATCTTTCTATCATGCATATTTTAGCCAATGCATATTTATCAGTCCTCACAGCTACTGCTTAGGAAAGACTTTTTCATCTGTGCTCACTGGAACTATTAGTGTACCTTCCTAACTGGCTTCCCTGCTTCTGGGCACATGCCTCTCCAGATCATCATCTTCAGTTATTCTAATATATAGGTTTACTTGTTTAATTTCCTTGCCTAAAATTCTTCATTGGTTCTCTGCAGAGGAGATAAAGTCCAAATTCTTTACTCTTACATATAAGGACCCTTTGGCCCCAATCCATTCCTATATTGTTCTGTCTTTAAAAACAAAACACACAAACATACATGTATAGTATACATAAGGACATATATACATATCCTTATATCTGCATACATCGTCTCTTGCCAATAGTATAGACTGTAACCTCCCTGCCTTAAACAAATGCATTCCCTTCACAACATTTGTTCCAGGGTCTTCCATATAATAGGTGTTCAATAAACACATTTCCTATAATTGGTCTGGTACTATTGAACTGTGGGATCTCGGATAAGTTAAGTTCCCTGCAATTTGGTTTTCACCTTAGTTAAATGAAATTGATTCAATCACTTTTTGAATCACTGATCTGATGTTCCATAAAACAATGTCACCACATTATATCTGAACTTTTTCCATACTTTCTTATGTCAGTGGTTTTGACTGGACTCATCTTTCACATTCACCTGCCTTCTTTGTCACATTATTGGGGTCCATGTGGGTTTTAAATTGTATACTGGGTTATAATATAATTTGGACTTGGCAACACTCTGCTAGAGGATTTTCTAGATTTCCTTCAATTTCTAAACTATGTGTCTTTGATTTTTTTATTTTAATTAAGTTAAACAGTCATTTCAAAGTGACTGTTGAGCTACTAGTATTATATAGCAAAATACTGACAACAAATTTTATCACATTGTTAAGTGACCCAAAGTAAAATTTTAGGACATTGTTTAGAAATACTGGCATGTGCAGATTTATCTCATTGATATGTCATTTATTATTGTATAAAGTGTCTGAACACAGGTAGCTTCAACAGTTTCAGTAATGTGCAACTATAAAGCTGCTTAGGGAGTTGATAGGTATATTTTTTATGTTAGGTTACAGTACAAGCAAATATATTATAAATATTATTTTTATATACCAACTACTACACAAAACATTTTTAAATATAAAGATCCTGCATATACACTTATTTGTTGAGAACTCAGAAGAACGAGGTGCTATACTTCAGCATAAATATAGTGCCTGGATGTTACAACAAGCAAGGAACAGATGCAACAGCCTAATTGCTAATGCAAGGCAGTCATCAATTTCTCCCCCGCTTAACGATTTAATGCTTTCCCAATCTCTACTGTTTACTGCATCGTGTTCTTTGCTTTTTCCTTTTCAAATGTGATCCAAAATCGCATGATGCAGTGATACCAGTAGAATGCTGGTTCCTCAGTTAGGCCAAGCCACTGTCTTCATGCTTTGTTCTTAGCTTAGAATATTCTTTGCTCCACTGTTGATTAGACAATACTTACTTTCTAGAATTGTTTCAAGGGATACTTGTTCTTTGAAGCCTTACTTACTTATTTCCCCAAATGTCAAGCTGTTAGAAGTGAACAGTAACTTTCCTTGTGCCCCCACACAAACTTCTATTGAAACATGAAAAATGCTTATTTTGACTTTTTATCTTCCATGTCTACCTTCCCCTTCCCCTTGCCCCAAGAAACAGAACTTCTTTAAGACAAGGACCAGCCTGGTGCATAGTAGGTGCTTAATGAGCACTGAATGGATAAATGAATGATGAAAGATACAGAACAAAGTTTTAGATGAGTTAAGTAGGATCATTGGTTGTAAGAGCCATCATGAGGTGTGAGGAAACAGTGACTCAAAAAGGATCCCTGCCATGAAGTCCATTGTGATCCATTCTAATCACTGTCCCGTATTAGAACCTAAAAGTCAGTCAACTGTGTCCAAGCAAGGTAAATCCCAAGGAGATTCTAAAGGATGCCCTTATTTAATCATCATGTGTTAATATGAAATTCTCTATGTACTGTATTAAAATGACACTTGCTACTTAATAGAAATTCAGAATCTCAGCCTCCAACCTGAATCTGAATCTGCATTTTAATATTATCCCCAGTGATTAATATGCATGTTATTTTGAGAGACACTTCTTTAAAATAACAATTGTAAGGCTGAACTCCAATGAAGAATTATGTTTTTTTAAAAATTAGCTTCAGAGGTAGAATTTAGGGATTCATCATTTGCATATAACACCCAGTGCTCATTACATCAAGTGCCCTCCTCAATGCCCATCACCCAATTATCCCTCACCCCCCACCTCCCCTCTAGCAACCCTGTTTCTTTCCTAGAGTTCAGTGCCTCTATGGTTTGCCTCTCTCTCAATTTTCATCTTATTTCATTTTTCTTCCCTTCCCCTATGTTCATTTGTTTTGTTTCTTAAGTTCTAGAAATTATGGTTTCATCCAAAATTTTAAAAGGGGGGGGGAAGAGATAGAGAGACTATATAACTTTAACATTACATGTGTAACAAGCAGATGGACCATTCTATACATGGAACATACATGAATGTAAATTCACAGGCAGAAATGCATTGGTAGCGTATGTTTATTAAGTCCATTAGGATCAAGCTCTGATCAAAGGAAGCTTTAGGAAACACAAATTTAACCAGAGCATTTTGAAAGCATTTAAGGAAGCAGCGTAACAGAGTGGCTAAAAGCAGAGACTCCAGGGCCAGGCTATCTAGATTCAAATCCTTGTTCTATGCTTATTAGCTGTGTGACCTTGGGCAAGTTATTTAAAACATCTGTTCCTCAGGGCACCTGGGTGGCTTAGTTAAGTGCTTGACTCTTGATTTCAGCTCAGGTCATGATCTCAGGTTTGTGAGATCAAATCCAGCCTTGGGCTCCACGCTCAGTGTGGAGTCTGCTTGAGATTTTCTCTCCCTCCCCTCTGCCCCTCCCCCTGCTCATACTTTTTCTTTCAAATAAATAAATAAAAGCTTAAAAAACTCATAAAACATCTGTTCCTCATTTTCCTCATCTATAAGTGAGGATAATAATAGTACCTAGTTCAAAGGGTTGTTATGAGCAGTCAATATATATAAGATGCTTAAAACAGTGCCTGGCCCATAGTGCTATATAAATATAAAAATTATATATATATATATATATTTGCTGTTTTATTATTGTTATTGTTAAAAACTTGGCATGTGAAAGGACAAAGGTTGGTCTAGACAAGAATTGAAGAGGCAGAGAATAGAGGAGGGCAAAAGGGCAATTGTGATGTGATGAGCATCACTGCGGATTAGGGCATGAATAATCAGGAAATAGGAGACAATCAGGAAGGTCAGTTACCATAAAAGGAATAGAAAGGCAGAGAAGAGGAGAAAACTATCAATTATTGACACATACAATGTGCTGGGGACAGTGCCAGCAGCCTTCATAAATATTAGCTGGTTTAATCCTTAAGTCACTGATGAAGTCTGTCTTGCCAACCTATACTACATGTGTGGAAACAGAGATGCAGGAAAGCTAAATGAATTATCTGAGATAAAAAAAAGTAGAAGGCCATAGAGCTTGACTTGAACACAGGGCTGTTTAAACAATTCCTACCCAATTTGTTCAATCAGTAGGAAACGGACTAATTCTTTCCAATAGGATAAGCTCTTTTAATGATGATTATGATGATGATTTGGTGGTGGGAGCTAACACCAGTGCAAGGCTTCCTGTGTGCCAAGCACTATACTAAATATACCGCTTGTGTTACCAGGTATATTGATATGGTCCCTATTTTACAGATGAAGAAACGGAGGCACAGAAGACTTAAGGAACTTGCCCAAGGTTACCTATATAATAGTGGGAGAGCTAGCTCTCATCCCACGCAGTATGGAGCCCATGTCCATGCTCTTAACTATCACACTGTACTGTCTACTGTTAAAACAGCAACAACAGTGTGGATGAGTGGCAGCGAATTCATATTTTTTGAGCACCTGCTGTATATTAGAGCACATGCTCCCATATTTCATTCTCATCACTATGAGGTGAGGTAGGGAGCAGTTTTTTTTTTATTTCTTTTTTTTATTCTTATGTTAATCCCCATACATTACATCATTAGTTTTAGATGTAGTGTTCCATGATTCATTGTTTGTGCATAACACCCAGTGCTCCATGCAGAATGTGCCCTCCTCAATACCC
>NC_138382.1:55410774-55432582 GCF_054177405.1 Leptonychotes weddellii
TGGACACAGGGCTTGACAAACAGAAAGTTTTGTGTAAAGAAGATAGACTGGGACTCATGGCTTGATGAGCAGAGCATGGGCTGGGTATCAGCTCCCCTAACTTCTTAGCAGGTCATTATTTTTCAGACTACAACCCACAAATCTTTACATCTGGTACCCTGAACCCCAGAGTTTTAAGTGGGCATTTGGTTATCTAGCTGAAGACAAATTTCCCAGCCTCTGTTGTAATACGAGTAGTCACATGAATTAGTTCCAGCTAATGGGATATATGCAGCAGTGATGTCCATAATATAACCTCCAGCCACCTTCTTAAGCAAAGTCCCTTATCTTGGATACTCTCTTCCTTTTTCCTTTGTCTAGGCGATGGCAATGATGGGACACCTACCTTATATACAAAGATCAAAGTCATGTTTTGAAGATGGCAGAGCTAGTCCATCAACCTGGGGGGAACAGAGCCACCATCAGCCCTGGGCTCCTTCCAGAATATACATAAGCAGAAATAAACTTCTGTCATGCAGAAGCCACCATGTGTTGGGATCACTTCATCATATCAGCCTAGCTTGTATTCTAATATGGGGCTTTTCTTTTTTATATATTTTCATTTTTTATATCAGTTTTATTCATAATAGCAAAAAACTGGAAATAGCCCAGGTGTTTAATAACAGCAGAACCAACAAAGAAACACAACAATGGGATCATGGAATACTAACAATGAAAGAGAAGAAACTACTTCATATGTCTATGAAGCACGTAGACATAAGTTTGGATGAAAGAAGCCAGACACAAAAGAGAAATACTGTATAATTTCATGTGTGTGAAATTCTAAGCCAGGGAATACTAATCTAAAGTGAAGGAAATCAGACTAGTTGTCTTGAGGAAGAATGACTGGGAAGGGAATGAAGGAACTTTGGGAGGTGATTCAACTGTTCTGTATGCATTTGCCAAAACTCATTGAACTCTATACTGAAAATGAGTACATTTTATTATATGTAAAATATACCTCAATAAAAAGCTTCCTGGCCAAAAGAAAATGGCTTCAAACATAATTCTAAACATTTTGATTTATCATAAATTCTTATTGGTTAGAGAAAATTTTTTAAAACTCTTTTTTTACTGAAATTGAGTCCCTGGACTATGCATCCTCATCTCTCCATGCAGGAAGCCCTGGTAGCACCTTAATGCCACATGGGGTCAGGAATAACTCCTGCTGGAGCTCAATGAGGTGCTCCAACATGCTTGATGAAGAATAATTTTGAGGGTGAAGAGCGCATTTTATTTATTTATTTTTAAAGACTTACTTATTTAGAGAGAGAGAGGGAGAGCACAAGAGTGGGGGGAGGGGTAGAGGGAGAGGAAGAATCCACAAGTAGCTCCCCGTTGAGTGGGGAGCCCAACATGGGGCTCAATCCCAGGACCTGAGATCATGACCTGAGCCAAAATCAAGAGTCAGCTGCTTAACCACTGGCTGAGCCACCCAGGTGCCCCGAGGAGTGCATTTTAAATTTCAATTTCCCGTTGAGTGGGGAGCCCAACATGGGGCTCAATCCCAGGACCTGAGATCATGACCTGAGCCAAAATCAAGAGTCAGCTGCTTAACCACTGGCTGAGCCACCCAGGTGCCCTGAGGAGTACATTTTAAATTTCAATTCATTTAAATGTTATCTGTTTAAAAACTTTAATTTCTAGGTAGTTTTTTGAAGATAGACTTTTTTGGCTCTGTTGCACAATGTTTACAAAAAGATGGACAAAATCCTGGTGTAGGCCCACTGCTCAAGTGCTATGTCATTAGGTGGGGAGAAGGAGGGATGGACGGTAAAAGGAACACAGGACCTACTCAAGGACAGTCCTTTCTCTCCCACGGACTCATAGGTTCACTCCAAACCCATCCCAATTGGCACAATTTCAAATACCTCATAAGCACCTGATAAGCCATGAGGGCCTCTAACGTGATTTGGGTCTTTAATCTTCATCATGGTCATCATCATCATCACACTAAAACAATCAGAAGCACCACATATTAAAACAAAAAAATAAAATCCAAACTAGTTGATTATGGTTTTCTGACATCCCCCTCAAAATTATCCAACTAAAAAGTTGTTGGTCTTTATTATTGTTGATTTTAAATTCTTAGAAACGCATCTGAAAAAAATACAAAATCTGAAGTGTTCATCAACTGCTATGGTGGTGCTACCCATGTGATAGTTGAGCAAATTGAGGTTGAGGCTGTCCTAACTGGAGGGACAAAGGAGACAGAGCTCCGGTAATTTAACTTTGATAAAAACTGTTGAACAACGGTATAGGCTATCTCTTTAAGGACTCTTTGATCCACCCCTGCAGTTCTGCATGCCTGAGACTCTCCCCTAAAACATGCCACTTCCATTTCTTTATGCCATTGCCCTCACCCACCCCTTATGCTAGCTGGAGACCACCACCTCTGAGACCCCATCGCACTGCCTCCCTCTTAGCTATTCATTTCTGGAGAGATGACCACACACCCATGTCTCACCAAGGGACAAACTGAGACTTAGCTGGGTGCTCCATAGGTCTCACTCACTGCCCTCAATTATTGGCTCCTCCGTGCCAATATGGGACTTTTAGACCAGAGAAGAAGGAGTTATTTTTATGAGGGAGTCTGATTTCCAGTGACACAAGTAATGCTGCTCTGTTCCCAGGTGGAAATACATGACGACGTATGGAAAGGAGCACATAGCAGTGCTTTGGCACCTGTGGCAGTACCCAGGAAGGCTGAAGCAGAGCAATGATGGAGACTGTGATGCATGATAGGAGGTGGCAGATACCCAAGAAACTCAGCAATGCAGTGGTTCTGCTCAACCGAGTTGGCACACAGATCTTCCTACCGATGCCCATTACACTTGAGTGAGAGGAACGTTGCAGGTGGCGAATACCTGCATAAGTAGATGATGGGAAAAACACATTTTGTGTTTTGATTGCTACTCTGACTTCATGTGTATTCATGGGCTAATAAGACCTTGAATCAATCAGGGTCCAATGAGAAAAACTTAAACCACACTGTGTATTACAAATAGAGGTACTTTGAGAGAGAGTACATGTTTCCAAAGTGCTCGAAGAGTTGAGAAAGTAAGAGGGAAGATGAGGTAATGCAGAGATTAGAAACTACAGGAAGTTCTGAGGACTGTAAGAACAGAAAAGAGGTGGTGTTAACACAGCCAGGAGAGTATTCACTGCTGATGGTGGTGGAGTGGACTATAGCTATTGCCATTGCTTCTCCCAGAGTTCATGGCTTCCTGCTGCTACAGGAGAAAAGTGGGGGGAGGGAGTGGGAGAGAGAGTGGGAGGGGGAGGGGAGGAGGAGAGGGAGAGGAAGGAAGAGGCACCTTGAGAAGCTAAAAGTTGGGGGTTGGAGTTATATATTCATTTTATAAATATATTCATTATATAAATATTATAAATATAAATATATATATATTTTAAAATATACAGGTGAGAGAGACTAGAGACAAGGAAACCAGCAGATTGGAGGTGTGCTGTCCACAGAGTCTCTAGAATAATGCTGGACAGGCAGTGAAACTCCAATTTGTATATGGTGATCTGGAAATTAAATATATACTTTTCTGTTTCTTTAGCTTCGAACATTAAGTTCTATCCCCCTCTTCAATACACAAGTGTAAGTTCATGACACATAAACAATTTTTTGAGCAGCTAATAATATCGTTGTGTACCTGACATATACTCCCTTTGCTTCACATTTTGTAAATTTTTCATAGCATGAAGTTTATTTCATTGCAAATGATGAAACACTGAATTAAACATAAGCTTGAATGCTGAAGGAAGAATAGAAGCTTGTCAAAATTTCACCTGCTCTTGGTTAAATTTAAATAAGATTTGTTGGCCTTCAGAGATGGACATTTAAGGCTTATCAGTGAATAATTTTAACAGATGACTGATGTACTTATTCAAAGAAATATTTTTAAATGTACTGATACTTTTATTGGGACATTAACACCTATTTACTGTATTTTTTTTCCCAAATCTTCAGGCTTATTTCTCAAGTAGTCATTCTATCTCAGGTTTCCATGCTTGAGGTATGCAGATTTTATCTCTACTCTTAGCAAAGGGACTCATATCCCCTACTCCGAGCTGTACAAATGACTAAGGAATCTTGTGTATTGCGATTGCAATGACTATTTAACTATGTGTCAGAGCAGGCCCACAAGATCCAGTGACCCTATTACTGTCTCCTCATTCAAATGATGGAGCCTCATTTGTCACATCAATTCAAAGTGATGCCTTTTTACACCTGACTTGTTTTCCTTGGATCAATATTACTGACAAATGACTATCTCCTTCAATACCAACCGGTGATAACTCTTCATGTGCCTTATACTTGCAAAAGATTAATTTACACTTCCGGTGCACTTGCAAACCAAGAGAACTCATCCCAAGGAATATTTCTAAGTTTCTTGAAGGCCCAGGTCAGTGCTACATGGAAAATATACAAACTGTGTAAAATAATAGCTCCATTCTTTGAATGCCTGGCAGCGAGCTGAACATTTTGCATGTATTATATCAGCTGGTCCTCAATCACACTGAAAGGTATTTTCATGCCTATTTCATTAATGGGGAGACAGAGACTTGGCAGTAGAACTGGGATTTAAACTTATTTCTGTCTGATTCCAATACCTTTGCTTCTAAGTACCTGGCATAATCTTAGACAGTATCCCTGACTTTTAGGGTTGGTCATATCCTTTAGGGGAATAAAAGGAAGGCCTATGTGGTCATCTTATTGCTAATATCTTTTTCATCTGCTTCTCTATGCCCGCATACAGCTTTTCCTGGACATACCTTATCTAAGCAAATGCACAGTCAGCAAAGCAATCAACCTCTACTTGCATAGATTAGTCACCATTTCTGGTGTTTTCCATGTCTCTCTAACCTCACCCCATGGCTCTTTCCTCATATATGCATGTCCTCTAGACCCTTACCCTGCAATAGTCCCTTGACACCAGATCAGGCAATTAGGCACCAAGGACACTTGACCACTTCTCTGTCTTAGATTGGTATCTCTGGGCCCCTCTCTTCCTTACTCAACTAACCCCAAGATTCTCAGATTTCCTTCCCTTTTTTTCTGTTCTGCTGTGACTTGCTTCACCCTATGGAGTGAGATTAAGTCTCCCAATCTCCTCTCTTCCCATGCTACTCACAAATGTAAACCAGCAGGCCTTTTGTGTGTGTATTTCAGAGTTTTTAACCATTATGGAAACACATACAAAAAAAAGATAAAAATAAATAAGGGGGAGATACAGAAGTTTAAAAAACCTGTTATTTCTCCTGATTCCATAAAGTTGGGTAGCATTCACCTTAAAATCTCTGATTGTGCTCCACCCTGACTAAATAGCTGATGACCATCCATTGTCAACATGAGAAAATCAAGGGCCTTGGATGCTATGTTCCCCATGGGCCTGTCTGATGCCATTTCCTGTGACTCTCACTTGCTTATCTCATGCTCCACCACAGAGCACTGCAGTATGGACCCCTTTACACCTACTTCCTCTTCACCTGTTATTGCCACTGCCAGGAAGGACTTCCCTACCCAGCTTGCATGAATGTCACTGTCCTTCAAATATCAGCTCCTATTTCATTTCTCCTATGAAACATTCCCTGATTCCCTCAAGCTTCATAAATGGCTCCTTCCACTGTGCTCTGCCTGACAGTACCTCATGTCTGACTCTCTTACAAGCCTCTGTCTCATTGCATTATAATCATGTTTATGTGCCTGTGTCTCCTGCTTGAATGAGATGTTCTTAATGTCAGGCACCATGTTTTGTTTACCTCTGTATCCCCTTGGCACTTCCTTTGAGTACCTAAATCTTAGAAAGTACCCCCCAATTTTGTTGAATACATGAATGAATAAATGCGTGGATAAATGAATATACTTGGATGAGGGCAGGTGATTATCTTAACCATGTCACACATCCCAAGGCCAGGAAGGTGAATGACAATTATAAAAATTCCCATGTTTATAATGCCCCTATGCACATCATATTGCTACAGAAGCCTGGCATTTTATACCACCTTTTTCTACCTGAGGATGTAGAAGAATTGCTCTTCCCCATCAGGGAGAGGCAGTGTGTCAGTCTGATGTGTGTTCTGTAGCAGAACAGTACCCTCCATGAAGTGATTGCCTGTCAGCTGGTGACACATTATGGCAGGTGTCACAGCAAGCCAGCCCTATTTGGCACGGAGGAGAGTTAATGAAGGAGTGGGTAGGACTTCTCAAATGATTCAGAAAGCATGGGTGGCAGCTGGGGGATGGGAAGAAGCCTCCCTCTTAAGCACATGAAAAGAGCTCCACTTCCAGCCTTGGAGAGGGCCAAAGTTATCAGAGAAGTGTGCTGTCCCCACCTTCTTGGGCAACTACAGACTCTCTCCATATAATCTTTATTTTGTTTTATTTTATTATGTTATGTTAATCACCATACATTACATCATTAGTTTTTGATGTAGTGTGCCATGATTCATTGTTTGCATATAACACCCAGTGCTCCATTCAGTACGTGCCCTCTTTAATACCCATCACCAGGCTAACCCATCCCCCCACCAACCCCTCCCCTCTAGAACCCTCAGTTTGATTCTCAGAGTCCACAGTCTCTCATGGTTCATCTCCCTCTCCATATATTCTGAAGCAAACAGCCACAGTATTCCTAAAGAATTTTAGTATAAGGACCATCAAAGACAGGTGACTCTCCTTACCTGTTTTGGAGAAGACGTGGGATTAAAGGGAAGATGGAGACTGATCCTTTGAGGTCTGAGAGAATCCTGAGAGATGATTCTTGCTCCTTCTGCTTCCTTATCTTCAGATGATATCTCATATCTGTAAAAAAAAGTTGTCTAATTATTAGAGTTGAACATTTACACCTATATGCAGTATTGTGGCAGATTAAGATATGAGCCTTACTCTCAAGGAGATTATAGTCAATGAGAAACACACAAGTTAACCAATCATCACACTGTGGTAAATGTGATTTATGAAAGCTAAGAACAAGGCACAATAAGAACTCCTAAATTAGGGGGATTCCTAAGTCATATTCTGTGGTTAAGACAAAGCATTTGGGGAAGGCAGAACTTGAGCTGAGTAGTAAAAAACCATCAATATTAAATAGGTTGAAAAGAGTAAAAGAAGCTTTCAGGTCAAGTGAACAATTTATGTGAAGTCTTGGACAACATGATACCTCCTTTGGGAATTATTACTTGACATTACTGGCACACAGGCTGGGAAGTAGAGAGTGGGAAAATTTGCAGGAGAGTTATGTTCAGACAAGACTGTGATGGGTTTTGTGAATAATGTTGAGAAGCTTGGACTTTAATACCTTAGGAGAGTTGCTGAGGACCACAGCCCAAGAGTCCAGGTCAATTAAAGAGGGTGTGGTCATAAAGAAGAACTGAGTGGTTGGAGATGCTTGTCTTCAAGTCAATTCCCAACATGGAATTCAAAGGGGTGAGTTTTCTGGCTATTCTGACATGGGAAATCAACAACCTATGTACCACAAGGCCAAGTGCCCCAACTGACCAGCTACTAACATTGTGATGTTGGACAGATTAACTTGATTTCCAACCCTTTGAATCAAATCAGTACACTTCCATGAAAATTACAACTGATTTCCAACCCTTTCAATCAAATCAATTCGCTTCTATGAGTCTCCATTTTTTTTTTACCTTGAAAAGTTGATATGACAACTATTTATCCCACGGCTCTTTTGTGAATATAAGGTAAAATAACATTGGAAAAGTGAAAGGTGTCTAACATAACATCTGACATACACTTGGTGCTCAACAAATTGCTTGTTAAACTTAAATTGTGACATATCTATTAGAACTCTACACCAAAACTCCCCAACAGAACTTTCTGTGATGATGGAACTATTTTATGTCTGTGTTGCCTAATGCTAAAGCCACTTGCAACATGTGGCTATTAAGCACTTGATATCTGGCTAGTGCAACTGCAGTACTAAATTATTAATTTTATTTCATTTTAATTAAAGTAGCCATGTGTGGCAAATGGCTAGCATTTTAAACACAGCTTTATTTTCCATAAACTCTTCACATAATTAAAATGATTTGTTCCAACATATAAAAAACATAAGGTTGGCGATTTCCAATTTTGATAACCCCTTAAGATAATATTATAGTAATTAGTATTCTACTCTCTTTGCCACTCTGCATTTTGAAATCTCATGGCTAGAAATAAAAAAAATTTTTCATGACAATAATTTTGATTTTGACAACATGCTTAGACACGTTATAAAGTAAATGATATAATTAATTTCAAAAAATACAAAACAGCATAAGTAATGTGATCCATTTATTTTTTTAAATTTTATGTTATGTTAATCACCATACATTACATCATCAGTTTTTGATGTAGTGTTCCATGATTCATTGTTTGCGTATAACACCCAGTGCTCCATTCAATATGTGCCCTCTTTAATACCCATCACCAAGCTAACCCATCCCCCCACCACCCTCCCCTCTAGAACCCTCAGTTTGTTCCTCAGAATCCATAGTCTCTCATGGTTCATCTATCATGATCCATTTATTTTGAAAAGATATACATCAAAATTTTAATAGTCTATTACAGGAATGTAAGATTATATGTGATTTGTGTTATCTCCTCTCTGAATGTTTTATATGGCTTGAACCTTCTTAAATGAACAGGTGTTAATTTTAAAATTTTAACCATTTTGCTTGTGTTACAAAAATAAAAATGCATTAACCAAAAAGATTCTGGAAAATAAGAATAAGCCCCAATCCTTAGGAACACCACCTCCATTTATGTCTCCATTTAAGGCATTTATTTTATCTTTCTATCATGAGTATAGAATCAGTCCATCCTGATTTAAAGTTAGGGAGAAAGGAATTAAAGCAACTAGGCTGAGATCCATTCACTCCCTTTGCCAAGAGTGTGCTACTGGGTAAAAGCAAAGAGTGCAGGAGACCCAGTCTAATCTCCTTGCCAGTGTGATAAATAGACCTCTTGGTAAATGATAAAATGATATTCGCTGGGAGGAGGGTCCTTTACTATTGAATGTTTTTAACAGGATGTGTTTAGTTATGTACTGCTTATAGAAATTAAGCCCATAATCTATGGGTTTAGAATGTATGGTTCCTGTAAGATGGCAGGGACATTAAAAGGAAATTTTTGACTAATTCATCAAGAAAGTGACTCTCCCCTAACATCGCTCATCAGCAAAAGTTAATTGAGCTTCCAGGTTCTGTCCATAGTTCTGGTTATTCAGAAATCAAGACACACTTGCGGGCGCCTGGGTGGCTCAGTTGGTTAAGCGACTGCCTTCGCTCAGGTCATGATCCTGGAGTCCCTGGATCAAGTCCCGCATCGGGCTCCCTGCTCGGCAGGGAGTCTGCTTCTCCCTCTGACCCTCCTCCCTCTCATGCTCTCTCATTCTCTCTGTCTCAAATAAATAAATAAAATCTTTAAAAAAAAAAAGACACACTTGCTCTCCTCAAACTGTTCATACTCTAAAAGGACACAAATAAATAATACAGTGTAGCTATTGCTAAGATATAAACACAGGTGCTATGTTAGTACATATAAGAGGATACCCAGCCTGAAAGAATTATGGAACGTTTCCTTCAAGAAATAACATCTTAGAGGAAATACTGAGGTTAGCTTGGAAAATGGCTGTTGAGTGTCCTGGGGGCTCTGAAAAGATTGATAGCAGGAAGGCATAGATATATGACAAAGCATGTCATATGGGGAAACTAAATAGGCCAGGATGCTAATGGTCTTGTTCATCAGGAGGAGATCAATGACGGGCAATGATGTAGGAAAAGTAGAAAGGGGCATATTGTATCTTTTATGTTACTTAAGGAATTTACCAACTATACTAAAAGCAAAGGGGAGCACTTTAAGGAAGAGGGTGACACAATCACATCAGTACTTTAGAATGGTTATTCTAGCAGTAGTATGGAAAATGGATTAGGAGGAAATAAGGCAGGAGGTTAAAGGGTTGTCAGTGATAAAGGAGAGAGAATATCATGAATCTGAAATAAGAAGAGGCTGCAAAGGTAGAGAGATGAGAGTTATTCTGAGAGCCATCTGTAGGATTAGATAGATTAAATGTGGGAAGTAACAGCGGGAAGTGAAGACGATGACCGTGTTTTTGATTTGGGCAACCAGGTGGATGGGTTTACCAAAGATATGACCCAATGAAAAAATTAATTTAACGTAAAAGGATGAGTTAACTTGGTTTAGTTTTTGAATCTCAGGTGTCTCAACTTGGATTATAAAAGTGGAGATATTTAATACGTACTTGTATGTGACATCTGGAGTATAAAGATCTAAGCTAAAGATAGAATCTAGAGGTGATAACTTGCAGGTGAAAGTTGAATTCCATGGAAGAGTTAAACACTGATCCTATAGGGAAAGAGGGCAAAGTGAAATAGGGCTTGGTCCAAGAACCAATATTCAGGAAACATATATGTGAAGAAGGAGAAGAAGAGAAGGAATGCACATGGGAGACTGGGAAGCAGCAGCCAGAAAGGTAGAACACGAATGGAGCACTAAAATGGACATCAAGGGAGGAGAGAAAGGAATGATCCTCAGTATCAAATACTCCTGAGTTGTCAAGTTAAAAAAAAAATATCCAGTGTTTTTAAAATCAAGATCATTGACAACTTTGGCAAAGAGAGCAGGTTTATTGATAATAGCAAGTGAAGTCCAGAAGTTTTATTGGAAAATATCTAAATGAGAGAAGTATAGGTTTCCTATTATAGTCTCTTGATTCCTATCAGAATAATTAGGATTTTCTCTCCTACCCAAACGGTGTGAGACACTGTCAAGAAGGTGATAGATTCTCACTTATCTTTGTTTTCTGATCTTCGGGGAAAATGGAGTACTAACTCCATGCTTTCTGGTTTCAGATTTATAGTAAGAAGAGCTTAGTTCAAATCTTGGTCCTACCATTTTTAGCTTTGTACTGTTTTTAGCTTTGTGACCTTGGGTGAGTCTCTTAGTTATTCATTTACTTGAAAAAATAGTTGGACCAGCTGCAAAGCATCACCTGGGAGCTTCTGAGAAATACACACCCAGGCTCCACCAAGGGCTTCCTGAATCAGAATCTGCATTTTAACAAGGTTTTCTGATTCTCATGCACATAAAGTTTGAAAAGCACTGAATTAACTCAATGAACACCAATTTTCCCAACTAAGAAATGGGATGTAATACTGACCACATAGATTTTTATAAAGACCAATTAATAAAGTGAAAGTAATACCAATTTGTATTATCCCTTGAGCCTATTGCTCAGTGCTGTAGAGGTAAGAGAAAAGAAAAAGAAAAAGAAACCCATAAATACTTCTTGCACCATTTCCTTTTTAAATCTTGAACTTTTATAAGGTGAAATTGTCTTAAGAAATAGGCCATGCACTATTTCTGCTTTGGAGTGAATTCTATCAATATTCCCCCAAGTGATTGGAATCAATTCTGTCAGCTTCTGTGAGAAGATATGTGGGTCATTCAATGTAGCCCAGGGTGAAATCTGTTGTATGTATAACTAAACTTTTGAAAACTGCTGCAACAACAATTACTCATTAGGTATAGAAAATTGTCCCTTTCTGCCTTGTGTCGGATATTTCTGAGCACATACCCACACACCCATACACTCTTATATGCATGCCCACCCACCCATCCTTCTGGGTTAGAGTTCATTATTCATCCACTTAACAAATCTTATTTACTGAGCAGCTACACTGTGCTTGGCTAGTACTCAGTAGGTCCACTTGATGTCCTCGACATGGTGGATCTTACAGTCTTATATTTTCCCAGAAGTTGGCTCTATTCCTGCCTCCTGCATTCTGGCTGCTCAATTTTAGTTTATCATTTAGTACTGCCCTGACTTTTGTTTCCATGATTTTAAATGACAATGAGTATTGTCTTATTGCTGATATCTGTAGTAAACTTCAATGCCAAGTATTAATTCTGTCCCTTTCAGACTCAATCTTAAAATTGATCAAACACTTCCAAGATCAATCCATTATTCATTCATTTGTTCATCATTTGTTCAACTATTTGTTAATCACTTTTTTAATTTGTTAATCATAGAAGTATGGGCTAGACTCTGATTTGCCAAACTCAGAAATAAAGAATATGATAACGTCTAGTTAGTAACAACTTCACCATTATGGTTTTATTAAAGATAAGTTCTCTGAGGAGTGCTAAACTTAAGGTTAACCCTAATCACAACAGCATGAATAATGTTTTACTCAGTAATTTAATGAGGACTTTTTATTTGAAGCATTTGCAGCTTTCCTGGAATTCTGTTTTATGTATATCTGTACTTGTAAGTCCTCGCCATTTTTCCTTTTCTACTTTGATCTCTTCTTAAGATGATATCCCACTGAAGTAGAGCTAAATATTCGCCTGTCCTTTGAACTAAAAGTGTAAGATTATCCCAGATTTTAATAATTGGTGCTATATATCTCTGTGTAATATGTGATCTAAAAGCCCTGTATGTCCTTGTTCTCATTAATTGTTGTAATATTCTAGAAGAGACCAACTGGGTCAAGTTCAAATATCAATTCTCTATCTTACTGTTAATATTGTTTTATGAAAAAACCTTCTGATAAGAGAGATTTTCAACCCAACTGAGGTATCATGGAAGATAAAGACAGAAGCCCGAAAGATGCAGAATAACATGATGATCACAGACTCAGGAGGGAGAGAAGGAGGGAAAAAGGAGCTTGGAAAATAGTGACAGAAGTGCATTGGAAAGAAAGAAAAAGTAGTTTCTGCTTACTGCTCAGAAAATCCAAAGAAGGGCAGATAATTTGAGCACATGAAATATAAAGTATAACAAAGTTTTTGACTATTAGAATTGGATTCTATTAAAAAACTGCAGTATGTCAAGAGGTTTATTTTCTCTTCCAAATATAATGTCATATAATTAGAGAAAGACATTAAGGAGATATTCCACAATGTTATCTATGTAACTAACCCAGGAAAATGGGACTGCTAGGTAATTTTGCTTTCCTCTATAATTTTCTGTATTGTCCACAATGTGCATGTTTTGTTCTAATAATAAAAGAAATCAATACTCATTTTAAAATGAAATTCTCCCTTCTCTGTCTTCCAAAATAATCTCTGTCCAGTTTTGAGTAGTCTAAGTTTATTGCAACAGGCAAATTTTATAGTTTCAAGTGAGCTTGTCATTGTTCATTCAGATTTCTCTCCTGAAAAATGAGAGGGAGATGTTTGCATTGGAAAATTTATTTGTAAGCCATTCCCAAAGGTTGAGCACCTTGTAGTTCTCCTCCCCTTTTTAACAGAAAAAATAATATGGTCCATTCTCCACAGCATATTCTTAGTAAAGTTTAATTGACAATTCTATTCACCACCACCCATTCCTAGTGAGCAGAAAAAAATGTAAATAGATAAAAATAGCCATGATGCAGATAAGTAAATGCACCTCCCTCAACACTTTGCAGCCAGTAAAAATGCAAAGGTACAGCTGAGGAAATGTTTCAGGGGCACAAGTCAAGAGCAAGGATCTCCGTGGAGTAGAACAGCAAATGGAGCCCAGGATGTGGCAAAACTGGACCCCTGAATATCTTCATGCTGAGATAAGCTTACTCAAACATCTGAAGGGAGGCACATTCACCTGGATCAGCTACCTCCCAGGTCGCCCTGAAGGATCCTACTCTTCAGCACCACAATCAAGGAACCTCTTTACAACCTTTGCTGACTACACAATTACACTCTGTTCTGTTTTCCATGCTTCTGTTACTGCTTTTACATTATAGAGTAATCATTTCTTTTTTAATTATCTGGGAATTATATTTATTATTTGTTATATATATAGTTTTGGGTGTATATATAACTGTAAAAATTGTTATTATAATTATTTTATCATATTTAATATAATTATGTATTATTATTATACTGTTTCTAACTATGTTCCCTACTAGACCATGAGGGCAAAAGCTGTATCTCCAGCATTTAGTATAGGGTCTGGAATAGATGCCTCTCTTCATATTCTTGAATGAATGGATAATTGGTTAAAATGAAAGAAGGCAAGAGAAGTATAAATTCCTATTATGACGGGTACTGTGACATAATAAAATTGATTTCTGTGCCTTTGTGTGTGCTTGAAAGAGACTGTATTGATTTTCATGCTTAGAATATTCAGCCATCCAGTAGCACAGGTTTAATGTCATCAAATTGCTGACTCTCATTTCCTCCTGACTGTGTGACCCAGACCTCCAGGGCAAGGAGGACTTTCTAAGTAGTAGCTGAGCAGATTGTTTCATTCCCAGGCCAAACTATAGAGCCCCCAGTGGAGGCATCTCTGTCTTTCCTTTATCTATAGCTTTTTTAAGAACGGCATTGCCAGGACATAGTCAACTAGCCACATGTGACTTTTTAATGTAAATGGCATCAAAATTACATAAAGAAATATTTCTTTCCTAGTTGTAGTAGCCACATCTCAAGTGCTTAGGAGCCACATGTGGCTAATGACTACTGTTGAACGAATGCACGAATGAATAAAATTGAACAGTGAAGAAATAAAACACTTTAATCATCACAGAAACTCCCATTGTTCTAACAAATGATGGAAACCAGTACAGAAAATGAATCAGAGAAGACAGGCAATTTTGCATCTTAGTATTTACATGTTCTTGGAGAAGCAACAAGTCTGCAGTTGCCAATAATTTCTCAGGCAAGAAGGCATGATTTTACATGTTTGAACAAAACCACAAACCTGTCTCCCCTTTGTTTCACACCACTCAGATTCCTGCTTGGAATCCAGGCCCATATTTCTGGTTGCTTCCTTCTGGTGGCATCATTTAAATATGACTAGGAAATAATTTTCTGTCTCTGTTCTCTTTTTGGTGGTAACCCTTAATAATCCTAAGACTTCTGGATGTTCTCCCAAGTGTTGTTTTTTTTTTTAATTTTATTATGTTATGTTAATCACTATACATCATTAGTTTTTGTCCCAAGTGTTTACACGAAACAGCATGCTTCTGTAATCAAAACTATGTAAAGCATATATTTTCTGTTATCTGTTGTTCCTGCTGCCTTATATTTTCTTTTTTGAATTTTGGAAGAACCATGTTCTTCTTCAGAATGATAGATTTAATTATTCCTAAAATACAATTGGAATTTGAAAACTGTAGTTTGATTATCTACTTTATTTCCCATCAGGATTACATTTATTTCTTTATGAGAAATCATAATATTTGGTTCTATATTGAATAACATTTGCATAACCATAATTCTATAAATGCAGCTTATTGATTTTTAAAAAAATTCAAACCGTAGGGAAAACATCGAATATGACTGCAATTATAAAAGGGAATGTACAGTCAGGTTGGTAGCTTGAAATTAGCCACAGAAATAGGCAAATGCTACAAATCAGCTCCTCCCATCATGAGTCAGTTTAGCTGTAAACCATTGTGTATGAGGTTCTGCAAATATATAACTTAGTTATTTAAATGGTAGGTGTTGAGGAATAATCTACATGATATAGAGCTAAAAATGAAACCAAGAGAATTAAGTAATCATATAAATATAAATCATATAAAAGTTCACAGGCAAGTTTATACCTAGCATTTAAAGCTGATACATGGAAAAAACACAGATTTCAGTATATTGTTTAGAATAACCATACTAAGAGCAGGTTTGGGGAGAGGAAGACATTTAATATTGCTTTATACTGTTTGAACTTTTACTATGTATCTATGCTACTTTAATAAATGTAAAATTTCCAAAATAAAATACATATAAACTGCCATATTGACCTTGTTCCTCCAAACCTTCCATATACATGATTTGTTATTGAACTTAAACTATTAGAGGAAAATAAATAAAGTAAAAACATTTATTAGGCACATATCATGTGAACTATCCTAGGAGTTTCTACATTTATCAATTCCTGATCTGTTAAATCCCCCCTAATATCCCTGTGAAATAGGTACTACACAGGAGTACTCTTAGAATATTGCAGCCTGGAGCAAGAAGGGGTATATTGGGGGCAGATATTTTGAAACAGTCCCTACAATGTTGGGGATACCCAATATAATCTGTCTATAAAACCAACTTTGATAGTGATATCAAGTTTGAAACTACATTTCTTGCTGAAGATCCCTTCATTTTTGTTAAAGAATAAAGCCTATGAAATGGGGGACAGAAGGGGAACGTATATTATTCTTTGATCGTGCTTGCTTGGCCACAGGTGGGCAAGCAGATTGACCTGTCCATCCAAACTGAGTAATTCCTCACTCCTTCACTTTTTGTTTATGACTTTATTTCTTCATCCTTGGCAGGAGCAGAAAGTAAATCATGGCATTTCTTGGCTGAAAGGCAGAGTGAAACAGCTGTGACCCTTGAGATATTGTTTACTTTACTGCCTCCTGATACACACTCAGTCACTTTTGTTGGACATGCTTGATGGCTTTTGTTCATACAGTTGGCTGTTTCGTCTGCTCCACCAATTGATGAAGAGGCAGAAGAGTTGCTGCCTTAAGCCACATTTATTAGTTCATTCATTAAACATTTATGACCACCTACTATCTGCCAGATACTGAGATGGTTACAAATAGGAACAAATAGGTACCCTACCCTTAAGATGCTAATAGTCTAGTAAGGGAAGACAGACATGTGAATATGAATCATTACACAAGAAGAGTAAGTACTAGAAGAGGTATGAACAAAATAACATGGGAACACAGAAAAGAGAAAGAATAATTCTGCATAGGAGAAAGGTGGAGAAAGGCAAATACAGGAATGTTTACAGACACAGTGATATTTCAACTGTACCCTTGTGGTAGGCAATGGCCAGAATGGTAGAAGCCTTCATGACACAATAGGAAATAAAACCCAGAAATCAACAACTATGGCACAGTTATAGGCCATAAAGGGCAGTAGGCTGAATGGATATAGTGATACACCACCCAAAGCACTTTAGGACCCCATTAGGACCAAAGCACTCCAGCTGCCGGCAGTGTTCCTGCTGAAGGCTCCAAGTGGATTCTTTTGCAGTCTGGCCTAGCTCAACATTTTAGGATAGATAAGAATTTCTCAGGAAGAGGGGGAAAGGTCATGCAGGGAACAACACGTGTGATGCATTTGGAGAAGTTCTGGGGCATTTAGGGCACAGATGTTCCAGTGAGCCTTAGATCCTGCAACTGCACTCAGGGTTTCCTTATGGCCTAATTACCTCCTTTGTTTCTAGCTTTTACCAAGCCCAGATTGGACACTAGAATAGCGAGCCCATCTCATGCAAGGCTTTTCATTTTATGCTCAGGTGTTGGGATGTTATCTCCAAAGCAGCGGGGTGATATTGGAGGCCTGTTTTGGTGGGAAGCGACATGATCATATTTGTGTATTGTAAGGTAAAATGTTGCAGTGTGTAAACAGGATTTTGAAGGAAAACAACTTTAAAAAACAGTTACATTCAGTTAGTGTTGACCTTGAGCTCCATAACTGTTCAGAGGTTAACAATTTGAGAAGGCAGCAATAGTTCTGAAGACAAGTACCCTTGATCATGGTTGTAGAAACCTGGATCCTATTGCCTGGGTTGGAATCTCAGGTCTGCCACTTACTTGCAATGTATATTCAAACAAATTCTATGAACTATGTTTGCATTTTTCTCATCTACACTAATGATACCTATCTCATGGAGTTACCATGAGGATAAAGTGCATTAATATACGGAAAGCCCTTTGAAGAATGCCAGGCATAGAGTAAATGTTTAATAACACTAGTTATTATTAGCTCAGCAGTTTCCTCAAATGTTTTATGGTAAGGAGAGCTACTTTGCATTTATCAGAGCCCTGGGATCTCAAGAAACAGTGAGAAAGGAATGTATTTATTAAAGTTGCTGATTAGAGTTGGAAAAGATGCACTGCTACCAGGCACTTCACCCCTGCCCCAGCCCACAGGAACAACTTTCTCCTCTCCCTTCCCCAGGCAGAATGGCAAGCTGGGCAGGGGACTCCCATATGCTTAGAACTGAAAGGGGCACCCATAGTCGCCTTGGTAAATCATCCATTGAAGTTTGGGTTCCTACTACAGCCTGCTTCACCCTTTGGTTCTAGCATTAGGCTTGACTATCTGGAGTAATGGGAAACTCACACCATCCCTATCCTCACAGAGCCTACAGTCTACTGGAAAGCACAGCCATAAATTAACAACTACATATACATATATAATAGCACAATAAATGGTATAAAGCAGACTTAAGGATGGGATGGGAGTGAAGAGGAAGGAAGGACAAATTTACCCT
This sequence comes from Leptonychotes weddellii, assembly GCF_054177405.1. Classification (NCBI taxonomy): domain Eukaryota; kingdom Metazoa; phylum Chordata; class Mammalia; order Carnivora; family Phocidae; genus Leptonychotes; species Leptonychotes weddellii. Next base: position 55,429,059 of record NC_138382.1, read on the forward strand.
GGGGCAAGCAGGCAAAATTTCACCAAGACAATTACATCTGTGATGCATCTTACAGGATGAAGTTTTTCTTGCTAGGCAAAGCAGCTGGAGAATTGCATTTGATGCAGAAGGAACAGCTAACAAAGACATATAGTCTGGAAATAGCCCAGCCTGTTTGTAAAATCTTAACAGCCAAGACACAGACTGAGGAGTAGTAGGGGCAGAATAGTAAGGAAGGACAAATGTTTAGGCAGAGGAAGTGGGTTAAAAATCCTTCAAATCAGTGCTTACCTCTTTATAACTATCCTGAAGGAAGGGCCTTTGAAGACTCCTAAGAAGAGAAACATAATCAAATTGGTGGTTTAGAAAATCTTTGTGGTGTTATATGGGTGAAAGAGGGCAGGACTATTGCAAAGCCTCTTGGATATAAAGAGGAAGTGAAGCCTTTTCGAGATGCAAAATTTAAAACCACAGTGATAACACAAATATTATCTTAGTTTTTAAATGCAAAATCCAAGGTATAATGTAGTTAAATGTTTTCCTCAGGGTTGTGCATATAATCAAGGAACATTTTATTAATGGATTTTCTGTTTATATTTTGTTTATGTTGGCTTCATCCAGAGCATTATTTTACTGACATGCAAGTTCAGAAGATATGCGTGTTTTTTAACCCAAAACAAATAGAAAAGTAGAAAGATCAAGCTAAGAAAACTTGGTTTTTTTCTTATTTTAGTGTGAATGTCTGGAAAAGCGAAGTGTATACTGTCTGAAAAGAATTGCTCTATCAATCTCTACAAATGTTTCCATTCCTGTGAAAAATCAGTGTGCATTACTCAACATATGTGCCCATCAATCTCCACTAGTTTGAGCTGAGGGTTAGTCTGGTAAAATTTCCCAAAAGAATAACAAGAGCTAAAATGTCACTTCCTAAAACTGAGAATTTTATTTCACAAAGTTAAGTTTAAAGGACAAGTTTAGAATTAGAAATAAAACAAAAACTTTATGAGAATGCAATATATTTTGGAAGTCAAATGTGTTGTGTTTCACAGATTATTTTTCCCTAAAGTTGTTAGGTATTAAAATTTAGTGCTTTTCTGTTAAAAGTGATTATAGGTTTACATTAAAACCCTGACAAAGTATAAAGGAGAAAATAAAAATTATTCATAAAGTCAGGAATCAGAAATAACTGTTGTAAATATTTCATACTCCTTTCTGTGCACACATGTATATAATATTATATATTTATCACCTATTTCTATTCATTTAAATTATGCAATGAGCATTTTCCTATAATATTCAATGTTATTTGAAAATAATATTTTAATAACTGTATAATATTGTACCAGAAGGCTATTCCATAAATCATGCAACGATTAACTTACAATTGGGCATTGAATTGTTTCTAATTTTCTGTATTTTAGGAACTCTGTAATGTTCATCCTTGTACATGAATCATTCTTCACATCTCCATATCTCTGGTGACTTTCTAAAAGTAGAATCCTGGAACTAAAATTGTTAGGTTCAAGTGTAAGTTATATTTTTAAAGCTTTTGCCAGTTATTGTCCAGTTGCTTTTTGAGCAGATGTTACTAATATGCAGTTGCACCAGGAGTTTATATTGACAGACAAAACATGATACATAATTAATAATTACTTTTCCTTATTAAATGTGAAGTGGGGATGTTTTCATGGTGCTTATTGTGCAACTATTTTCTGTGATTTGTTTCTCTATGTCTTATTACCAGTTTTCTACTGGAGTGTTGGTCTTCTTCATCTTCCTCTTTTGAATTAAGAGAGGAAAAGATTTTCTTTGTATCATAGATACTTTGGGATGCTCAGAAATGCCCCATTGGAAGAATTTGGGCTTTCTTTTTATTTTGCAAGCTGCTTAGGCTCTTGAGTCTAGACTCTAGTTCATGTTGCTTGTGGGAACCCGTTAAGGACACCTGGGTTAAGATCAAGACCACAAAGTTGATAATTATATTCTGCTCATGCTTTAGCTTCTTTAGTCTTTTTGTCATATTTTTGCAAAACTGAGGATTTGATGCTATGTTGATTTTAAATGTTGAAGTCAAAAACACAAAATTAAATCTATCAGGAATTTAAGAAAATTAAATATATCTCAAACAGTATGTTACAATACAGAGCCCATAATTTATGGTAGTTACCCAATGATTTTTAAAAATGTAATGTGCCTTTCATTCCCAAAGTACTGGTTTGTAGCTAATCTTAAAAATGTTGAAGACAGAAAAAGATGGCAAGAAACAGAACTAGAAATGACAGACTGAAGTATTATATAAGGCATTATGCCCAACATTGACAGAAATTACCAGAGGACATTCTTGAATATCACTTTGTTGAGAGATGTTGAATATTTTCTTTTGTAGGTTCTAAATTAAATGACTAATTTTTAAAGTCTATGCATTACTTTGTTCCTAACACATAACAGAGAAATTTAGTTTTAACCCTGAATAAAACTGACTCTCCTCATTTATAAGACCTAGTCCTGCCCCATGAGAAGACTAGCTACTCCTGTCAGTGATACCACAAAGCTCCTGGGCTTATTGGGTGAGTTTCGGCACACTCAGCCCTTCAGTGGGGTGGTCAGCGTGGGTGCTGAGGGCACACACTTGTGAAGAATCACAGCTTGTCATTGCTCATTCCTAGAAACTGCACATAGGCATCCTGGATGCACTCCTCCTTGAAGTTGAATAGGAATGCGTATAGGAGCTACCTTCTGTGCAAAATGAAATGACAACATTTGAGTCTGTTCCAAAAGCACAAATGCATGGAGAGCCTGAGGGAACCTGAAATTTGGGAAAACTCTATTTAGAACTGAAGTAGCTTGGAAGAAAATTGCTGACACCAAACTAGACTGTTTATTCCTTCTTTGGATCTTTGGCAGCAAAAAGGTGCACCATGCCACGGTCACTAGATACACAGATGAGGGAAGCATCCTGACTGAAGTAAATGAAATAAATGTTTGCTGCTTGTGATCCTCTTCGTGGTTTCTGGATTGAATGCCCTGATGAAGTAGCAAATATTTTTCTGAGTCCCTTTTTCAGATTGCAATTTGTGCTCCCTACAGGTTGACAGCAATGCAGTTCAGGATGCCCTTCTGTGCAGGAATGTCCACAGGCAGCTTCTTGGTGCTGGCCAAGTCCACAAGCTGCACATGCCTAGTTGTGTGTCAAAAGGCCAAGAAAGAATTGCTACTATCATGGAGACCTCAATACTCCAGTCTCAGCAATGGACAGATCATCTAAGCAGAAAATCAACAAGGAAACAAGAGCTTTGAATGATACATTGGACCAGATGGATCTCATAGATATTTCCAGAGCGTTCCACCCTAAAACAAGAGAATACTCATTCTTCTCGAGCACACATGGAACTTTCTCCAGAATAGACCATATACTGGGTCACAAATCAGGTCTCAACTGATACCAAAAGACTGAGATTATTCCCTGCATATTCTCAGACCACAATGCTCTAAAACTGGAACTCAATCACAAGAAAAAATTTGGCAGAAATTCAAACACTTGGAAG
>NC_138382.1:55433082-55470947 GCF_054177405.1 Leptonychotes weddellii
GAGGGTCCATTTCTGGGCTCTCTATTCTGTTCCATTGATCTATGTGTCTGTTTTTGTGCCAGTACCATACTGCCTTGATGATGATAGCTTTGTAATAGAGCTTGAAGTGTGGAATTATGATGCCGCCAGCTTTGCTTTTCTTTTTTCAACATTCCTCTGACTATTTGGGGTCTTTTCTGGTTCCATACAAATTTTAGGATTACTTGTTCCATTTCTTTGAAAAAAGTGGATGGTATTTTGATGGGGATTGCTTCGAATGTGTAGGTCCATATGAGACTCTTAAAAGTAGAGAACAAAGTGAGGCTTGATGAAGAGATGGAGGTGGGGGATGGGCTAGATGGGTTTTGGGTATTAAGAAGGGCACTAGTTGTGATGAGACTAGGTGTTATATGTAAGTGATGAATCACTGAATTCTTCTCCTGAAACCAATATTGCACTGTGTGCTAACTAACTAGGATTTAAATAAAAATTAAGGAAGAAAACAAACAAAAACAAAGGGAATGTCCCATACTCTCTTGGTAACTAAGCACCTGAACTCACTGTTTTTTCAGCAATCTCAAGCAGCTGTGGAATCATCTGGACACAAAGTTACACTCATTTATTTAGTTTCTAAAAAGAAGAAAAAATACCATATCCACAACTGATAGTCTATTAGGAAATGTATTATGGTTGAAAATAGTTAATGAACATTTTTGGAACATGTATATTTAAGGAGAATCAACTTACTTATCTTTGTCAATCAAAGTCTTAATTATACAGTTAATTAATGCTAATTAGTCGATGAAGTATTTATAATTAACCACACATACTTTCTATTATATACTACTACACCTAGAGATTTCTTTTAAATTAAGCCTGCCTATAGATGTCTATAAATGAAAATATGTAAAAAAAAAAACCTCATGTTAATTTTTCAGAAATATCAAAATATATGAAATTAGACCTTTTATTTTGAAAATTTAATTCTAAAGTTCCCTTTCCAAATCAAGAAATGTAGACTTTTTCTCACTTGAAAATAAGAAAATGTGATTTTAGGGGCACCTGGGTGGCTCAGTCGTTAAGTATCTGCCTTTGGCTCAGTTCATGATCCCAGGGTCCTGGGATTGAGCCCCGCATTGGGCTCCCTGCTACACAGGAAGCCTGCTTCTCCCTCTCCCCACTCCCCCTGCTTATGTTCCCTCTCTTGCTGTGTCTCTCTCTGTCAAATAAATAAAATCTTTAAAATAAAATTTAAAAAAAAGAAAAGAAAATGTGATTTTAAAAATGCCTGAGCTTCCAAATCTATGCTAGAAAAATTTATAGTTTGGTGACAAATTTTCTTAAAATTCAAGAATTATTTAGATCACTGTTTCCCTAATTTGACTGTGCATCAAAATCTCCTGGGAAGCTTTTAAGAATATATATCTCAGGATATCTGCCTAGGTCTATGGAGCCAGAACCTTTGGGGATAAAACTCAAGAATCTGTATTTTTTTAAGTATGCTCCAAGTCCAGCATGGAGCCCAATGTGGGACTTGAGCTCACAACCCTGAGATGAAGACCTGAGCTGAGATAAAGAGTGGGACACTTAACCAACTGAGCCACACAGCCATCCCCAAAGTCTGTATTAAATTTTTTTTCTCCAAGTGATTCTGATGTATAACCAAATTTGAGAATAGATTTAAGATAAGTATCTCCTACCATCACCTGCTCTCCTCATTAATTCTTCCACATACTCCAAAAACAGAATCTACATAAAAATTAAGCCAGTTATCAAACTTAGACTTTGAATTGTCTGACTTAATATTTGGTTCACAAAGGACACACAAAATTCTGGAGCACCCATTGGGCAATCCAAAAACAGTATCTTTCATCATCCATAGCTATTGCAACCATGGTACCAGATCAGAACTATGTGGCTTCTGATCAGGGCATACATTATAAAGAAAATAAACAGTAAAATGTTAAGTACAAGTGTAAATCACAAGGCTTGATATTCTCAATTGCCAGCTTTGATTTGTGATCTGTTGTGACTCATACATCAGCAACTCTTTTTAGTGTCCTCTACTATAAAAAGATGTAGAGATTTATAAGTGATAAGTAAGTACCTTGAACTACAACGGGATTTTAGCTATAAAACATAAAGAGAACCCAGAAGGTTATTTTGATAGCCTAGGTTCCCCCCGGAAATTAGAGTCTGAGAGGGCTTGAGTGCAGATAGTTTTGGGGGGAAGTAATCCCAGGGAATAGAAGTTAGGGAGTGAGACATGGAAGGAAGAAAAGTTAGTACAAGGATGTGTTCTCAATTTGGTTACTGCTGTCGGCACTGGAGTTCAGATTATGCTGGATCTTCTGAGAAGCAATGTAGAATATGCCTCAAAATTGCTCACTGGAAGGAAAGAAGAGGAAATTCATGCATAAGCTCCCACTTCCAGTTAATCAAGGATTGCCTCATCAGATGTTTATTCTCTGGCACTCCAGTGTGTCCATGTGTGAGTGCTACCCGGTTCCCACAAGCATCCCACACCACAATGTCAAAGACCGGGAGCACAAAACAGAAGGTATGCCACAGGAAAAGATGAAGTGCTCTCAGATTACATATTTGTATGAAGCTGGTTGTTACATGATGGTTAGATTAAAAGGTGGGCCAAGAAGACCATAGACAAGGCACAAAAGTTGTCCAACAGTCATGCATGTATCCAGGAGGCTGCTGTTCTGCAGTGAATCTGCACTTTAGAGGTGTGAGATTCCCAAGGCTGAATACTGATTTATGTATTGAAATATTCCCATAACTCTCCAAATTACCAAAATTAACATGAAGTTATGCTCCTTACATACTGTACATTGGGAGTCTGTACAATGGCAGCTCCCTTCCTCCCATACTGTCAATTTCTTATCCCCATCACCTCTGTTTCTATTGAGCAATTGTTTTCTATTTCACTTGTGGCCAGTGAGAAGCTAGTGAATCCCCAAATCTATGGTATACATTTAGAAAATGAACAAGATATGGAAATTAGATTGGATATATCAGGCACCTCAATGATGTTTTTGGGTATAAGTCTCCTCTATGACTAGTATCACCTCACTATCAAACACCACTAGAGATAATAAGACTATCTGGTGCTCCTACACCAGGCTCCTTGGGTTCCTAAGGCATACAAGTAAAGTGATGGAGTGTCAACAATATTCTGAAGATTCATGGTCAATGACATTTGTGGAGAACCTGCCACAACACATTTGCCTGACTTGTTATTATCTACCATGTTTCTGGAAGATGGACCTTGCTCCTCTTCGTCACTGCTCCCAAACATTTGTCAGAGATAAACCTACTTCGCCTTATATACCATCATCACCAGTATGCATTTTGAAAGTCAAGTTCCCACCCCATTCCCAAGAATAGTTTTCCTTTTGAATTAGCCTGCATTTCTAATTCCACTGTTTAGACACTATCTCTGATTGAAGACCACCTTTCTGTGGCCACTGACAATGTCTGCATTCGACCTCTGATCCTCTGTTAGCTTTGTGCTAATCCTTTTGCCCTTAGCTTGATTGTCTCTTTATTCCCAAGAAGATGCAGGCCCAGCATCTGGAAACATATAGCTCGATCATTTGCTGGGAGATTTGTTGTTACAGGAAACTGCACCTTTGTTGTGTGAAGGGATTCAATATTTCATAGAACAGAATGATTAGATTCCTTATGCCTTTGAGGTATTACATATTGCTATGGAGGAACTCATCAAACTGAATCTGATTTAAAATAATACAAAAGTAGAAAGGAATTATTCATTCTATTACCCTTTTTCTTGAGTTCCCATGGATACCCCACCCCTAATCCACTGTTTAATCATATCCTTTATGACTTTATTTCTTTGGCAATGGGCAGAAAGTGATACTAAGACAGGGTTAGGGGAGGGTACATTCTAGCTAATAGAACTGAACAATTAAGGGAATATTTGACTTCAGTTATGGTTTTACCCAGGGTTCAGTAAGAAGGAAATAGACATTTCTATCTTCATTTCTTGGCTCTACTTCCACAATGTTATATTTACCTTCAGCAAACTCCCCACTCCCAGCCAGTGGTTGTAAGATGACTGCAGCAGAATCAGTCCCTGCATGCTTTTATGTGGTGGGAAAAAAAAAAAAAAAAAGAATTGGGAGTATATTTGAGGATTCACAATGAAATTTTTATTGAGCCTCATTGACTCTTAATGGCTTGTTCATTTATATTGGACTGTTATGGATTGAATTGTGCCCCTCCAAATTCATATGTTGATGTCCTAATACCCAGTACCTATGAATGTTACCTTATTTGAAAATCGGGTCGTTGCAGATGTCATTAGTTAAGGTTAGGTCTTATGGGAGTAGTGTGAATCTTTAATCCAGTATGACTGGTGTCCTTACAAAAAGGGAAAATTTGGAAACAGGCACACAGGTAAAACACCACATAAAAATGAAGGCAGAGATTGGAGTGATGCAGCAAAACCCAAGAAATGCCACAGAATGCCTGCAAACCAGCAGAAGCTAAGAAGAAGACATGGAACATATTCTCCCTCACAGCATCCAGAAGGAACTAACCCTGTTGACACTTTGATCTTGGAACTATAATAACCTTCTGTTGTTTAAGCCACCCAGTTTGTGGTACTTTGTTACATGGACCAATCACCATAATCCAGTGAAAACAATACACTGGCCAGGCTTAAGTCATGTGCAGGTCTACCATACCAGGAATGGAATGACAGCACTGGAACAGAATGAGGGAAGGGGTGATTTGCAGGAGTTAAGTTGGAGTTAGAGGATGAATGGAATCTGGTTAGAAAAAAATTCAGCTTTCAACTATATAGTTCTTTCTCTTCTATCAATTTTAGGGGCATCAAGATTCACTTCTCCATTTATCCATGTGATAAATCTTTGCCCTCTTTCAGTCCTTCAAATTCTGCACAAGGCCAGATATTTCTCAGGGCCCTAGAAACACTGAAAATGCCCATGATTTCCTTCCCAGATTGAAGGTGTTAATGGAAGTAATGTTAATGTAAGATGCCTGATAAATCAAACGATATCTCAGTAACCAGTGTATTTGATGAAAACATTCTATTATTTGTCCATAATGTATGAGACAATTTTGCTATACATATTGCAAAGTAGTAGGATGAAGATATATAGAAATTCTCAAAAAGCTAAACTTTGAAATGGCATATAAAAAAGTACCAAAAAGAAAAGTAGTTTTGAGGTTGAAACACATTTTGTGTACTACTGATATGCAGGACACATGAAATTGTGCTTGCTTTAGAGGAGAGGTGGAGTCACTGGTGGTATTATTAATGTACATGTTGAGATAATAAAGGTTGAGCCAGTGGTATATATATTCATGAAATGGGCTATTAACATTCTGTTTGTTTTATATTTAACTCTGTAGGGTCTACTAATTTACAATTAAATTAAAAAATCCACTAGGACTAATGAGCTAATAATTGCAAAGAACGCTGAGCATGGATAAAAGGCACCAAGGGAGGACAAACTTCTATTTGTGAAAATCGAAACACCTGAGACTTTAATTACATCCCTTGCTAGAACTGACTTGTAATCAGCTATGGGGACTCATTAATGCTCTACTATGGGATTCCTAAACAACATACTGAAAGCCATTTCACTTATCAAATTTGAATATACTTAGAGCAGGCATTTTTTTTTAAATTTTATTATGTTTTGTTAGTCACCATACAATACATCATTAGTTTTTGATGTAGTGATCCACGATTCATTGTTTTCATGTAACACCCAGTGTTCCATGCAGTACGTGCCCTCCTTAATACCCATCACCGGGCTAACCCATCCCCCCACACCCCCTCCCCTCCAAAATCCTCAGTTTGTTTCTGAGAGTCCATAGTCTCTCATGGTTCATCTCTCGTTCCGATTTCCCCGCCTTCGTTTTTCCCTTCCTTCTCCTAATGTCCTCCATGCTATTCCGTATGTTCCACAAATAAATGAAACCATATGATAATTGACTTTCTCTGCTTCACTTATTTCACTTAGCATAATCTCCTCCAGTCTCATCCATGTTGATGTAAAAGTTGGGTATTCATCCTTTCTGATGGCTGAGTAATATTCCATTGTATATATGGACCACATCTTTATCCATTCATCTGTTGAAGGGCATCTCAGCTCTTTCCAGTTTGGCTATTGTGGATACAGCTGCTATGAACATTGGGGTGCATATGGCCCTTCTTTTCACTACATCTGTGTCTTTGTGGTAAATACCCAGTAATTGCACTACTGGGTATAAGAGCAGGCATTTTCTGATAATTCTGTCTCAGTACAGCAGTTTCTCTTTTTTCATTGAAATTCAAAGTGTTCTAATTAGTCCTATAGTATAACTCACCTCTGCATTGTCAGGATTTTCATTTCAAATTTTAAAATTGGTAGTGGGAATATGTTTGAGGGATGTTATTTCTAAGATGGGGGAAAAGGATAAATAAATGAGTTTTTTCAAGTCTCTGTGTGGAGATAGTTATGGGACAAGGCTCAGTGAAATGGGAACCCTGAGCTTGCCCAAAGCAGCACTGAAGGAAGTGCCAAAGTTTTTCCAACTGTGATATTTGTCAATCAAGTGTTTTGGAAAATGTACAAAGTTATGTACACACACATATATGTACACACATTAGAGATCTGAATCTCCAATTTGAAAATTTTTAAGCCTGCTGAAAAATGGAGAATGAAAAAACATCCTTAGTACAATGAACACCCTTAAATCACTCACTTTGATTACAACATATATTGATCAATTTTATAAAAGTTTAAATATTTATGTTTATATTTAATATTTCCACTGGATAATATTAGTAATCTTTGAGAGGGAATTTAGATGGTGTTAATTTATTTTCAATTAACTCACCTATTTTTTTCTTTTGATTTCAAGTTTTTATTTGATTTCCAGTTAGTTAATATTTGATAAAATTGGTTTCAGGTATAGAATTTAGTGATTTGGGGCGCCTGGGTGGCTCAGTTGGTTAGGCGACTGCCTTCGGCTCAGGTCATGATCCTGGAGTCCCTGGATTGAGTCCCACATGGAGCTCCCTGCTCAGCAGGGAGCCTGCTTCTCCCTCTAACCCTCCCCCCGTCATGTACTCTCTCTCTCTCAAATAAATAAATCTTAAAAAAAAATAATTTAGTGATTCTTCAGTTGTATATAACACCCAGTGCTCATCACAAGTGTCCTCCTTAATACCCATCCCCCATCTAGCCCATCCCCCACCCACTTCCATCAACTGTTTTTCTCTATCATTAAGCATCTCTCATAAGAGACACTTCTTTCCTTCTCTTTTTCCCCCCTTCCCTATGATCATGTTTTGTTTCTCAAATTCCACATATGAGAGAAATTATATGGTATTTGCCTTTCTCTGACAGACTTATTTCACTTTGCATTATACACTCTAGCTCCATCCTTGTCATTGCAAGTGGCAAGATTTTCTTTTTGACGACTGAGCAATATTCCACTGTGTGTGTGTGTGTGTGTGTGTGTGTATATATAATATATACATATATATATAATATATACCACTTTTTTAAAATTTATTTTTACTTAAATTCAACTAATTAACATAATGTATTATTGGTTTCAGAGATAGAGGTCAGTGATTCATCAGTCTTATATAATACCCAGTGCTCATTACATCATGTATCCTCCCTAATGTCCATCACCCAGTAACCCCATCCCCCCACCCCTAACCCCTTCCTATGATTAAGAGTCTCTTATCTCATCTCTCCCTCTCTGATTTTGTCTTGTTTTATGTTTTTCCTCTCTTCCCCTATGATCCTGTTTTGTTTCTTAAATTCCACATATGAGTGAGATCATATAACTGTCTGTCTCTAATTGGCTCACTTCGCCCAGCATAATACCCTCTAGTCCCATCCACGTCGTTGCAAATGGGAAGATTTCATTCTCTTTGATGGATGAGTAGCATTCTATTGCACACATACACCACTTTTCTTTATCCATTCATCCATTGACAAATATCTGGTCTCTTTCCATAGTTTGGCCATTGTGGACATTACTGCTATAAACACTGGGATACAGGTGCCCCTTTGGGTCACTGCATTTGTATCTTTGGGGTAAATAACCAGTAGTGCAATTGCTGGGTCATAGGGTAGCTCTATTTTCAACTTTTTGAGGAACCTCCATACTGTTTTCCAGAGTGGCTGCACCAGCTTGCATTCACCAACAGTGTAAGAAGGTTCCCCTTTCTCCACATCTTCACCAACACCCATTGTTTCTTGTGTTGTTCATTTTAGCCATTTTGAGAGGTATGAGGGGTTTCTTGTTGTGGTTTTGATTTGTATTTCCCTGATGAGTGATGTTGAACATTTTTTCATGTGTCTGTTAGCCATCTAGATGTCTTCTTTGGAAAAGTGCCTATTCATGTCTTCTGCCCATTTCTTGACTGGATTATTTGTTTTTTGAGTGTTGAGACTGATAAGTTCTTTATAGATTTTGGGATACTAACCCTTTATCAGATATGTCATTTGCAAATATCTTCTCCCATTCTGTAGGCTGCCTTTGAGTTTTGTTATTTCCTTCACGGTCCAGCAGCTTTTTATCTTGACGAAGTTCCAATAGTTCATTTTTGTTTCCCTTGCCTCTGGTGACATGTCTAGTAAGAAGTTGCTCTCGCTGAGGTCAAAGAGGTTGCTGCCTGTGTTCTCCTCTAGGATTTTGATGGCTTCCTGTCTCATATTTAGGTCTTTCATCCATTTTGAATTTATTTTTGTTATGGTATAAGAAAGTGATCTAGTTTCATTCTTTTGCATGTGGCTGTCTAGTTTTCCTAACACCATTTGTTGAAGAGACTGTCTTTTTTCCATTGGATATTCTTTCCTGCTTTGTTGAAGATTGGTTGACCACATAGTTGTGGTCCATTTCAGGGCTTTCCATTCTGTTCCACTGATGTGTCTGTTTTTGTGTCAGTACCTTACCGTCTTGATGACTACAGCTTTGTAACACAGCTTGAAGTACAGAATTGTGATGCCTCCAAGCTTCGCTTTTCTTTTTCAAGATTGCTTTGACTATTCAAGGTCTTTTGTGGTTCCATAAAAATTTTAGGATTGTTTATTCTGGCTCTGTGGAAAATGCTGTTGGTATTTTGATAGGGATTGCACTAAATGTGTAGATTGCTTTGGGTAGTATAGACATTTTAACAATATTTTTTTTTCCAATCCATGAGCATGGAATGTTTTTCTATTTCTTTGTGTCCTCTTCAATTTCTCTCATAAGTGTTCTAGAGTTTTGCCTCTTTGGTTAGGTTTATTCCTAGGTATCTTATAGGTTTTGGTGCAATTTTAAAAGGGATCAATTCCTTGATTTCTCTTTCTGCTGCTTCATTATAGGTATATAGAAATACAACATATTTTTGTATATTGATTTTATATACTGCAACTTTGCTGAATTCATGTATCAGTTCTAGAAATTTTGTGGTGGCATCTTCTGAGTTTTCTACATAGAGAATCATGTCATTCATGAAGAGTGAAAGTCTGACTTCCTCCTTGCCAATCTGGATGTTTTTATTTCTTTTTGTTGTCTGACTGATGAGGCTAGGACTTCCAGTACTATGTTGAACAACAGTAGTGAAAGTGGACATCCCTGTCTTGTTTCTGACCATAGAGGAAAAGATGTCATTTTTTCCTCATTGAGGATAATATTAGCTATAGGTCTTTCATATATGGCCTTCATGATGTTGAGGTATGTTCCCTCTACCCTTACTTTGTTGATGGTTTTTATCAAGAATTGATGCTGTATTTCATCAAATGCTTTTTCTGTATGTATGGAGATCATATGGTTCTTATCCTTCTATTCTAATATAATGGTGATATATTACTTACATAAATTAAAAAATAATAAAATATCCTGGAAAACCAATCTTACTGAATCATTTGGAAATAATTTCATTAGGGGGCTATCAAAAGTTTTATGAATTTCATGTTATGCATTTCATTCTATGTGTAGAGTCAAGATTTGTCATCAACAGTGAGTTTAGATACCTGAAAAATAGTAAAAATTAAGGATTTTATTTTTCTAATGCACAAGGGGTTCACAGGCAAGAAGTCTAAGGCTGGTTTCTTGGTCCTACAAGGTCATAAAATGCTCAGGCTACTTTCATCTTTCTCAGTCATTCTTATGTATTCAGGGTCACTTGGTCTTAAGAAGGATACTCAAGATCCAGCATCAAGTCCCCATTTCAATGAGGAGAAAGGAAGACACCATCTCTCAGTTAAGTTTGCCCACATAAAGGAGTTTTTTTTTTTTCCAAAATATCAACCAAATAACATCTGTTTATATTTCTAGGTATACAACGAAGTTACATGGCCATGTTAATCAGTAGGCAAACTTGGAGAATGGTCTTTGCTGGGCATAAAGTCACCTCCAGCAAATTGAGTCACAAAAACACATCATTTTATATACGTCTAAAAAAGAAAAAGAAAATCTCCTGCCAGTGAAACTATGGCATGATTTTCTTTCCACTTAGAACATTTACTTGATAATCACTGAAAGAATACTTTTAGATTTTTGTTTACATTTAGAATGTTATCATATATCATGTTGTTCTGTGTCCAGGACATTGTACACACATACACTTTTTATTTCAGTGGTAAATCATAACAATCTTTTTGAAGACATTGTGAAAATCAATTAAATTCAACATGAGCCATACCAACTACAAACATAATTCAGTTGATGTGACAACAATGTGAATAGCACCTTACCAAATTCACATAAGATCAGGTGATAATTATGTATTGATGCGTCTTGGCCAACAGTGATGGCAAGACCCAAACAATGGCAAGAGTATGTAACAAAAACAAATTTGTCCTGGAACCAGTCAGTATGGCACCTAAAAATTAACTAGACTGATTTTGGATGGTTGGTGGTATCTTCAACATGACTACTTGAATGCCTGTGACAGAAACTTTCAATTTAATTCAGATTCTTTTAAAAGGTAGGTGGTGCTGTTCTCTCCTAAGTAACTATATAAGAATTAAAGGTAAGTACTTTCAAAAGGTAAAAAAAATCCAGAAACCAGATAAAGCATGTTAGATTTCATAAGCAGAATTGAGGGAGAAAAAGTACACTGGATCCTGGGGAAAGAAAAGGAGGATAAATCAGAGGACAGAGTAAAAAGAGATATATTTGTTTAATGCAACCTTGAAAAAGATAAAAGCACTGGGAGTAAATAATATCTAGGCATTGGAATTGGATCCCTGAACATGTTAGGGGCACATAGTTAAGCTGGAGTGAGGGGCAAGGGTGCTGATAGGATGGTAACTAGCTCAGTCTTCTGCTCTGATATTGCATGCTCTTCATCAGAGTAACTAAGGTCATATAATCCATCACCTAGCAGAGTATCTGGCATATAGTAGTGCTCAAAATTATTGATTACATTGAATTAGAAGGTTGAATTTTTTTATTAGGATGGGATGTTGAAAGATACTTCAGGATATTCATGAGCATTCTTTTTTGGTTGAGTATGTTAAATAGGAGTTCCTCTCAGATTTTTTTATTTTTTGGTGGTGGTATTGGGGTGGTATTCAGGTTACTCTCCACCTCTGGAATCTAAGTGGGAACCACTAGGTAGGAACCAGAATATTTATCAAAACTAAAGAACCTGACTTAAATGTTACATACTAAAAGAATATCCTAGTTGTCTTTCTTCTTACAAGACAAGCACGGGATATATTGTCAGTAAAAAATGTATTCTGAATTTATACTAGATGTCATTCAGTCACATTTATTATGCACCTACTTTCTATAGCTTTCTCAACTGTATATCGTGGGAGATAACAGAAGAGATTGGTAGAGTGTAAAGAGAGGCTTGGATTCAGTGACTAAGTCTTCTGTGCCCCTCATTCCAGATCTGCAAAATCAGCATCTCTGCAGTTATGACTGCAGCATCCGTAATTTTTAAATCTGCCAAGGTGATTCAGATATGCAGCTATGTTTAGGTTCCTCTAGATTGGATCATTTCTAGAGTTTCTTTCAGCTCTCAAATTTCATCTTTTAAGACATTCATCATGTATTCAACAAACCTACTGGTTTTTACTAGTAGCTGGCAGTTCTGCTAGTTCTCATCTCTCCTTAAAATATAGAAGACCATGAGAGCCTCATAAATCTCAGATATGCTCATGTTTAGGAAATTCCAAAGCCAATTAAAGCCCCCAGAGATGGAAAGTCTGAGAAATTCCCAGAAGTATGGGAGAAGAACAAGAGTGTTCTAATCTTATAACGTTAACATTTCTATCTTATATGTCTAACTCTTTACCCCTATGTTCTTCTGTAACAGCAGAACTTTAATGATTACAATCATAATGGTCTCTCTTCCATGGAATGAAGGATGGTTTGGAGACTATGAAACTATTCTTATGGAAGAACAAGACTGCTGAACCAAAGACTGGACATAAGGGACAGCTGTTACTTTAAGAAAGACAGAATAACCACTCAACAGTTACTACATATAAGAAAAAGTAATATGCTTAATAATATACAAAGCAACATGTTATATTAATGCACCAAATACTATATTAATATACAAAATTATACTAATTATATAGTGATCTTTTGATACTGAGCCCACATGACATGCGAGAAAATCTACTTGAAGAGGTCCAGTGGTAGGTTTGTTCCCTCGCATTAGGGAAATCAACAAATAAATATATTTGCCTTCAAATGGAAGCAAAGTCTGGTATCTATCAGTCATCTATTTAATTGGCCTACACCACCTTATAATAAAACAAACATGGTACTGTTTCAAAATTAGGAGACTTAAACTTTGGAAGCTTTGAAACAGACTGCATGAGCACCAGACTGATATTCACAGCTGTGGCTATAGTGAAGGCTATAATGAAAAAGGGTTATGCACATAATAGAAATTTCCCAGTAAAAGTAATTCTAAATATGCCACATAGATTCTTGAAGCTAATAGGACCTTTATAGATCTTACAGTTCCTAAAAATGAGTAGGAAATTGCCAGGAAGATACTCTAAGGGATTCTGACAGATTTAAATTTTCAGATCTATGTGCAAACACAACAAGGAAACAGCAGGTTGTGAAAGATAATAAATAGTACTTTCAGTTGACAGACATAAAAATAAGCTTGTGAAGAGGGTGATGGATTAGATTTTTGCTTCTCCCTCTAGCATCCCTTCCTGCAGGAGGATTTCATATTCCATTGATATCCTTGTCTATGTCATTTCTTTTGACCGATAAAATAAGAGCAAAAACCAAAGTTTAAAAAAAATCAGTGTACAGTCTACTATATACATTTTTTCTTCGATGCCTGCCCAGATTGAGTTTGCTCCTTCAGATGGCTTCCAGAATAAAAATAATTGGGAGAACTGCAGTCAACATGCAAAAGCATTATCATGAGAAAGAAATAAATCTTTGTTACTGTAAGTCATTGACATTTGGGGGCCACTTGTTTCTGTTGTATAACACCACTTAAGCGTGTCAGTCTGGGAGATAGATTTAATACTGAAGTTTGTGAGGATTCACTGAAGGTTTCTAAACTAAGGAGCAAAATAGATAGATGACTCTGCTAACTAGGAGAGATGAAATGAAAAAATAATGAAGCTGTAGATTGCGAGAAGACACTTCTATTAGCAAGCCCTGAACAAGCATGCTTGTTCTATATATGGTATCATTTCTCATATTGGCATGTTTCTAAACATTCTCATCTCAAAACACAATAAATTAATTAAAGAATAAGACAGAATATATGTAAGTAAATAATACATTCTCATGCTTTACCATGTTCCCAGCCACTCCATTGCAATTACTAATAAAAGGCAATTTATGCTTTGTTAATTATTGTATTTGCTAATATTAAATAATCATGATAGATTAAAAATAATTGTCATCTTTTCTCAAAGCTTTTTTAAAAACTCAAATGCTATAGCAATCTGTGTTCTTAAAGATTCAGGTTAGAATATCTGCTTTTATGATTAATATTGCACAGACAACAGTTGTGATGTCTAAGAAAAAGGGATTGTCTTATGCCCCATGCCATTATGTTTATATGCACAGATTCCTGGAGGAAACTGGCACAACCACTGTGGTATCCTGTGTTCTCAAAAAGGCTATCTGAATATGTACACTATCAGTCATCCATCAAAGGGATTCACTGAAAAAACCAACAACAGTGAAACAAAAAATTTTTCACAAAAATGTTTATAAATGGACAGATGTTGATTTAGGAGTATAGTAATAGATACCCTGAAACAGCTGTCCAGATGTTCCCCAAATTCTGGATGTTTGGCAGTTACGCAGACCAAATATTTGAATCTCTGGACATTCAATTTTTTTGAACACTGAGACATTTTATTTGGGAAAATACATCATTCAAAAATCAAGAGGAAAGCATACTCTAAGAGAAGAGCCTTTTTAAGTCTTTCTTTTCTTTTAAAGTCAGAATGATTGTCTTCATTAAGTTCACCAGACAAGTTTGTAATGCCTCCTCTCACCTGGTTTAACTGGTCTTAGAGGCTTGGGGAAGTTTTTAGCTCAAATCAGAGCAATCTAGAAGAAAATTTCTCAAATTGCAAAATGGGTTCTTAGAAATCAAGAAACTTCTACTCTTTGGTGAATACATTCAGAAATGCAAAATCTGAACAAATTTCTCCAGTGACTATAAAGCATGTTTAAGATCTCCAGAAATAGATGATACATTTTTCCAAGCATGTCTTCTGAATAATTGTAAGATATAAAATAACTTCCATTTTTTTCTCATCTGAATGCAGATTAGTTTACCAGCTGAGAGACAACATGTCTGATTTATGTTTGTGAAAGATGACCAAATCTTGTTTCTCTTAAGGGTAGGGATAATCCAGTGTGGAAACTATTAGAAGCAACTAAAATTAGTCAACAGAACTGGTGTTTCTTATTTATTCTGTTTTCAGCCTTCAGGGCACAGGATTCAAAATAATTCCCAAAGAAGAGGCTTAAGATAATTTCCTGAAATAGTTACTGTTCAAATTCATTAAGGAATAAAGAAATCACAAGAGGCTTACTGATAAAAACAAATATGTTAGTAGGACAAAAAGGTGGAAAAGCAGAGGCTATATCTCAAATTAAGGAGGGAGAAATGACACAATTCCTAAAGAAAGGAGTAGAGATAATTTGGCAGAGTAAAGTTAGTGAGACAAAAAGCTGTGATGTGCCCAGAAAGCTCAATGGACAGATACCTTCGGTGAACAAATTTAAAGTCATTATTTTAAAAGACAGAGAATCTCAGAGATTCAAATACTTTTAGGATCTCTGTATTCACATGAACTGCCCATGTATGGTTGAATCCAGATCTTTGAAACACATCTAAATCCTATAATAAGAGAGAGAATATGGATAATGTGGCAGAGAAGCTTCAGGACAAATGCCACCATGCATTGATTGAACAGAAGGAAATGTCTGGCTTTGTTTTTCTTCAAACATTTTTTTAGTTTTTGGAAATGATCCTTTCTTGATTAATTTATATTCAGTTTATTCATTTTATTGTATGGGTCTCCATCATGTGAGTTCATAGTAATTTATTATTCTACCTCCATCAGTGAATAATTAAGATGAGGCCTATTTTAGCTATATATGCCTAAATGGGGAATTGGTCGGTCATAGAATATGCATATCTCAAACTTTATTTCCCAAAAAGATGCTTTCAATTAATATTCTCACCAGTAATGTGTGAGAACTCCCTTTTCTCTACATTCTACTCAGATTTAGCATTGTTTTCATCTTTTTAAATAGTGTTTTGTTCTATATTTCTTATTGAATTTCTAAGATACATATTCATGTATGTGTCCATTCCATCCTTTACTGGTTACGTGCATTGTAGATGCCTTCTCCCAGTACTGTGGGTTGTTATACATAGGAGTTTTTTTTTTTTTAAAGATTTTATTTATTTATTTGACAGAGAGAGACACAGCGAGAGAGGGAACACAAGCAGGGGGAGTAGGAGAGGGAGAAGCAGGCTTCCCTGAGGAGCAGGGAGCCCGATGCGGGGCTCGATCCCAGGACCCTGGGATCATGACCTGAGCCGAAGGCAGACGCTTAACGACTGAGCCACCCAGGTGCCCCCATAGGAGTTTTTAATAGTGGTATGTTTAAATGTATTTATTTATCCTTTTGAATCATTTAAGAAATCCTTCCCTACTCTAGTGTCATGAAGACATTTTCTATGTTTCCTTCTAAAAGTTTTAATATAATTTTGCATATTTTATAATCTCGAAATTATTTTTACTTTATGAAGAGATTTTTTAAAATGTATGGATAGCCACTTTTCCCAGCATTAATTACTGAATTACTGCACGATTTTTTTTTTTTATTAAATTCATGGCTTTGGTTCCCACTCTCAGCAGGCAGTATTTCACTGCACATCTAATGCAAGTTGAATATATAGTTTATTTTTTTCCCTCACATGTGCCAAGGCATTAAAAAGGAAAAGGAGTTGAAGCAAAGAGAAGTTGTATGTGGACAAAAATTTTGATTGGAGTTAACTTCTAGTTAAGTGCTGTGAGTCCCTACCTTTACAGAGAAGAAGAGTGGATGTGCCCACTTCAACTGAAGCCTAGTGATAGCAGCTTTAAGTGAGCACTAACGGAGATTTAGATATGACCCCAGCAATTTGGAGGACTGATGTATGACTCCCAACTGAGAAATACAGAGGCTGCCTGAAGCAACCCATACCATCAGAAAGGGAGGATTCAGTTAAGAAGTAGGTGTACTCCTGCTGACATTAGATCCAAGGGCCTGGTTTCACCAGACCAGACATAGATTATTAGAGGACTGCCATTTATCTGTCTTAGAAAGACCCCCAAACAACTAACTGGAGGGGAGATGAGACCTCATCTGAAAGGAAACTATACACAGGAGGTGTCAGATATTGATGTGTTCACCAAGGACCACACACAGCACTTCAAAAAAGAAAAAGTAGTCCTTACTCTCCTACCATCTAGAGAATTGAATAACAGCTTGGAATAACACTAGTCAAGAGAGAAATATTCTGTTCTTTTATATCTCCCTTGTTCATCTTCTTCCTCTCCACATGAACCTTGGACATGTCAGAAACCATGGTTAGCAATATGGGAGAGAAGGGATACAAGGATAAGTTAGGGAAATTGAGAAGGATTTGGGCATGACTGCTCTCCCACTGAAGATAGTCTTCCCAAATTAGGCCTGGCTGGGGAGGTGAAAGCAAATAAAACAAAATTAGAAAGTTTTTAAAATAATACAATGAACATCCAAATACCCATCAATTAGATTCAACATGTGGCTTCCAACATTGCCCTGAGGGTTGACATTCAGTCAGCAGATGGAGAAAAAGAGAGGGAAGAATAGCTTGGTAGGTTTTACGGGCTAATACTGGAAGTAGAGACATAAGTTTTGCACACATTCTGATCAGAATTCATTCCCTTGGCACTACCTTGAAGCAAGGAAGGCTGGGAAATGTAATCCCTGGCTGACCGCCTCAATTTAGCAACAATTCTAGACTGAAATAGGATCATAACTGTGTGGTGTTCAGGAGGCTGTCTCACCACATTTGTTTTGTTTTCTTAACAATTAGAACTCATGCATTTAAAATTTATGTGTGTGGGGGTGGGTGTGATGTGAGTTAATAATCTAGAAATTCAAAGTATTGACTATTTCCCCAGATTGGCTATGTCATTATTGAACTAAGACTAGAGGATGTTCTTTTTCCTAAATGAGAGATAAGAAAACCTATGGAGCCAACCTGGGATTTAGTCAAGGGACAAAGGCAGAATTAATTTCACAGAGGAGAGTTTGGACAGGTAATAGGGGAAAGAGGAAAATTGTTTTTCCTATATCTCTGATAAGTCCTACTTGTCTGTGCCTTGACATTTTAAAAACATATATAATCCTTGAATTTAAACTCAGTATGGGCCTAATCTACCCTCTAGTGATTCTACATTCAGAATAATTAAAAGGAACAACACGCACCATCTCCATTAATTGAAAGACTTTTTAATGTGTAGTCATGAAATGCAAATGTAAAAGGCAAGATCTAATCAGGTAAAAGTCACAGGTGTAGGATGAAGTGTCTTGTTTTTAATTTTGGTGTCATGTAGTTAGGATGCTCAACTCTTTGTTTCTGTGTTCCTTGAGCTAAGTGATACTGGGATACAGCACACCAAACATAGGTGATTATTCAGTCCAGTATAGTGTCTCTATCATATTTAAGGTATATCAACTCTCAAAACAGTCTGTGCCTTGAAATCTATTTGCATTATAAAACTAGCCAAAAAATCGGATAACATTCTATGGTAAAAAAGTATTTATTGCCAGTATTAATTTCAAAATATTTGTTGGGCTTTATGATCCAGGTAATATGGTAAAAGAATGTTTTCTATGCCATTTTAAAAACCTACATTTTTTATTATAACATTTATAAAATGCTGACTCTGCTAAAGACAGGGGCAAGCGCATACCTAAAATTCACAGAAAAGAATTAAATTAGGTACCATGGCTGTGATGGTTAATTTATGTGTCAACTTAACTGAACCAAAGATTACCTATATATTTAGTTAAACATTATTCTAAGTGTTTCAGTGAGGTATTTTGGAAGAGATTAACACTTAAACTGGAAGGCTGGATAAAGCAGATTGCTCTCACTTACGTGGATTGATCTCATCCAATCACTTGAAGGCCTGAACAAAAGAAAAAGTCTGGCCTTCCTCTGACTGAGAGGAGAGCATTCCTGCCTGACTGTCTTCAAGCTGGGACATCAACTTTTTTCTGGCCTTCAAACTCAAATTGAAAAATTGACTATTTTGGGGTCTTGAGCCTGTTAGCCTTTGGATAGAAATTATACCATTTTTTTTAAAGATTTATTTATTTATTTATTTGAGAGAGAGAGAACGAGAGACAGAGAGCATGAGAGGGAGGAGGGTCAGAGGGAGAAGCAGACTCCCTGCCGAGCAGGGAGCCCGATGCGGGACTCGATCCAGGGACTCCGGGATCATGACCTGAGCCGAAGGCAGTCGCCCAACCAACTGAGCCACCCAGGCGCCCAGAAATTATACCATTTGCTCTCTGGTTCTCAAACCTTCTGATTTGGACTAGAACTAAACCATTGGCCTTTCTGGGTCTTCAGCTTATTGACTCACTTTGCAGATCTTGGGATTTGCCTATCTCCATAATCACATGAGCCAATGCCTTATAATAAACTTATTTATGTATATTATAAAGAGATTTACTGGGGTGCCTGGGTAGCTCAGTTAAATGTCTGACTCTTGGTTTCGGTTCAGGTTATCATCTCAGTGTCATGAATTTGAGCCCCATGTCAGGCTCCATCCTCAGCCTGGAGTCTGCTTAAGACTCTCTCTCCCTCTGCCCCTCCCTCAGACTCTCTCTCTCTCTCTAAAAATAAATAAATCTTTAAAGATAACAAACAAAAAAAGATTTATCAAAGAAATTTTTAGCATATTTACCAAAGAAAATTGTGGAAGATGGACTTCACTGATACATTCTCTGTATCTTTATCTGACCTTGGTGAAATAAGAATTATAACTTTTGCTACTACTTTTCTTTCTGTCAGGATTAACTAGTGTGAAGGTTTTGATCCTCAAAAAATAACATGAGGGAAATAATCCTATTAAGAAAAACCATTCACTATCTTGCTAGCACTGCATACCCCACCCTTGTCCCTGTGTTCCCTTCCTGATCCTCTCCTTCCAACTTGCCCCATTTGGCAGGTGTCCCTCCAAAGCCACTCTTGCCCAGACACACTCTACAAGCAAGCCTGGCAGGGGCCAGCACCATTCCAAAGTGACTCTTTCACTGGGGAAGGAGAAGATAACCACATACATCAGTGTGCCTGCAGTTCCAGCAGCCAAATATAACACTGCACTGCTCACAGTACAGAGAGAGTGCCCAGCAGTTTGGTGCAACTGCAGTCCCAACAGACAAACTAAGGGCAAGCATCTGGTCTGACTGCTGACACCACCCAACCACAAGCCTGTGCTGGCCCCAGATAGGTCCCTTAATACCACAGGGACCAAATCCTGCCCCCAACAGGCAGAGAGGACTAAAGGCAAACACAGCCTAGCCACAACAGTAGGGTGCACACAGCCCACATAGGAGACACCCTTGGAGCACCTGACCCTGGTGAACAGGGGACATTGTGCTACAGGGCACCATAGGACCTCTTCTTCAAGGCCACTACTTTAAGATCAAGAGATTTATCTGACTTTCCCAACTCATAGAAGCAAATGTAGACAGACAAAATAAGGAGACAGAGCAATCTGTCCCAAATGAAAAAACCAGACAAAGCCATTGTAAAAGAGCTAAATGAAACAGAGATAAGCAATATGGCTGATAAAGAATTCAAAGTAATGGTCATAAAGATACTCACTGGACTTGAGAAAAGAGTGGAAGATCTCAGTGAGACCTTCAGAAAAGACATAGAAAATATAAAAAAGAACTAGTCAGAGATAAAGAACTCAATAACTGGAATTAAAAATACATTAAAGGGAATCAAGAGCAGACTAGAAGATGCAGAAGAATGAATCAGCAATCTGGAACACAGGGTAATTGAAAGCAATAGGTTAAGGGAATTCAGAAACATCATCAAACATAACACTCATGTTATAGGGATCCCAGAAGGATAAAAGAGACAAGGGGGTAGAAAAGTTATTTTCAGTATAGCTGAAAACTTCCCTAATCTAGGGAAAAAAAAAAAAAACAGACATCCAGATTCTGGAATTACAGAGAACCCTCCCCACCAAATTAGCTCAAGGAGGTTGACACAACACATAATAATTAAATGGAAAAAGTAGTGATAAAGAGAGAATTTTAAAAGCAGCAAGAGAAAAGAAAACAGTTACATACAAGGGAAACCCCATAAAGCTATCAGCTGATTTTCAGCAGAAACTTTGCAGGGCAGAAGAGAGTTGCATGATATATTCAAAGTGCTAAAAGGAAAACACTTGCAACCAAGAATACTCTACCTGGCAAGATTACCATTCAGAATTAAAGGAGAGAGAAATAGTTTCCCAGACAAACAAAAGTTAAGGGAGTTTATCACCACTAAATTAGATTACAAGAAATGTTAAAGGAAATTCTTTGAGTGGAAATAAAAGGCCACAAACAGGAATATGAAAATTATGAAAGGAAAATTTTCACAGGTAATTGCAGACATATAATACATTAATCACTTATAAAACTAGTTTGGAGGCTAAAGCACTAAAGAAGTAAAATCAATTACATCTAAAAAATCTTCAAGGGATTCACAAAAAAAGGATGTAACATATGACATCATATACATAAATGGGGGGAGTAAAAATATAGTGTTTTTAGGATGGGTTCCAACTTAAACCATCAACTTAATATAGACTGCTATATGCATAAGATGTTATATATAAAACTAATGGTAACCACAAATTAAAAACCTATAATATATACACAAAAAAACTAGGAGGATTAATCCAAGCATGTCATGAAAGAAAGCCATCAAACCACAAGGGAAAAGAGTAAGAGAAGAAGAAAGGAACAGAGAACTATAAAAACAACCATAAAAAGGTAACAAAATGACAATAAGTACATAGCTATCAAAAATTACTTTGAATGTAAATGAACTAAATGCTCCAATCAAAAGACATAGGGTGACTTAAGGATAAAAAAATCAAGACTCACCTATGTGCTCATACAAGAGACTTGCTTCAGACCTAAACATGCATGCAGACTGAAAGTGAAAGAAAGGATGGAAAATATTAACCATGCAAATGGAAGTGAAAAGAAAGCTGGAGTAGCAATACTTTTATCAGACAAAATAGACTTTAAAACAAAGACTGTAACAAGAGACGAAAAAGGACACCAAATCCTGCCCCCAACAGGCAGAGAGGACTAAAGGCAAACACAGCCTAGCCACAACAGTAGGGTGGCTAGTGTGATGATCAATTATATGATCATCAATTATATGATGAAGGGAACAATCCAACAAGAGGGTATAACAATTGTAAATAAAATAAACCCAACATGGAGCACCTAAATACATAGAAGAATTATCAACAGATATAAAGCAAGAAATTGACAGTAATAGTAGTTGGGCACTTTAACACCCCACTTAAATCAATGGATAGATCAGCCAGACAGAAAATCAACAAGGAAACAGCAGCTTTGAATGACACATTAGATCAGATGGACCTAATAGATATATACAGAATGTTCCATCCCAACACAGTGGAATATACATTATTTTCAAGTGCACATGGAACATTCTCCAGAATAGTTCACATATTAGACTAAAAATGAGTCAATCAATTAAGAAAGATTGAAATCCTATCATGCATCTTTTCTGACCACAATGGCATAAAAGTAGAAATAAATCACAAGAAAAAAATCTGATAGAACATGAATACATAGAGGCTAAGTAATATGCAACAATAAATGGACAAACCAAGAAATCAAAGGGGAAATAAAAAATATATGGAGATAAATGAAAATGAAAACATGGTCCAAAATCTTTGGGATGCATCAAAAGCTCTTCTTAACAGGGAAGTTTATAGTAATACAGACCTATCTCAAGAAACAAGAAAAATCTCAACTTAGTCTTAACACCTAACAGAGCTGGGAAACAAAGAACAAATGAAATCTAAGGCCAGTAGAATGAAGGAAACAATAAAGATTAGAGCAGTAATAAATAAAATACGGACTGGAAAAAAGGCAATCTAAAAGATCAATGAAACACGAAGCTGGTTCTTTTAAAATATCAACAAGATTGATAAACCTTCAGCCAGACTGATCATGGAAAAAAGAGAGATGACTCATATAAATAAAATGAGAAATAAAGGAGAAGTAACAACTGATACTAAAGACATACAAAGAATTATAAGACAGTATTATGAAAAATTATATGCCAACAAATTGGAACACCTAGAAGAAACTGATAAATTCCTAGAAACATCTACCCTACCAAAACTGAATCAGGAAGAAATAGAAAATTTGGACAGACTGATTACAAGCAATGATGTTGAACCAATTATCAAGAAACTCCCAACAAAAGTCCAGGACCAGAGGCTTCACAGGTGAATTCTATTAAACACTTTAAGATGGGTTAATACCTATTCTCAACTATTCCAAAAAATAGAAAAGGAACAAAAGCTTCCAAATTCATTCTACGAAGACAGCATTACTCTGATGCCAAACCCAGAATAAGACACTACAAAAAAAAAAAAAAAAAAACTATATGCCATTATCTCAGATGAAAATAAATGCAAAAATCCTCAACAAAATATTGGCAAACTGAATCCAACAATACATTAAAAAATTATTCACCATGATCAAATGGGATTTATTCAAGGGATGCAAGGTGACTCAATATTCACAAATCAGTCAACATGATACATTACAGTACCAAGAGAAAGAATAAAAACCATATGATCATCTCAATAGATGCAGAAAAAGCATTTGACAAAATACAACACCTATTCATGATAAAACCCTCAACAAAGTAAATTTGGAGGGAATACACCTCAACATAATAAAGACCATATATGAAAAACCCCACAGCTAACACACTTAAAGATGAAAAACTGAGAGCTTTTCCTCTAACATCAAAAACAAGAAAAGGATGTCCACTCACCACTTCTTTCAACATAGTACTGGAAGTCCTAGTCACAGCAATCAGACAACAAAAAGAAATAAAAGACGTCTAAATTGGTAAAAAGTAAAACTTTCACTATTTGTAGATGGCATGATGCTATATATAGAAAACCTGGAAGACTCCACCAAAAACCTGTTAGACTTGATAAATGAATTCAGTAAAGCTTCAGGATACAAAACCTATATACAGAAATTCATTGCATTGTATATGCTAACGATGAAGCAGCAGAAAGAGAAATTAAGAAAATAATCTCATTTACAATTGCACTAAAAAGAATAAAACACCTAGGAATAAACTTAACCAAGGAAGTGAAAGACCTATATTCTGAAAACTATAAAACATTAATGAAAGAAATTGAAGATAACACAAACAAATGGAAAGATACTCCATGCTCACGGATTAGAAGAACACATATTGTTAAAATGTCGATACTATCTAAAGCAATCCACACATTTAATGTAATCTCCCTATCAGAATACCAACAACATTTCTCACAGAACTAGAAAAAATAATCCTAAAATTTGTATGGAACCTTTAAAGACCCTGAATAGCCAAAGCAATCTTGAGAAAAAACAACAAAGCTGGAGGTATTATAATACCAGATTTCAAGATACAGTACAAAGTTGTAGTAATCAAAACAATGTGGTATGGGATAAAAATAGATAAATAGAATAGAAAACCCAGAAATGGACCCACAATTCTATGGCCAACTAATCTTTGACAAAACAGGAAAGAATATCCAATGGAAAAAAGACAGTTTCTTTAAAAAATGGTGTTGGGAAAATTGGACAGCAACATGCAAAAGAATGAAACCAGACTACTTTCTTACATCATACATGAAAATAAATTCAAAATGGATGAAAGTCCTAATGTGAGACAGGAAACCATCAAATTCCTAGAGGAGAACATGGGCAGGAACCTCTTTAACATCCGTTGTGGCAACTTCTTACTAGATTCATCTCCAGAAGCAAGGGAAACAAAGGCAAAAATGAACTATTGGGACTTCATCAAGATAAAAAGATTCTGCACAGTGAAGGAAACAATCAACAAAACTAAAAGGCAACCTACAGAATGGGAGAAGATATTTGCAAAGACATATCTGATAAAGGGTTAGTATCCAAATTATATAAAGAACTTATCAAACTCAACACACCCCAAAAAAATAACCCAGTTAAGAAATGGACAGAAGACATGAACAGACATTTTTTCCAAAGAAGACATCCAGATGGCTAACAGACACATGAAAAGATGTTTAACATCACTCATCATCAGGGAAATACAAATCAAAATGAGATATCACCCTCCACCTGTCAGAATAGCTAAAATTAACATAGGAAATAACAGATGTTGGCAAGGATGCTGAGAAAGGGGAGCCCTCTTACACTGTTGGTGGGAATGCAAACTGGTGCAGCCACTGTGGAAAACAGTATGGAGGTTCCTCAAAAAGTTAAAAATTGAACTACCCTATGGTCCAGCAATTGCACTACTAGGTATTTACTGAAAGAATACAAAAATACTAATTCAAAGGGATACATGCACCCCAACGTTTATAGCAACATTATTTACAATAGCCCAATTATGGAAAGAGCTCAAATGTCCATCAACTGATGAATGGATAAAGAAGATGTGGTACACACACACACACACAGGAATATTACTTAACCATCAAAAGAATGAAATCTTGCCATTTGCAACAATGTGGATGGAGCTAGAGACTATTATGCTAAGCAAAATAAGTCAGAGAAAGACAAATACCATATGATTTCACTCATATGTGGAACTTAAGAAACAAAACAGATGAACATGGGGGGAAAAGAGAGGCAAACTATAAAATAGACTCTTAACTATAGAGAACAAACAGGTTGCTGGAGGGGCAGTGGGTGGCAGGATGGGCTAAATGGGTGATGGGCAGTAAGGAGGGCACTGGTTGTGATGAGCACTGGGTGTTGTATGTAAGTGATAAACCACTAAATTCTACACCTGAAACTAGTATTATACTGTATATTAACTAACTGGAATTTACATAAAAATTTGAAACTAAAAAAAGGTATTAAAATATTGCTTAGAATGTTTTTATATTTGGGGAAATTAAATCAAAATATTTAAGTCATTTTGTCTTTCTTAACAATTGCCTATCTTCTCAAAAGCTTGGATAATATATTTGATAAAAAATATCTATCACTATGCATTATGTCTATTTGATTCAAAACATAAATTAATTTGGAAGCTATTAGTTTTTCCTTCATTGTACTCCTAAGAAGAGGTAGTTCTAAGGGGGTATTAAGTTCTCTTTAACTAGATTACAGTATTAGAGGGAGGCATTTTGGAGTTAAGGAGGGAAAGAATCTAGCTTCTGAGCTGAGTTATGGCAGGTTCCACTTCAGTTCTTTATGCAGGTGGACATTGCATTAAGTCATGGCCCATAAGGGAATAGGTTCCTCCTGGATCCACCTGCTCAGCCTCATTGAGATACACGTAAAGAGAGTAAATCTTACTGGAAAAGAGAAAACTTCAGCCCAAGGGGTCTTCAGAGTGCTGTACCCTCTACCCCTCACTATAACTTAGGCTCCATACTGGAGCTTGAGGACAAAGCCCCAGGAAATAAAGTCTTCCTTCATGTAGTCTTATTATCCATTCATATATTGCTTTCTTTAAACTTTTGCTAATAGGCAGGCAGTAAAAACTTATATGCCTATTATTTCTCTGTGGCATCCTGAAAGACACAATTTACATTTGATGTATTTTGGTGGAACAGGTAAGTATCCATTAAATAAAGGGTAAAATGTTGAGATGCAAAGTACCAAAATAAAAACAAAGTTTTAGTGTGTTTTTAATTGACTCTAAACCTTGGGAGCTAGGTCATCTTTGGCCTGGATCCAAAGTGGATATTTTGAACAAGACCTGTATAGGAAAAAGATCCTTTTCCTATTGCAATATTTAGGTCATCTTTTTCCAATTCAGCACCTTTTTGGCATCACCACAACCCCCCCACCAATGTGACAGTGGCTGCTTTGAACATTATCAAGAGACAAAAGTAGATTTGAACTTTGAGTTTAACTATTAGCTTCTTGAGATGTTTGGAGAGTTTTATTTGTATTTTCAGCTTTTGAGCTCTCAACATTTTATGAAACAATTTTATATCTTGAATCTTGCTTGAATCACTCCTACATATGTAGCATCAATACAAAAAATTAAATGAGAGAAATCATACGCAGTAAACTAGGAAAAGGGTAAAGGCAAATAGTCCAACAAAAAGGAATTGTGAGCCATCACTAGGTAGTTTTTTAAAGAGATACTAAAAAGAATTGTGGAGCGGCACCTGGGTGGCTCAGTCAGTTAAATGTCTGACTCTTGATTTCTGCTCAGTTCCTAATCTCAGGGTTCTGAGATCGAGCCCCATGTTAGGCTCCCCACTGAGCATGGAACCTGCTTAAGATTCTCTTTCTCCTCTCCCTCTGCCCCTTCCACTCCCCGCCAACTCATGTTCTCTTGTTCTCTAAAAAAAAAAAAAGTTTGGAAACTTGCTTTATCTTAGAGTGGCTTTGATTTCAGGACACTGATATTTGACTTGTGAGTCAGAAAATTTCCCCCAATCCTGGATAAATCTTCCTTGACACAGGGGGGGAAAAGTTCATATATCAATCTGTATTCTATTGTATTACTTAGGGCAGGCTATCTGCTGAGACAATTTCAAAATCTCAGTGGTAATAAATTAGAACTTTTTCACTCATGCAAAATCCATGGATGGAGAAGGAGGATGAGTGCTCTCCTCCAGAGAGTCTCTTAGGGACCCAGCTCCTCCTGTCCTGTGGTCCCACTGTTCCTTAGGACCTTAGAGTTCTCAGCTGAATCCTTTGTTTTTGGCAGATAGTAGAGAGAGACAAGCACACGTGGAGGATCACACTAAGGCTCTTACTAGCCAGGTCTGGATATGGCACACATCACTTTCACTCCTATTCCAAGGGTCAGACTTCAGAAGAGGAAGCTAGAAAATGAGTCTAATTATGAGCCCAAGAGGGGGAAAAATGGGTTTTCATGAACACACACTCTCCACGATTCTGCTTATTGTGGCTCAGGTGTTCATATTCATTTCCAAGATAATGGAAAAATCACTTCAAAATTGCCAGGACCTCTGTATCAAAGCTTTGACTTTTTTTTTTTTTAGATTTTTTTTATTATGTTATCTTAATCACCATACATTACATCATTAATTTTTGATGTAGTGTTCCATGATTCATTGCGTATAACACCCAGTGCTCCATTCAGTACATGCCCTCTTTAATACCCATCATGAGGCTAACCCATCCCCCCACCCCCCTCCCTTCTAGAACCCTCAGTTTGTTTCTCAGAGTCCATAGTCTCTCATAGTTCATCTCCCCCTCCGATTTCCCCTTCTTCATTTTTCCATTCCTACTATTTTTTTTAACATATAATGTACTATTTGTTTCAGAGGTACAGGTCTGTGATTCATCAGTCTTACACAATTCAAAGTGCTCACCATAGCACATACCCTCCCCAATGTCCATCACCCCAAAGCTTTGACTTTCAAAATGACATATTTATACCTGGATCTTTTTGTCCTTTTTTGCCTCTATCCCCAGCCAGGTTCAGAGGGACCTGTTTATTACTATATCTGATAATAGTGTGGATTTGGGGGGACCTAGATCCCAGAGTTCCAACTCCTTGCACTGAGGTGAAAAAAAATCAAATGTATTCATCAAAAATCCAATTGCTAAGAAGGAAACAACACAGCTACTCTAATATGAGAATTGCTAATAAGCAAAGGGGTAACAACAAACAGCAGGTAAGAAGGCTGGCAACAGAAAAGTGTTGTTTGCATTTTATAAGAAAACTATCAGCAACTCAGGAGTAAGGAAATCTACTTATAGAAGGTTTTGATCTAGAAGTTGACACATGAGCTGTGGGAGACAGTAAAAGGAAGGAAGGGAGACATTCAAACTCAGCATACATTAGTTTTATACACAGTCAAGGAGAAATGGATCAAATTAGGAACAACATTGAAGTATTAAAATCTCAACTGGCCTTTTCAAAAGGCTATTGAGACACCAAAGTGTTTAAAAAAAAAAAAAAGGATTTCTAGAGTCAGTAGAGTCAGATTTCATTCTATAGATAACAAGTTAAAGATGCAAAGAATATTTTTGCTGCAACTGGAGGAGAGAAGTTTTCCTGAGGTAAGGGAATTCGAGGGGAAAAAAATGTTTGAGAGGAGTATATGCAAATGCTTGCACTGGCCAAAGGTACAGGTCTGGAAAGTAAAACAAATTCCATCTCCAGTTCCTAAGTCTATTCTCCAGCAGGGACAAATGTGAACTCAGGAAGAAATTTTCCCCGGTAGGGAGAACCCAAGGCATAAGAAATTCAGGAGCTGGGGGCTGGTGCTACTGCTATTGTTAGAGAGGAACAGAAATGTCAGCAAATAGCTAAGGAATATGGTGGTTCTTTCGGAGATGGAAAACTTCAGAGACAGAAGGATTTGGAAGAATAGGAACTACAAGGCAATAAACTATGCTAGTCCTTGTTACAAGTCTGAGATTCTCAGCTTACCCAAGAGTGGAAATTCTAGTCCCAAAGACCACACTCAAAAATTGGGATTACTAGAACTCTGTTCTAATTAACATCAATGGAATGACTAGGACATAAAGGAGAAAAGGTGGCATTAATAAAGGGCAAGGTTTGACTACTGCCTGACATATATTATTTTAAGAAGATAAAGATATTTTAATAAACCTCTTCTAATTTATGTATGTAGGGCAATGCTTTTTGTTATAATTTTTTTCTCTTTTGTTTTATTGTTCCCTCAGAATACAAGAAACAGAGTGTGTCACAATTACCTCTGAGTGAGAGATTTCTCACATATGAGGGTTAAATTCAGAGACACTAGATTCAGGAAATTGATGGACATTCTGAAAAAACTAAAACCAAGAAACAATTTTCTCTTAAACTCATTTTTTCTCCTTAGTTCTTCTACCAGTTATTACAAGATCTATGAAGTTATATATATTTTACCTTTTTTAAAATTTTATTATGTTATGTTAGTCACCATACAATACATCATTAGTTTTTGATGTAGTGTTCCATGATTCATTGTTTGCGTATAATACTCAGTGCTCCATTCAGTACGTGCCCTCTTTAATACCCATCACCAGGCTAACCCATCCCCCCACCCTCTATATATATATATATATATATTTTTGTAAAATGTACCTTGTAACATCTTTTATATTTTAGGGACATCATTTTTACTTGGAAAATGCTTTTGTTTATGGGAATATGCTTAGATTTTAGAGCTGCTGGTGTCACATGGTTCCTGAGTATTTGTAGATAAAGTGCGGGGCTGGCGCTGTGATCTATGTGTCTTATGGTCCCTCTGGAACTTTACAAGAACATGGGAGGGTCTTCTAGTTAGAAGAAGTCCATATGGCTGTGCTAAAAAGCTCTGCTATGTCCAATGGAAGGATATAGGCCTTTTATCAGGGCACTACTGATGAAGTAAGCCCCATTTCTCAACGAAGACACTTAAGTGAGCTCTCTTTTGACTGAGACTCAGTGAAATAAGAAAATGCAGGAAAGTGATTTTAGACATAATCTAGGACTTTAACTTACCTGTACAAAGGGAGACAAGATTTCATTTCAGCTATTAAATTTCCCTGTGGTAAAAGAGGTTTATATAATAACATGAATCGTTAATACTGTTAAAATATACAGGCTTCGTTGAAAATTTGGGGCATTTAAATTGCTGGCCTTGTGTTATTTGGGCTCTGCTGTTAGCAGACACATTCTTGTATAAGCTTGTCTGGTGAATAGGTAGGAGAAAGAAAAATAGGCACTTGGATAATTCATCCTAATGTATAGTATGCCCTTGGGGTCACTCAATTAATTCCTGTACTGACCCATTTTAAGGTTTTTGGGGACAATATCAAAAAAGATTTCCAGGAGGGCCTAAGGGGATGGTGTGCCAGTTTAATTGGTCCCTGCTAGACTCCAAGCTCTTTGGAAATCAAAATTAGGAAGTTTTAATTATGTTGACATACTTTAGTTATAAAAATGTGGGTTAAATTATATTTATGGACATATGTATTTGAAAAATGCAAATGCTTTGTTGAAATTTTCCTTCTCATCAAGACAAAAAAATGAAGGAACAAGAATATATACAACCTGTAACCACAGGAATATAAATGAAGATGCTAGCCAGATGGAAAATGGCTTTTTGAAAGGTGAAATTGTGCATTGTTTCTTGTCAATGTTGATTAAGAGAACTTTTTCTATATTTATCAGTAATTAGTACAACAATATAAGGCTTTCTGAGGATGAATGCCTGACTACACATCTTCCAAATATAAGAGTTTAAACAATTTTGTCAAGCATGTCTGATAGAAAGTTATATTGTTCACTTAAATTATATATTTGTATTAAAATTTGAACTTCCTCTCTCTCAGTAAATGATCTTGCTAATCTTGTTTTCATTAATTATTATTTATTCTGTGGTGAAATCTCTTTTTAGACTGAGACAGTTTTGGTTTTCTACAGCATTATTTTTTCCCCCAAGTCTTCCCTGACCGATTTGACCCACCACAGTATAAAGTCTAGTTTATTCAGTTGCTCCCTGACAGCAGAACCCACATTGGTTTTACCCTTATCACTACATTCTCATTGCCTAAACGAGGTACCCAGACATTCAAATGAAGTGACTACATATTATTTGTTAAAAATCAGTAATGGGGCTGTATGAAGGTATAAGGAGATGTTTTCTGATAATCCACTGATCTGTTTCCTAAGTGGTTCAACAAGGTCTCCTGCTGACCACTGGAATTAATTAAGCTTAAAAAAAGAAGTCACAAAATTAATAAAAGAATCAAAAGTAAAGGGAAGTTGACCTCTAAAGACCGCTCAGGTTCCCCTCCATACCCCATTGTCACTGGATCCCCAAGAATAAGTTAGGTTCAAGGATATACATTGGGCCATCTTGCTAGAGCCATGAGATTCTGAATCTCTGTGGTATCTCCTTTCCTTCTAGGAAGTTGAAGGAGTAAGAATGCCAAGTTTTCCTATCCTGAGAGAGCCTGAGTTAGTGCATAGGCATGGTCGACAGGGGAAGGTCCACACTCTCCTCTCCAAAAATTATGGCAGATGACTTCTAGTTGGCTTATGTTGATATCCATCATGTATTTAACCCTGGACTTATCTTTATCATAGAGACAAGATCCTTACCGTTTATGTTGGAGGTCCTCTAGACTCACATCTGGTACAGACAACAGGAATCATCCAAAGACACCCATCCCATCTCACCAAATATTAGAGTATGAAGAAAAAGCCTTATAGTAATAGTGTACAAGGCCACCTAAAATACCACTTCAATCAAGAAAAGTTCCCTGAATCACTCATGCAGAATTAATCAGAATTAATGCTTCCCTTGAAGCATACTGCCAAACTTCTATCTCTAGATCAGATTTATTTTATTCAGTACTCTTACATCCCACTAAACTATATGCAAGACACTATTCTAAGAGTTTTACAAATATTAACACATTCAATCCTAAATTATTTAATCCTATTATCATCCCCAATCTGAAGATAGTAGAATTGAAGTTCAGAGACATCAAGTAATTGTTCAAGGTCACAAAGCTAATCATTGGCAGGCCATGTGAGTCCAGCACTTGTGCTCTGACCACTAAGCTCTGCTCCTTCACACTTATTATATCCAGTTGTAGTATCTACACTTACACAATTTTCCCTGAATTTTCTGATATTTTTCAAAGAAAATGGTCAAGTGATACATTTCCTCCCCCCTTCCTCAGAAATTCTGGGTTTAATTAAAATATAGGAAATTATTGTTATTAGTTATGTTGATTTCTCATTTAATGGAATAATAGAAATAACAACAACCAAGGCATATTGAGATTTAGGATATCTTAGGCCTAATATTCTAATATCTAAGAATATGTTGTTATATTCTTATATATTACAAAGTATACAGATATAAAAAGTGTTCTGGGCCCAATTCCACCTTGGGGGTGGTTTCCTCCACATCAAAAAGCAATTCTTGGACACCAGCTGAGTGTCCTACAATTCAACTCAATTCTGATACTACTTACCTGGAAATAGCATCAGATCCCACAGATGTAGGGCTTAGCCCTATAAGACTGCCCCTCTCCCCCAATTTCAGAAGCCAGTTCTAAGTCCAGCTTGTTACCTGTACTTCTCACAGACTGACTATGTATCAGAGGTTCTCATGACCCCCTCTTTGCCTTTGAAGGATTTGCTAGAGTGGTTCACAGAACTCAGAGAAACATTTTACTCACTAGATTACTTGTTTATTACAAAAGGATATAATTCAGGAACAGCAGATGGAAGAGATGCATTGGACAAAGTATGGGTAAAGGGTACGGAGATTCATGCCCTCTCTAAGTGCACAATTCTCCCCAAATCGCCACATGTTCATCAACTTGGAAGCTCGGCAATCCCCTTCCTTTTTGGTTTTCATGGAGGCTTCATTACTTAGGCATGATTGATTAAATCATTGGCCATTGATAACTGAACTCAATCTCCAGCCTTTCTCCCCTCCAGGAGGTCAGGGGGGTAAGATAAGAAGATTCAATCCTCTAATCACGAGCCTGGTTCCCCTAGCAACCAGGCCCCATCCTTAGGTGAGTTCTAAACAGTCACCTCACTAACATAACAGAACTCACTTTTATTGTTCTCATCAGTTAGAAAATTTCAAGGGTTTTAGAAGCTCTATGACAGAAATGGGGATGAAGACCAATTACATATATTTTTCTTTATAAATCACAATATCATACAGTATATCTTATAATTGTCACAATAATCCTGTAAGATTAGCATTATTACTCCATTTTAGAGCCAAGATTTGAACCTAGCTCAGGCTCTAGGTTATGTATATATGGTAAGCAGTAGTGTTTCACGTGAGGCAAACATTAAGCAAGCAGACTACATTTATGCACTGATAATCCTTCAGCAATGAAACTTGGAGATCTGCATGGCTCTTTAAAGTCTCATACTTTTCTGATGTTCCACAACCCTACTAAATATACCCACTCTTGCCTCTACATGAAGCTGTCCCCTCTACTGGCACCAGATGCTCTCCTACGTATTTGCTTTGGGATCTGCTATAAGGGTCCTGCTTCCCAGTAGCTATGGGCCAGGCTGTCCTCAGGGCTGCTTAGGCATATTTTTTAATCAATAGGTCTACATCAAAAAACTTTTCTCAATTTCAAAGGAAATAATATGGGGGACCTTAATTCATTTGGAGCTAATTTTTCATCTTTATTCACTCTTTTCTTCACTGGACAAAGAATCATCTACTCAAATATTGTATAGATCTACCCCAATTATCTTGCAAATTTAACTTTTAGAAAATAGCCCTCGAAGCTATTTAGCTTTATTGTAGGGAGGCAGTATAATCTAGTGGTCAGAACGTGGAATCTGGAGTCAGAAATTTGGGGTTCACCACTGACCTTGAACACACTAATGAGCCTCTGAGGAATCCTCATTTCTCTCATGTGAAAAAAAAAATGGAGTTAATGGGCAACAACTGCACTCTTCTCCTTGGGTTGTTGGGAAGATAACAGGAGATGATCCAATTAAATAGTTTAGCATGTTGCCTGGCCTAGGATAAGCAATCACTAATAATGAGATGTTGTTATGGCTGTAACCATTTTGTGCTATGTAGGGGGCAATCACCACTTCTAGGTGCACATAGAAATCACCTGTGTAGGTTTAGCAACTATTGATGCCTGGGCCAACTACCAGGGATTCTGATTCACTTGATTTGGGGCAGTCCTGAGCAACTAAGTTATTAAAAATGTTGTTCTTCCACACAACCCCAGTATAACGTCTTGTATATAGTAGGTTCATGCCCTATAAATAGTCATTAAGTGAAGTAATGAACATATTTTAAAATTCTAGCAGTGGACGGGGCGCCTGGGTGGCTCAGTCATTAAGCGTCTGCCTTCGGCTCAGGTCATGTTTCCAGGCTCCAGGGATCAAGCCCCGCGTCGGGCTCTCTGCTCGGCGGGAAGCCTGCTTCTCCCTCTCCCACTCCCCCTGCTTGTGTTCTCTCTCTCGCTCGCTGTGTCTCTGTCAAATAAATAAAATATTTTTAAAAAAATAAAAAATAAAATAAAATTCTAGCAGTGGAGCCCACACAGCCATCTTTAAAGATTGGAAGGCAGTCATTTTTTAACAAGTGGCTAGCTTTCAGAGGTTTAGACTAAAAACAGCAAGGGGGTGAGAGGGACCGGTCTAAATTATTACATAACCCAAACACATCCAAGCAGTCAATCAATCAGGTGATACATCCCTAGCAGGACCACCATTCATAGTTACAGAGATGAGGATCCTAAAACATTCTAAATATTATTCCTAGATATGTTATTACCTAGGGTTAGGTAGGGGTTGTGGGCTAGTTATGTGGGAGACCTGGAATTCTAGTGTTAGAAAACCTGGTTCCTCATTCGGGTGCCACCACTTGCCAGTAAAATTCTGTCTTTAATCTTCCTTTAGGCTCAGATTCTTCATTTGCAAAAGCTGATTAATATCTATTTCACATGGTTCCCAAAATGATCAGATGAAACTTTCAGGTTAATTATTTTTCTCATTGATAAAGGTTATACATATTAAACCTTTTTTTCCCAGTATATTTTACATTTTCTGCTCCTCTAGCTTCACCAGTCCCTCCTCTTCTCTATAACTTCCTATTTATGCTATTATTAAGGATTTTTTTTTCCCTATTGGTATAAATTCTTCCCCACCTCCTGATTCCCCAAAGGTCAGGAACAGGACTTACTAGATTCTGTATGCCCAGAACCTAGATTTCCTGGTAGATAAAAGGTATTTAATAAATATTTAATAAAATAATAAATGGAAATCAAGAAGCCATAATTATGAGCAAATAAATTTTTACCTAGGCCAATTTAGTGGAAGAAAGTTGTCAGACTATGAAAAGCTATGTGGGAAGGAGGAACTCCAAGCCTCAATTTAACCGCCCTGATGTTAACATTGACTATTGTTTCAAAGTATGATTTTAGGAGCTGTCATAGCAGACTTTCAATTCATCAAGTCTCATTTATTAGGTGTGATAAAAGTCAGGATTTAAAATCCTGCTAATTAACCAAGTGTGCTTTCAATTTCAATCTGTTACCTACAAATATTTGAATTAGCATTTAATGTTTATTTTGAGCTATCACTGCTATTCCTGGGCCTTTGCAACTCAATTAGAGAAGAGTTTCAGTTTCCCTCCAGCTTAACCAAAGGAGAAGCATTGATTCTTATCAGAGGAGAGGTATTTCAGAGCAAATATTTCATAAGTGGAATTAGTGCTAATGTATATTAGTATATGACTATATGACTTGCATCCCCCAATAAACATTTACTATCCACCGCCTCTGACCTTCCACCACCATACTGAGGCCAAATTATTGCATTAGTCTTTTCATATTCAAAACATGGATAAGTGGAATATTCCTCTACTGCTTTATTTCCCACTCCTTGACATCATACACTATCCAAATTAGCTTTGTAATAATGAAGAATTGAATTATAACCCTAGACTCTATGTCAGTTGGAAAGCTTTGCTTTGTTTTCAGCAATATCCTATATCAGTTGTTGAACTTTAAAATGCTTTCAAATCATCAGGAGGTCTTATTAAAATGCAGATTCTTATTTAGTAGGTCTGTGATGGGGTCTGAGACAGCATTTCTAACACGCTGCTAGATAATGTTGATGATGCCGGTCTAGAGACCACATTTTTAGTAGTAAGTTTCTAGATCATTTCAATTCATTATAATTGTTCAAATTTGCTTTTCTGCAATCCTTGATTTTTTTAATCCTATTATAGCCATTCACTTCTCCCCTTCTCCTAGGGGAGAAGAATATATCTTAGGTGTAGAATTTGGGCCACCTACTGAACTACAGCTTGTATTCTATTTGTCTCAGCTCCCTAGTTAGTACTTGGAGCTCCCACAGCTATGAGCCTTATGAAGACTCACCAGCAAATAAAAGTCCTCACAAAGTAGACAGTCACAGTGAATACTCAGACAAATCGATTAGTTTGAGTCTCAGTTTCTCTATGTGCTTCCTTTTGAAGCAAGACATCTAATTTTTACAAACATTCTCTAAATTCTTGAATAAATGTTCATTGTGTTTTCAAACTTACTAATTATACTATTCAAATTATTTGTGTCTCTCATTTCAATTGTGTTTCCAACCAAAATGTACTTTTAAGCATATTTACACATTTAAATTTTTCATGTCTATCACTTTGTTTTCACTCATTTTTTAATTTAACATTTTATATATTTTTATATTTTACTATTTGAAACTTAAAAATGAGCCACTTGATAATTTGTGTTCATCTTTTTTGTGGGTATTGGAATTACTATATTCTGATAGATTGTATGAAGGAATGATCTCCCTAAAAGGCTAAGGTAATATCAGAGTCCGTTATCTTTGGAACAGTCAGCTTCTAAGATAAGGGACAAGGAAGATAATGGGAAATGCTGAATTATCAAGACAGAACTTAGGTAAGAGGCATAACTTCTTGGATATCTAAGACTTCATCTCTTGAATTTGGACTTCTAATGTAAATATGCCTTAATATTTTTTCTATGAGCTAACTACTTACATGTTACTTGCTATAATTCCTTTTATCAATAGTAAAATTTTACTTTAATAAGTCCTTATTTTAAAATATGAGCTTGGTTTTAGATGTAAAAAGAGGAATTAATAATGAGGAAATGGTAAAGCATTAGAGGTTTGGAGCTTGGGGTTGAGGGAGTATAGATTTGGAGGACCTCAAGCACAGGGACTCTAGCTATGACCCCAGATTTCAACAGTAGGTGCAAGAACAAGGAACCTGACAAGCATAGTATCTTAGCCAGTGACTTGGTGGGTGATAAGGAAACTAGTGAAGACTCATAGGACATCCATCATTCTTTAACCTTAACACCCCAGATAGTACGCATGCTACCCAAGAACTTAGGTCTCCCCAGTCCCTACCACATACACATAGAAAAAGACAATTTATTTAACTTATAGTCACAACTAAGCATCTCAAAGAGGCTAACTTCACTTTTCAAACTGGAACAGACAGAGTTATAATGGGCAATTTAATTTTTTCTTTTATTACTATGCAAGAATAAATGACAACAGCTGGATGAGAGCAGTTACAGAAATAGTCTTTTACATTTTTCCAAAGAAGACA
>NC_138382.1:55471447-55497775 GCF_054177405.1 Leptonychotes weddellii
CAAGTAGAAAACAAAAGTCTGAGGTCAGAGCTGCTAAAAATTGATGAGGATGGGTAAGTACATGAAAGGATGAAACCAGTGAAGGAGTGGCCCCCAAATCTGCATGTAAACTCTCCCAAAGTTCGCCTGCACATATGTTGATACAGACGCTAATGAATTTAGCAGAAAAACAGAAGGCTAAAATACTGAACAGGCATTTTGTAGCTGCCTGGTGTTGGGGAGACACAGTTTGGACTTTCAAGTCCTGCCTCATTAAAGGACTTAAATATAGGGTTTGTCACTGATACTCCAGAAGGGCCACATCTTATAGAGGTAGGGACATTTCTCAGGACTAAAGTCTATGCCCCATAAGTGAGAGAAAGATTAAGTTACAGCAACTCTAAGAAAACTAAAAGCAAAGCCTCTGCAGGATCAAGTGGGTCAACCAGGAATTTATTAGCTTGTGAAAATATATGGAAATTAAAATTAACCAAATGGATATCCCAGAACTGAAAAATATCTGAAATTAAAATTGGAAGGGCTTTCAGAACTATCAGTGACATTAAAGACAGATAAATAGAAATTTCCAAACTCATAAACAGATAAAAAAATGAAAAAAAAACACAGAACCTCAATAACTTGTGGAATATCAAGAAATATAGAATATTGGTAATGGAAGTCCCAGAAAAAGAGAACAGATAATGGAGCAGAATAAATATTTGGAGACATAATGGATAAATATTACCTAAATGTGATGAAAAACAACAATCAGTAGATCCAAGAAGTTCAGGCAATTCCAAGTCGGATATATCCACAGCCAACCAATCATTTCAATTTGGGTTACTCCTAGATCTTAAGGTTACCAAGTTCAAAAACGATCTCTTGATATTTCCTACCCTTCAGACCTGCTTGCTCATTTCCCACTATTTCTCACTTTAGTAAATGATATCACACTTACCTTGCTCAGAATGAAATTCTGGAGTCATCTGTATTGGTATTCTATAGCTGCTATGACAAATTACCACAAACTTGCTGGCTTGAAAGAACACAAGTTAATTTTCCTATAGTTCTAGAGCCAGAAGTCTAAGATGGATTTCACTGGGCGACCATCAAGGTATCAGCAGGGCTATACTTCCTCCAGAGAATCTGTTTCCTTGCCTTTTCTAGTTCCTCGTAGCCGTTGTTATTCTTTGTCTTATGACCCCGTCCTCTATCTTCAAAGCCAGTGTATATAGCATCTTCTCCCACTGATTCTGCTTCTCCCTGATAGGGACACATGTGATTCCATTTAGGGCCCACCCAGATGACCCAGGATAATCCTCCCCATCTCAAGATCCTTAACTTAATCACATCTGCAAATTCTTTTTTGCCAAATAAGGTAACATTCACAGGTTCCAAGGATTAGAACCTGCATGTGCTGGGGGGCCATTACTCAGTATACTCCATCATCTTCCGTTGCTCCTCTCTTACACCAACATGTATTTTTCATAATTAATTCTTTTTGATTTAATTTGAGTAGCCTTAGGATCGTTGCTTTAGGTTCTCCATC
The DNA here is from genome assembly GCF_054177405.1 of Leptonychotes weddellii. NCBI lineage: Eukaryota > Metazoa > Chordata > Mammalia > Carnivora > Phocidae > Leptonychotes > Leptonychotes weddellii. Next base: position 55,472,976 of record NC_138382.1, read on the forward strand.
AGGCATGTTACTTATACCTGTTTCGCTAAGCTCTCTGGCCGTGACTTTATCTTGTTCTTTAATTTGGGATGAATTCCTCTGTCTTGGCATTTTGTCTAAGAAAACACATCTTGAATCCATGCACTTCATCTCCACTGCCATCACTTTAATCCAAACTACCACTAATTATCATCCAAAGAAGTTCCCCTCTGGCTGAAACACACTTCCTTCAGATCTCCTTGTTATTATCTCCTTCTCATGCTTTAGATGGTAGCTCAAATAACTTCTCTTTTAAGAAGGCTTTGATAACAATAGCTAAAGAACCCCATTTTACCCTTTTATCTCCTTCAAAGCACTTGACACATTTTAAAATCAACATATTGATTTGTTTCCTCTATCAATGAGTTTCAATCAGGAAAATAGAAATCCTTTTCAGGCTTTTGACAGAAAGAATTGGTGACACTAATATTGGAAAGCTGGAAGGGTCCTGGAGGACGGAATGTTGCCCAGAGATTAATATATACAGAAACCAGATACCTCCCTCATGGTTGGAAAACTAAAGAGAAGAAGTGTTGTCACCAGAACCCAAGAGCACATTCACTTCTGGGGATGCTGTACAGCAAGCGCTTAAACCTCTGATAGAGATAACCTAGAAACATAGAAGATAAAAAAGAGCATCTTGCTCCCTCATTTTCTGTTTCTCTACAGAACACTACTGCAAGTTTCCCACATTGCCAGTGAAGTGCATCTCTGTGGGCCATATCTTGTGAATGAATAGGGAACTTAAACGTGGTCTGGCAACAACATCAGGGGGTGAACTTAATTGTTCAAAAGCTCTTAATCCCCAACAGTAAGTATATTAAGGAAATCTCCCTTTAAAAGCATCCGAGGCTCTCGGTTTTTCGCTATCTTAGTCTATCTGTAACAACTGACCCCGCTGTCCTAAAGGCCATTTTTAGAGTTAAAACATTTCCAAAGAACTTTAAAGACAAATGTGGAGGTCTGAGCTCCACTGTGAATTTATCCTGTTTCCCAATAAATAAAAATTACAAATGGCAAATTAACTTTGTAATACTGTAGAAAAGGATCAAACTGTATTCCTTTCCAGGACTAGAAGCTGTGCTCATTACAGCAGGAACCCCACATATGATCTCTGTTGGGATCTTGGCCCTTAGAACAAGATGTTAAATAATTAGCACTATCACAGCAATGGGAAGTGAAAATAAGCTGCATTAACAGATCCACTTCCTGCACAAAGAAAGCAGCAGTGCAAGTAGAGGGCAGGGACCTGGAAAATCAACATTTATGGAATACCCACTATGTGCCAAGAATTCTAAAACTATATTTATTTATTTGAAAGAACATGGGATTAAGAATCAGAACACCAGTACCGAGATCCCAACTGTGCCTTTTAGAAATTATGTGATTCTGTAAAATGTATTTAACTTCTCAACTTCAGTTTTCTTAGGTGTATAATAGGAGTGAGAATAATAATCTCACATAGAAATTGCAGGGATGATTTAACATGTGAAAGTTGTAAAGTTGCTATATACATATTTCTGTTGAAAAATATAAATTGCCATTTAAATACTTCCGTTTTATGATTGTTATAAAAAAAGTATTTTTTAAAATGCCAACCACTTTAGGCATTTGGCTGCAAAAACAAGATGACAGTTGTTAGAAATTAAGGTGGGCTTTTGAAGGTGTTTGTAAAAATGTAGGAATGTCTGAATCATGTTCTGCAAATCACAACTCATCTCTGAAAATTCTATAGGGAGATATACGCAAGAAGAAAAGCCAGTGGTAAACTAATATTACTTTATTATTACTCGGGTAAGTACCTAATTATTCCTAATGCAAAATGTTGGAAAGCTGAGTTGGACTGTAGCTCTTTGTTTGCACCTTGCCTGATTTCAAATCTTGGAATATCGCCACCTACTGACCAGCCCCAAGGTATGAGGGATCTGACACTAACAAGGATATTCAAGTGGTTTTTTGGAAAAAAAAAAAAAAAAATGAGAAGTGACAGTTTTTCCCAAGAGCACCATAAAGAGAAAGAGTGAAAGAGAAAAAGTGTAGTGTTGGTTTGTGATATTTATGACACAGTGTTCCTGCCCAGTAGCAACTGTGGATGAATCTATGGCCCAGAATTTGATGAGATTAGCAATTTTTTCATGGGAAGGTGAAGGAGGTAAGATATATGTGGAATTAAAGAAACAAAAATCTCCTCCCCAGCATCCCTAGATTGCCATTCCCAGCAGCTAGCCAGCCTGTCTCTGGCATTCACACCTCCTGGGTCCCCTGGATAAATTCACAGGAAATGATTCCACACTGATGCACCCCAAAGAGGAAACTAGATTTACCAGTGTGCCACTTAGCATTTTATTGCCTCTCAGCTACAGATCTACTTTCCATTGCATGATCTGTGAAACGGAGATGGGCTCTTTGATTGTTTCTTCTTTGCCATAGGGGACAGTGTTAAGTTTTTGTGAATAGAGAGTTCCGGAGAGACAATCAATAAAGGAGGAAGAGGATCTTTTCTTCTGGTTCCAGTGTGCTCCCCTCTGCAGGCTCCTGCAGCACGTATAGGCTCTCCAGCATCCAGCTCTTGCAGCACTGTGTTTTCTCCAGCCACGGGATTCTATAGCCCAGATGTCTTCAGCAACTGGCTCCTCCTGCCGTGCACAGTTGGCGACTAGCACTGGTGACCAACAGCCTCAGTCTCTTCAACAATATCTGAATCTCAGCCACAGGAATGAGGGATGGCGGGTGCTCTTTCTTGAAAGTTCTATCATACCCCCAGTGGTAATGACTACTCCTTCTATCTGCCATTCCTATAGTCTTTAGAATTCTCTTTACTTCTTACCATCAATTTCCTTGTTACTCCAATTCCCTGTTATTGTTAATATTCTTTCTATTAAACTTATTAAAATCACCGTGTGGTTTCTATATCCTGATTGGACCCTAACTGGTACGGCCAGGTTGGTGTAAGCTAGGCACTACTCCAGGGAGAGAGGAGGGAAATAGCATTTACTGGCTATCTCTTGTACACTAGACCCTGGGATGGGTGTTTCATCCTCATCCCATTTAATTTTCATAGCTACTCGCTGTTGCAGAATACTACTATTGGTGTCATTTTACAACTAAGGACACTGAGGCTCAGAAAAATAACTGACTTGTCAAGGTGTCTCAGCTATTAAGTCAAAGAGTTTGGAATTGATTTCATATTTGTCTGGGGGCTTTCACTCACATAGTCAAGAACTTTCCAAAATTTCTTGAAATATTCTTTAGGTTTATTTCCCTAGTTAGTACTACATAATATCCTAGATGCTTATTTATGGAATAAATGCCTTTTCTAGTTCTCGTTGAAATGGAAATTATGTTCCTTTGTGATAAGATGAAACTTATTAGAGTTTAAGCATCCTTTACCACCCATCTCTACCACGCTCCCTTGGTGTGTCTGTAAGGACCCATTAGGAACAGCAAAGCATTGAGTTATCAATGGCTAACCTTCAAAGCTATCACTACTATGTTTCCTCTTTTCATCTTTTAACTCCAGGTGATTTTTCAAAATTTTCAGTTTCTACTTGATTCCTGTTTTCTTGCACTCCTATCTTCCTTTATAACATCAATCTCTATTTTATATGCTTTGGCACAGTGGGGTGGTTTCTCAGATGAAATAACTTGCTTTCTTTCTCTAGTTCTAAAATCATCAGAGGAACCTAGTAGCATGAAAGGGAGTTGTGCAATGTATTCTGAGAATCATAAATTACTCATTGGGGAAAAAAATAATGGATATGTTTATTTATTCTTTGCATATATTAGGTGATTTTTCAAGACCTAGGTCAAAAGTTTTTTCCTATAAAGTTTCCCTTAAACATTCCAAACATAGCTGGTGGTCCCCAATTTATAACTTCTTCACATGTCCATCCTCACCAACTAGTACAGGACCTTCCTCAGACACACCATCGAGAAAAACACTTGCCAAATAAATATTAACATTTGGTTTCCTTTTATCTGAGTGAAAATCATATGCATAATGTCTCAGAATGTTGGACTTGAAAAAGACCTTATATATCTTTCTTCCCATTTCATGGATAAGCAAATGAAGCAAAGGAGGAAAGTGCTTTGCACAAAGACCTACAGCTAATCAGAAGCAGGACTTCTGACTTATTCTTGGTTTCTTTTCATAGCTCTACCTGTCTCTTTTGAGAACCTGAAGCTGGAAATGGCTAATTGATCTTATCCTAATGAGGAAATCAAGTAATTTACTTTTTTAAAATTTATTACACTTTCCCTTGGTTACCAATATCTATGAAGGTAATGAAAATAACCTATAAGTTAGTTCAATATAGGGCTCACAATTGGAGATTACATGTAAGCATCATTAATAGTATTCCAATTATTTACAGCATGATTTCACTTCTGCCTCTTTGATATACAATGACTGACGAAACAGAGTCCTTAAACTCTTCGCCTCTAACAGTAACTTTGTCAATTTTCTTCCAATTTTTAAATTTGTGTTTTATATATGTTTTTCTTCTTTTCTTCGTTATTGTAATAAAATGATTCCTTTACTACCACAGGTGGTAAGCATTTTAAAAAACACACTTATTCTTTCTCATAGATAGATTTCCCATATAAAACCTAAATATTTTAAAGTATTTTGAATAAATATCTATATTTCCCTACTTGAAATCCCCTTTTTTCTATCCCCTAATTCTGTAAGTTCTTACAGGCTTTGTTCAAAACTCCCCCATACCATGAACCTTGAGGACATTATGTTCAGTGAAATAAGCCAAACAAAAAAGACAACCATTCCACTTATGTAAGTTACCTAAGGTAGTGAAATTCATTGAGACAGAAAGTAAAATGGTGGTTGGCAGGTGCAAGGGGGCGGGGGGAGAGAAGGATGGGGAGTTGTTGCTTAATGGGTATAGAGTTTCACTGTGCAGAATGAAAGGAGTTCTGGAGATTGGTTGCACACTATTGTGAATATTCTTAATGCTATTGAGCTGTATGCTTAAAAATAGTTGGGATGGTAAATTTTATGTATATTTTGCCACAATTTTTTTAAAAACCAACTTCCCCATCCCAGAATCTTTTCTAATGACTCTAGTCCTGACTGCTTTCTCTCTTGTTTCTGAATGCCTGGTACTTACACTCCAGATGATCACTCCATTATAGATTGTCATGATCGCAACTCGTTTCACAAAGGATGGCAGCCCTTGAAGACGTTTGTAAAAGTATTATTCCTGTCTCATAGCCACCATAATCAGAAGTTGACATGGGAGTCTCAAAGGACAACTGAACAGAGATAAAGCTAACATAGCCAGAAAGATTTACAAATTCCTAGTGCCACAGTTGAATTCAGTCATCACTTCACATTTTTTTATTATTCAGGCATGTTTGACGTATAACATTATATTAACCTCGGATGGGTTTTTTTCCTCCCTTTTTAAAAAACATTTTAATTAATGCAACCTGGCTAGGCATTTATGGAAAATGGCTTAAGCCACACTAATTTGTGTTTCTTATCCCCTGTTGTGTTTTATACACACACACACACACACACACATTTAGAGAGAGTTCAGTTTGAAGTGCTGAGTTGTATGGTTTCCCATTACTCCCTGAGAAGCTGTTGAGACCTTATGTCTCTCTAGGTGTGTGCCTGTGACAGTCTTTAGGGAATAATATATACTTTTCTCGTCCACTTACCAAATCACACACAAGTGGTTTTCACTGGCACACTTTAACTTTGAACCATATGGGGAAAAGCATTCTATAAAATGAATTTTCTTCTTATCTTCTGCTGTCATTAGAGGAGGACACATTTAAAGGGGGGGGTACTGGTGAGGAATACTTGATAAAGGTAATTCGAGTCAGTCACACAGACCAAACACAATAAATAGAATATAATTTATCCTTTGCTTTATAACATCTGTCCCTTACACAACCATACTTAACCCTTAACCCATAGTTTTTTTATTTACTGATTTTTTTTTTTCAGACACACAGGTACCTTATCATCCAGGGCTTCAGAAATATCAGCTGTTTGCATAGTCATTGGTGTTGCCACATGGAATCCTTGTCCCAACAGTTCTTCAAATTTCAAATTTCCCACTCTTGTCTGCAATATTGGAAGATACCAAGACTCTTTCAGGACCTAGGGCTTCTGACTCCCCTCTAGTCAGTGGTACATGCCCCAGAATCTCCCAAGGCTCTAAGTGAACCAGACATACTGGAACCTCCCTGCCAACAGTCAGTACTTCAGGTGTTCTTGCCCTTCTTGGTCCACTGGTGTGGATTCACTGATCTTCGCCTAGTGGTGGAGCCACAAATGACACTCTCCAGATTAATTCTGCGAGCACACTGGACACCAACACACCCTCTCACAGTGATGAAAACACTGCCCAAGGGACAGGCTGAATCATCTCAGTAAAAGGCTACAAATACAAACTCCACATCCAGTGCTTGAGACCAAATGCCCTGCTGAATCAGGAAAGGAGTTTCTCTTCTATCCAGTGCCAAGAAAACGCCTGTCTCATTCCTAACAATGACACAGGGAGATAGATCCCCCTTCACAAGGCTGGACACACTGTGATCTTGGTCATCCCATGCTGCAGACTCCCAGTCTCCTCCACAGTCTAGTTCTTGAGATGCACTCTTCACTAGCCCATTTCTGATACATTTGAACCTTCCCATTCATTCCAATACTACCTCATTCAGGGCTGCAGAAACTTTTGTCCTTGACCTGTTAGTTCTTCAAACTCACCAGCCTCTCTCCTAAAAAGTTATATCCTGTGCTGCCCATGTACAGTCTCCTACCACTAACATTTTTCCGCCATCCCTGTTCAGGTGACAATGTACCCAGACTTGTCTAGGGATGGTTCATGATTGACCTAAGAGAGTCACAGAACCCCATACACTTCGTAGAGGTTGGCCTAGAGGAGGTATGAAACCTAGTTCTGGCCAAAGAGATGTGAGAAAAGTGAGCCAGGAGATACCCAAAAAGTTAATACCTGGAAAAAAAAAAGGTTCATGAGAATAAGACCACTTTGCCTTTTTTTCCCTCCCAGCTCTGGACTCTGTCATTTGAGAACACGGTACTGGACATTCTATGTGAGCTTGTTGAATGATGGAATGAATGTTCTTTTGGGATACCACATTGATTCCAATTCATTTGGTCGGTTTTTAAAATAATCTTCAACCACAATTGGTTGTAGATAGTTAAGAGAAGATTCAATCCCAAAATAATCTCTTAGCATTCTCTCTAGAAGAAACCAATTATAACTAGATTTAGATGGAATTTAAGTTAAATTAATGCAGAAATCATGAGGGTGGTTAGAACAACTCTGTTATTTTCCATCATAAAACAGCCAAATGTGGCCTTAAATAAATCACAGTAATCTGTGACTTTTTGCTTCTTCATCACTAATATTTATTTAATTTTAGAAATGCTCAGGGTGTCTGCATTTTAGCTCTCTCTTGCCCTTTCCTTTCAAATATTGCCCTCAGGGGGGTGCCTGGGTGGTTTACCTGGTTAAGCATCTACCTTTAGCTCAGGTCATTATCCCGGGGTCCTGGGATCGAGCCCAGCGTCCTGGGATCTAGCCCAGCCTCGGGATCCCTGCTTAGCGGGGAGCCAGCTTCTCCCTCTCCTTCTTCCCCTCTCCCCTGCTCATGCTCTCTTTCTCACTCAAATAAATAAGTAATATATATATATATATATCCCTCAAAAAGATCTGAAAAGTGGGAGAGGAGGACAGGAGACAGTTGTCAGGGCATAGAGAGAAGATGCTAAAATAAAATTGCATTTCTGAACCCATCAGAGCTTAAAGTATTTGAGAAATAAAAATATACAAATTCAGGGGCACCTGGGTGGCACAGTTGGTTAAGTGTCTGACTCTTGGTTTCAGCTCAGGCCATGATCTCAGGGTTGTGAGACTGAGCCCCACACTGGGCTCTGTGCTTAGCACAGAGTCTGCTGGATAAGTCTCTCTCCCTCTGCTCCTCCCACTCATGCCCTCTTTCTCAAATAAATAAATCTTTAAAAAAAAAAAAACCAGATACAAATTCAAAGGTCAAGAGGTTCTTTAAAAAAAAATTAATGTAACTAGTTTCATTTCCTAATTTTTTAGTCAGTAAGAGCCAATAGTTGATAAATTCGTAGAAAAAGACATCTTAAAAGATCTAGGTATTATCTATGAGGGCTTTAGACCAAACTAGTTAGTTCAACTCCTGAATTTTGGGTATGGTTTCTTTCTACTACCCTTATACACCTATATGAATAAATTCAAACAGAACAGCTTCATGAAAGCGTTGATTTAAATACTGTTCCTATTTCAAAAGAAAATTTCACTGTATCATTTTCCTAAGGTATTGAGCTGAAGAGCATTTCATACTGCCCAGCCATTATCTTGCCTCCAATTCTGTCATTTTCTGTCCAAAATCTTATGCATTTTGCAGGTGTTCTTTGTAGATCTGCTCCATGGAAGAGAAACTGGACAGGTCTCAGTCACAGTTAGGTGACTTGTTTGTGAATACAGAGTAATAGCCAGGGAGAGAAGCAAGGGCAGACCTCTTACTTCTGCCATCTTTTTATCTGTATTTATAACTGTGTTCATATCTTCATTCTATAATTCCAAGGCCATGAGGTTAGGGCGAAGGAGAAAGAGTATATCAGAATGCTATATAAAAGCACAGCAATTATCTTAAATTTTCCACATGTAGACCTTTATGGACTCCTATGGCTTAAAAACAAATTCTTTATTGATTTTGCTATGATAATTTACTGCTCCAAGATAATCAAATTAGTGGATAACTGTTGTAATAGTCATAGACATATGCAACAAGAAACAAGCACAGAAATACATTTGCATTAGTAACATCAGTATCAGTGTTCCTAAAACAGATACACCTTTTCTTGGCAAATATCTGCAGAGATAACATTCTGTGCTAACTCCAAGACCATTGAGGAAGGATCCTTAGGAAGTGAGATGGAGAGTAATGTAGAGCTATTGCCATCTAGTGGTTACTAACAGACACATCAGGCTCCTTTTTTCAGGTCTAATAGGAATAGAATTTTTTTAACAAATGCATAAATATTTTGCAATTTTATTTCACTGCTCTATGTATATGTGGTTGGATTAAAACAGTTTTTGAAAGAATTAACAAATGTTTATTTTTAAATGAGAACAATTCAAACCTCTAGCCATACTGAAATTTTCATTCATTTATTATTTATTCAATATAGCCAGGACTTGTGCTTAAAACTACAGGGATAGAGATGAGCCAGCCTCAGAGCCCCTGTTTCAAGTTGTGGTTCAAAAGCTATGTCCAGTTATTCTGGATCTCATGCGTGTGACCCAGGGACATTCCTACATAATTTTTTTGTTGTTGTTCTCTCTCTCTTTACATATATATGTACATACAAGCAACATACATAAATATAATATAGTACTAGGTACCATGTACACTACAAACTATTTACCAAACTAGACACTGTACAAATATAATAAAAATGAATTAGGAATATTTAAACATTTAAATTATATTTGTTAATTAAAAATCTGCATTAAAGAGCTCACTAAATTATTATTAATAACAGCTTTAGCATTGTGATGAGATAGAATATGCTTCATCATTTAAATAAAATTTTTTTAAAAGATTTTATTTATTTATTTGACAGAGAGAGAGAGAGCGAGAGCAGGAACACAAGCAGGGGGAGTGGGAGAGGCAGAAACAGGCTTCCTGCCAGGCAGGGAGCCTGATGGGACTCGATCCCAGGACCCTGGGATCATGACCTGAGCCGAAGGCAGACGCTTAACGACGGAGCCACCCAGGCGCCCCTAAATAAAATTTTGACTTAGTGCTTTATGTTGCAGAAATTAAAGCTTTAGTGTGTTTTTTATTTTGATACTTGGTTTTGATGACTATCACAGCTGCAAAATATTTCTTAAAAGATCTGTGGATCCAACAGAGGAAGTGCATCATTGGCTGCACTTTCTAAGTCATATTAATTTCTCAGTCCTATTCACAACATTTCCTGTTTGACTGTATTGTTAAAATTCATAAATTCTCCCTTTCCCTGATGTCAAAATCGATTTTTTTTTTTGTAATGAGTCAGAAGGGATTTTCCTTCTTAAAATTTTTATCAAATGGTTTCAAAAAACCACTGAAACTCTTCATTTGGAAGATCTTAAAATAGGTTAGGGAATTCTGTTTCAATTTTTTTTAGTGTAAGATATAAGAAGTTTATGTCTGAGACATATCATTTTTGACAATGATGTAAACACATAAAAACATGCATTTTTCAACATTCTTTTCCCAAAGCAGGATTAAAAATAAAAGAAAACAAAAGAAAAAACAGTTACTTTCTCACTCATTGTTAGAATGTCACCTTTAACTTGAAAGGAGACAATAACTGTCTTTATCTTTTTTGAGGATCTCTCTTAGGTGGCATCTATCGATAGCTACTTGTCATCAAAGAAAAGGTCACCAAATTTGGAGTACTTGTCATTTAGTGAAAGAAAACTGTTACTCTTTTAGTTTCTTTGCCAAAAGATAACAAGACAATTATGTTGCATAAAACAAAACAAAAAACAATACATAAAATAGATTTATATGGTCACATCTAATGTCATTACAAATTTAGGCATTATAGAGTCTACTGTTTATGATACCAAATTCATAAACACACATAACCAAGCCTTTGTGAACCACACTATGGGCTTGAAGGGATGTATAGGCGTGAGCTGTTGACCCCTTTAAGTTGTGGAATGTATATTCTCCCCGCAGGGTACAACTTACACCTTAAGCAACACATGGACCAAGGGGGGGTACCACTGCCAATCATATATCCTATTATATTAAAGTATATTCCTTTTTAGCCTATTAGATACAAATGAATGTAAATAGAAGTTGTAACATTTTCTTCCTGCACATCACGTCAGAGACCTTTAGGGGCCTTTGAACCTTTTCAGGTTTTGATACTCTATCCTCAGCCCTGAAGGACAAGGTATTCAGGTGCCTGAATGTTGGGGGCCATTCCAAAGTAGATGTTTTTTTTCCTGTGGGGAAATAGTTGCACTTGGGCCAGTCTAAGTATGGCTGGACATCCCCCAAAGACCTAGATGTGTCTCTGAATCACTGTTTGGTAGTTTGTACTCCTTGGAAGCTAGTTTCAAATCTTCTTGAGCTACAGGATATTTAATTCACAATTGGTTCAGGGGAATCCAGCCCCTCCTGAGAGCAGCTCCACTCAGAGAACAGGCAGTCCTCAGAAGTCTGCTCCAGGCCTTTCTAGGGGGATGCTTAGACTTCCCTCAGCTGGAATCTCCTCATCTGGGGTATCCTGGTGTTAAACACCTAGTCCAGAAGAAGGAGCTCTGCTGGTGCAGGCTTCTGGGCCTGCTGAGCTGCAGGTTCTATGGCAGAATTTGAAAGAGGCTGGCAACTAAGGAGATCAGGGCAAGAATCTGAGAGCCCTGGAGCCCTGGCTGGCTGATTATGTCATCCCAGAGCACCAGCAGGGCTGGCGTGGGGGAAAGTTTGGGGCATCACAGCTGGTAGTAGGGCAAGAACTGGATACCAGGGCTTTTGTCTGAGTTTGGAAATGAAATCCAGCCCCCAAACTCTGGTAAGGATCCAGGCCAGGTTTTATTTCTAGTCTGGTGGACAAAAGCCAGCAAGATTATCTGGATCTAGCAGGTTTAGTGGATAGGGGACCCTAGTTAAATCCCACCTCTGTTCCTAGTGAGCTTGTCCTGGAACTAAAGCAAGCAGAAACATTTTGTTCAGGTTTTGGTTAAAAAAGGGCCATAGAATCAAATACTGAACAATAACCATATTTATAATAAAAGATATGGATATTGATTCAAAGTACTCATCTAGCCCCAAAAATGCATGACATTTTTGTTCCATTTCTGCATGCAAATGACTAAAACAGAATGTATTGATTTCTGATGACTTTGTTTATATAAAAAATAAAAGTGAGAGAACCTTGACCAAGGATGGAAAATGCCTATCACGTATATCACCACTTCTCCATTCTAAGCCCATGGCAGGTCCTGCTACTTAACTACTCCCTTTGTGCTGTACTTCTTAAGCTCTTTCCAACATGGCCAGGATGAACCTTATTCTACACAATAGGGGTGCCAGAATTGTTATCTTATTGAGGGTAAACATGTTTTCATTATGTTTTATTATATCTAAAATGTTTTTAAAAATGTTTTACTGTGAAAATTTTTAACATACACAAAAGGAGAATAGTATTATGAGTCTCCATGTACCTATCACTCATGTCAAAATTATTCACATCTGCCAAACTTATTTCAACTATCCAACTCTGCCTCACTCACATACACATATATTCTTTATTGTTTCTAAATAAAAATAAATTAAATCTTCAAGTAAAATTAAATCTTCAAATTTCCAGCTAGTAGCTATCTAGAAAAGCTATCCTTTAAAATTTATTTTTTTTTTTACTTGAGTATAGTTGACACACAATGTTACATTAATTTCAGGTGTACAACACAGTGATTCAACTTCTCTATACCTTAGGCTGTGGTCACCAGTACATCTAACATCTGTCATCATGCAACACTACCACAATATCATTGACTATATTCACTTGCTGTGTCCTTTATTTCTGTGATAGAAAAGCAACGTTTTTGAGAATCCCCTTTCTGACTCTGCCTTCAATACAAAGATGATAATGCGAGCTCTGGTAAATACATATATTCACAGAGACCTCTCCTGCCTTTGAGACATTCTGGAAGAGCTGATAAACCTATCATCTATCCACACTGAACTTTGAAATCCTGTGGCTCTGGAGCCTTTGTCAGGTGCCTGAATGTTTGCCTTTGTTCCATCTCTAGTGTCTAAAGTCCAGCCTCCTGAGCTTTATCAAGCAATCATTGCATCTTGAGGTTCCTTCCTGCTTCCAAGAATATTTCAATGGATCATACTTTGCATCTCAGATACACCACAAATTAGCAGATCACCATCCCCTTTTAAATTTTGTGGTGTACCCCAACTTTTTCACTGCTTTTGTTTACTTCTTACCCTAGAAGAGACTGGCTTCTCTTCCCTCCTCCTCATGTTATCCTTTATGAATTTAAGCTTCCAGAAAGACCATAAAAAGCGATTTTCTATCAGGAATTTTGTTTTGCTTAAAAATTACACCCAAGAGGGGCGCCTGGGTGGCTCAGTTGGTTAAGCATCTGCCTTCGGCTCAGGTCATGATCCCAGGGTCCTGGGATCAAGCCCCACATCGGCTACTTGTTCCGCGGGAAGCCTGCTTCTCCCTCTCCCACTCCCCGTGCTTATGTTCCCTCTCTCGCTGTCTCTCTCTCTGTCAAATAAATAATAAATCTTAAAAAAAAAAAGAAAGAAAGAAAGAAAGAAATTACACCCAGGGGAAAAGAATGCAAAGTCCTGGTTGCCTTTCTGGAGTGAGGGGAGGAAAATACAAAGTATAAAACATAAATACTGCTCATTCTTTTTTATTTTTTTTTTTTAGAGCTGGAAAGCAAAACACAATTTAATATTTCAAAAAATTACCTGTCATACCAGCTTTTCATGATTAAAAACAATGCCTCTGTAAATGCACTTATGCTTTACCACAGTGTCTGATAAATGTTTTATTTCTAGCCAGCCAATAATCAGCTCTTGCAGTCACGTTGGCAACTTTTTGAAGATATCCATCATTCTCGAGGAACTAGCCAAGGAAAAGCTAGAGTGATTGCTGGCCGTATCTGTAGCACTGAGGTAGAGTAGAAAGATTTACAGTGAGAAAAGAGTCCAGGCAGCTGCTAACTGTGTGACTTGGCAAGCCACTTTATAACTCTGAACCTCAGGCTCCTTATATTATAATAATAATTATATTGATAATAATAATGATGATCTATTCTATACCATCATTACTATACACTTTAGTATCAAATGAGTAGATATATAAAAAATCACTTTTAAAATAAAATCAGAATACTAATGTTATTATTTTTGTGAAATTTAATGTTATATTTCTTTATGTAATAAAGTACAATAAAAATAAATCTTTTGAACTCTCAGAAATTGTGCGATTTTCTGACCTGAATAGAGTTTGTTTATATTTCAGAATATATTAAAAGGCATTGCATTTTGGTAAGCATACACAAATGGTCAGTATACACAAGTGGAGAGTATACACACTCTATTTGGGCACTAGAGATGAGCTTTATGATTCATGCAGATTCATGCATTTATACCTAGGACTATTATGGACCGAAAGTTTGTGTCCCTCAAAATTCGTATGTGGAAATATAATTCCCATTGTGATGTATTCAGAGGTGAGGACTTTGGGAGGTGACTAGTCATGAGGGTAGAGAACTCATGAATGAGATCAAGCCTTTTATAAGAGGCCAGAGAGTTAGTTCACTGTCTACCATATGAGAATACAACAAGAAATCAGCCATCTGCAACCTGGAAGAGATTCCTCACCGGAACCCGATCGTTCTGATACCCTGATCTCAGACTTCCAGCCTCCAAAACTGTGAGAAGTAAATTTCTGTTGCTTATAAGCACCCAACGTATAGTACTTTTTGACAGCAGCCTAAACTAAGACACTTTGTCTTTGCCAAATAATGACATTAGCATATTAAGAAAGACCTTATATCATATAATTTACTACATCAAAGCACTTGATAGAAGTAAGCTTTTCTTATGTTTTCCTGAAATTGAAGATTTGCATGTCTGGCTCTCTGTTAGACTCTAAGCTTCTAAAAGTCAAAATAAGGCCTTCAGGGTGCTGATTAAAAGCCTGGGTGGTTCAGTTAAGCCTTTGACTCTTGGTTTCTGCTCAGGTCATGATCTCAGAGTTATGGGATTAAACCCCGAGGCCCCCCTCCGTCGAGCCCCACCTCAGGCTCTGCGCCCAGCGTGGAGTCTGCTTGGGATTCTCTCCCTCTCTCTCCTTCTGCCCCTCCCACTTGTGCCCTTATCTCTCTAAAAAATAAATAAATAAACCTTAAAAAAAAAAGAGAAGTTGAAATCAGACAGACCTGGGCTCAAATTTGAGCTCTGACTCTTTCTAACTTGGGGCAAGTTATTTGAATTTTCTGAGCCTCAATCTGTAGAATGAAGATTATAACAGTCCCTAAATCAAGGTTGCTGTAAGAATTAAATAAGAAAATACATGTAAAGCCTGACACATAGCTAATGCTCAAAAAATGCAGCCATTATTGTTTTTAGTACATTGACCTGTACATGTTGACTGACTTGCCTAGCTCTCTAATTAGACTAAAAATTTGAAGGCAAATGCTATGTCCTAGGCTCTCTCCAACTTCATTCTATATTTCCTCCAATTGATTAGTGTTTCTCAGCATGGTGGTCTGTACCACTGAGATTCTTCATCCATCTAAAGAAAGAGAACCTTTTTCCCTATCTAGATTCTGAACAATGTGAGAAATAAAACAAATAATAAAACTGGAGGCCAAAATATTACCTATTTTATCGATGCAGCTTAGTTGAAAAATGAACTTGGTGGAAGAACCAAACCCGTCTACCAAGTCCAGAACTAGAAAAACTGATCTATCCAACTCCAGGCAACACTGGTCTAGGGCAGCAGGGAAGCCTGACCAGATGAGGTAAGAGTAAAAGGACAGGTTGTGCTGCCAGCAGGCAGGCTCATTCCTAAGCCAGACAAACAGAGCTGCGCTGGAAGCGGCCTGGACTTGCAGAATTTGGAGGCAAGATGTCAACTCTGCAGAAGACAAGCTGAACTTGCGTGTATTAAAGGATTCCCAATCAAGAAGTGGAGAGTAGACTCTCCAGGGCAAGTCTTGGGCTGCCTGTCAGAACCCAGGAACTGAACAGGAAATAAACGAGCATTTAGGCAGGAGAGACCTCTGTGAGCTTCAGGGAACTGCAGGTAAGAGGTTCCCCACACGTCTCCCAGAAACCCACAAAAGGGGCTTAACTAGAAGAAGGAGCACTATCTATTGGCCACTCTTCAGAGGGTACCAAAGCCACATGACACCTGTATCACATGGGCAAACCTTTCCTATCCTTACCTCTCTTTGTTCCCCTATTCCAACACTATAGGATTCAAACGAAGCATAGTGAATGGGAGAGAAGCAGCAGAAAAACAGGGACAGAAAACAGTGAGGAAACTAACTTCACCTGTATGTTCCCATCACAGAATTCACAGCCTGAAGAAGGGCCAAGCTGGGGAATGGAAGAAGCTTTAAAGTGGATGAAATATTGAAGCATTAATATTAGCCTGAATTTTTTAATACTGAGAAATTAAACTATTTGTTATTAGCTAAAAGATACGGTACATGCCTGATATTTCATCCAGGGATAAGGAGAATTGTTTCTGGAAAGAAGGTTGAAAGGCGCAATTAATTACCGAGACAGCTTTTCCCTTAAACCATTATCATGTGTTTATTTTACATGGGGATTTATAATGATGCCACGAGAGGGAAAGTCTCTCTTTTTTGAAGTCCTTTAAGCACAGAGTGGTTGATAGCCATTTTTTCCCTGAGAATAAAGCCAAATTTGGGAAAGTAGAACCAAGAGATTGAAGAGAGAGAGAAAAAGAGATTGATTCATTATTGATAGCATTGTCTGAATTCTTAATTCAGCCAGGCTTAATGTGAAATCTCCTCTAGGATTTCCCAGTTTATATGAGCTAATGCATTCCCTTTTCCATTTAAGCTAGGTTCAAGTTTTTTTTCTTTCAATCCATGTCAGAAAGACTTCTGATTACTAAAGTGTAATTATTTAGAAAAGCAATTAAAACAACATGTGCTACATATACTATAATTAGATAAAATGACTGATATCTGAGTAAGTTTTTAAGTTAGTGCTACCCGGGGCGCCTGGGTGGCTCAGTCGTTAAGCGTCTGCCTTCGGCTCAGGTCATGATCCCAGAGTCCTGGGATCGAGCCCCGCATCGGTCTCCTGCTTGGTGGGAAGTCTGCTTCTCCCTCTCCCACTCCCCCTGCTTGTGCCCCCTCTCTCGCTGTGTCTCTCTCTGTCAAATAAAGAAATAAAAATCTTTAAAAAAAAAAAAAGTTAGTGCTACCCATATATAATATTAGATAACATGTACTGAGCACTTACTATGTATCAATCACTGCTCTAAAACCTTGACAAGAATCAACTCATTTAATTACCACAATGACCTATGAAATTGTTATTATCTAGTATGAACCTCAGTTTATCAATGCAGAAACTGAGAGGTTAAGTAAATTGTCCACAGTCACACAGCTTAGTAAGTAGTGGAGCTGGGATTCAAATCCAGGCAGTCCAACTCCAGAGCCCATTCCTGATCTCAATTCAGAGTCAAAAGAAAAGAGCATAATTGGGAATATCATCAAATCATGCATTTTTCTCAATATGCTGTGCAAAGAAATGCTTTTTTGCACATAAGAATGCAGATTGTTATAAAGGTATGCAAATGACTGAAATGAAACATTAGATGAAACATTTCTAATACTGGAGATCATTTCCAAGATTTTAAGTAATTTACTTAAATTGTGTTTCTCATTGAAATGGACAGAATTTTGAACAGTCTGAATCTATGATACCATACTAAGACATCACAATTTTTCAAGTTAAGGATAAAATATTAAAGTTTCAAAAAGAAAACTAAGTCATGTTGAAGACTGATTTCTGAGTTTCACTCTTTCGTAATACCTGATGGCTTTTTCACCTGTGGAGAATGAAATTGTTGGTATACATTATTGGGCATGTTTAATCAAAACCTGAAGGAATGCTTTACAGAGATGAATGAAACAAAGCATGGATAAAGACTCATTCACTATTATCTGTCATACTGAGACATTTGACTTCAGTTTTTGAGATGATATTACAGAGTGTCACGTATACTTAACATAGTAGCTGAATAAGTACACCTTTGTATACCTAAAGTAATAACTGAAAAATCTGTTTATAAATTTTAGGTCTACTTTGAATCTGAATCTCCAGACAACACTGAACACTATTGTTCATTCCTGGTGACTAAAATTTATTAGAATGTTCTAACTTAATAGAAAAAGGGATTTAAAAGAATATATCAATTGGATATACCCCCAATTGTCAACTTTAGCCACTCATTAGTAAACTGGATATGGAAACATTGGTGAAAGATTTCAAATAATTTCCTCTTTCTCACTGATCTGAAATAATTATAATTATTAATTTTTTAAAATATCCTATTTTATTTGTATTATTGTTTTACACTTGAAAACCCAAAAGATTCCACCCCAAAATTGCTAGAAATAATACAGGAATTTAGCAAAATGGCAGGATATAAAATCAATACACAGAAGTCAGTTGCATTTCTATATACTAACAAGGAAGCAGAAGAAAGAGAAATCAAGGAATTGATCCCATTTACAATTGCACCAAAACCCGTAGGATACCTAGGAACAAACCCAACCAAAGAGGTAAAGGATCTATATTCTGAAAACTATAGAACACTTATGAAAGAAATTGAGGAAGACACCAAGAAATGGAAAACATTCCATGCTCATGGATTGGAAGAACAAATATTAAAATGTCTATGCTACCCAAAGCAATCTACACATTCAATGCAATCCCTGTCAAAATATCATCAGCATTTTTCACAGAGTTGATGAATCTTTTAAAACTGTACTTTAAATTGGTAACCTAAAGTTGCCAAAGGTTTGAGAAACACTGTTCCATGTAATTGCAGAAATTCCTGTGACATTAAATGGCATGCATGATGGTGTCTCCCTGGCATTTTAGTGGAAGTTGTGGTCAAAAATCAGTAGAGACCACTTTCTCCCTTTCAGGGGCCTAATTATATAATAGATTCTTTTTATAATCAGTGGATAAAAGGTTCAGAATTTGGATACAGACATCAGTCTGAGTGGCTTCTCAACAAAGTCCCCATTTTCTATTCAACATTAAATAGCAATCAGCTATCACCTACTCTGATTTCTCTGCATTCTGATGAAGATTTTCTACTTCAAGTTTCAGTAACCTGAGCAAAACTGAAGAACATGCTTCCTGATTAATCACCCAGCCTCTAGCTATCTTGTGAGGAGGTAGATAAACAAGGTTCATTGGCAGTTAAGCCACATAGACACAACCCTGTCATTCTTTCTTCTATGATGTGACCTTCCTTCATTTGTAACCAGTGGTAACAATGACATCATTTGGGATGTAGAGGTGGCTGATTTTTTCTCTAATGGAGCTATTATAAAGTAGCAATCATGCAAAAATGTTCATGACTTAATGAAAAATATATAAGGAAACTTACCTGCTCTCATTTCATTTCTTATGATTTATATAAATTATCTGCATGGGATAAAACAAACTAAGGATTGCTGTGCAAGGCACTACACATTATAGTTTAATCAGGTTTGATTGTTTTCAGATGAAGGATGCATTGTCACATGGCAAATGACCAAAAAATATTTTTGACCTGCTACAACAGTTTTCAACAACAGTCCTTGTGCATCAAGGCACCTAAATCCCAGTGCCTACTTTATGGTTTGAAAGTTTCGTGACATATATCAAACTTAATATGTCTCAAACAGAATACTTGATATACATTCTAGAGAGTTGGTAGTGATATGCCATGTTTCATTCCTCATACTGGTGTTTAAATCTTCTCTCTTTTCTTTCCTTTGTCAGTCTTAGAAGAGGTTTGACAATAATATTGAACTCTTCAAAGAACCAGCTCTTTGCTTTGTTTAGTATCTCTTGTTTTTCCTTTTTCAATTTCATTGATTTCTGCTGTTCTCTTTATTACTTCCTCTCTTTTGCTTACTCTAGGTTTATTTTGCTTTTCTTTTTCTAGATTCTTGAGGTGAGATCTTACATTATTGATTTCAGACATTTCCTCTTTCTTAATGTATTCATTTAGTGCTATAAAATCCCCCCTCAGCACTGCTTTAACTATATCCCACAGGTTTATTTTATTGTAATAAAATTTACCTATCATAAAATGTACTATTTTTAGTACAGTTCAATGGCATTATTTATATTGTTCTGCAACCAGCATTTCTATCCATCTTCAGAACTTTTCATTTTCCCAAACTGAAATTCTGTACCCATTAACCAATAATTCCCCATTCCTTTCTCTCCCCATCCCCTGAAAAGCACCACTCTACTTTCTGTCTCCATGAATTTGATTATTCTAGGTACCTAATCTAAATAGAATCAGACAATATTTGCCCTATTGTGACTGGCTTATTTAGCTTAGCAAAATGTCTTCAAGGTTCATTTATGTTGTAGCAAATGTCAGAATTTCCTTCCTTTTTAAGGCTGAATAATACTCCATTATATGTAAATACTACATTTTATATATGCATTCGTCTGTCCATGGACACTTGAACTGGTTCCACCTTTCAGCTATTGTGAATAATACTCCTATGAGCACGGGTGTACAAAAATCTGTTGCAGTCCCTGCTTTCACTTCTTTTGGGTATATACCCAGAGTAGGATTGCTGTTTCATATGGTAATTCTGTTTCATTTCTGGAGGAACAACCATACCATTCATTTTCCATAGAAACTATACATTTTACACTTCCCTGCCCCCTCTGCAATGCACAAGGTTCCAATTTCTTCACATCCTCGCCAGCACTTGTTTGTTACTTTTTGTTTGTTTACTGGGTGCAAAGCAGTATCTCATTGTGGTTTTGATTTTCATTTTCCTAATGATTAATGATGTTGATCATCTTTTCATATGCTTATTAGCTATTTGTGTATCTTCTTTGAAAATTGTCTATTTGAGTCATTTGCCCATTTTTAAATTGGGTTGTTTGGTGTGTGTGTGTTGTTGTTGTTGTTGTTGTTATTGAGTTTGTTCCATAAATTTTAATCTACCATATTTCCCATTTTAATTCTGTGTAATGTAATGTAATTTACCTTGAGATTTCCTCTTTAAAGTGTGTTATTCAGAAATCTATGTTCAGTTTCCAACTGTTTAGAGATTATCCTGTTATCTTTTTTTTTGAGATTTCTTTATTTATTTTAGAGAGGAGAGAGTGTGAGTGGGGGGAAGGGGCAGAGGGAGAGGGAGACAAACAGACTCCCTGCTGAGTGCAGAGCCCAACATGGGGCTTGATCCCACGACCTGAGACCACAACCCAAGCTGAAACCAAGAGTACAACACTCAACCAACTGAACCACCCTCCTGTTATCTTTCTATAATAGATTTCTAGTTTGCTTCTATTGTAGTCAGTGAACCCACTCTGTATTTTTAAATTCTTTTAAATTCAGTGAAATTTGTTTTATGGCCAGGTAATGATGTACTTTGTATAAGGTCCATGGACACTTGAAGGTGTAGTCAGCTTTGTTGAGTGGAGTGTCCTATAAGTGTCAATTACATACTGTTGGTTAATGTCATTGTTTGGTTATTCTATATCCTTGATTTTCTGTCTATCCATTCTATCAATTGTTGATAGAGGGATGTTGAAATCTCCAACTTTAATTGTGGATTTGTCTATTTTTCCTTTCAGTTCTATCAATTTTTTCTTGACATATTTCTTGACATATTTTTAGCTCTGTTGTTTGCTGCATTTAGTATCACTAAATCTTCTTAGTAGATTAGCCATTTTATTATATAATATCCCTCTCTACCTCTGTTAATGTTTGTTCTGAAGTTGATTAATATAGCCATTCCTGCTTTCTTTTGATTACTGTTTGCATAATACATCTTTTTTCCACCTTTTTATTTTCAACCCACCTATATTGTTATATTTGAATATAACAGTGTCTCGTAGAGTGCATATAGTTGAGCATGTTACTTAATTCACTCTGACAATCTCTGTGTTTTCATTATTGTATTTAGAGCATTTGCATTTAGTGTAACTATTGATATGTTGATGCTTAAGCTCCCATTTTATTTTTGTTTTGTCCTGTCTTTCTGTGGGGGTAAACAATATTTGACTTGAACAATTCTATTTTGATTTATCTGTAGTGTTTTTTAGTGTAACTCTTTGTATAGCTATTTTGGTTATTGTTCTAGATATTACATTTGCATAACTTACCACAGTCTACTTGTATCATTATGTTACCATGCAAGTGATATATAAAAACCTTACCTCCCTTTATGTCCCTTTAACCTCCTCTACTTATGGTATAATTGTCTTAAATATTTCCTCTACATACATTTAGAATTACATAAGACTCTAATGTTTGCTTCCACTGTCAAACATAATTTATAAAACCTAAGAGGAGAAGGAAAGTCTATGATATTGACTGATATTTTTGCTCATTTTGTTCTTTTTCTCTTCCTGATGTTCCAAGGTTTCTTCTCTTATCATTTTCTTCTGCTCAGAAACCTTCTTTTAGCCATTTTTTTTTTAAAGATTTTATTTATTTATTCATGAGAGATAGAGAGAGAGAGAGGCAGAGGCAGAGGGAGAAGCAGGCTCCCCACTCTGCAGGGAGCCCGATGCGGGACTCGATCCCAGGACCCTGGGATCATGACCTGAGCTGAAGGCAGACGCTTAACCAACTGAGCCACCCAGGCGTCCCTTCTTTTAGCCATTTTTTAAGGTAGATCTGTTGGTGACAAATTCTCTTAGTTTTCCTTCATCTGAAAACATCTTGATTTCTCGTTCATTTCTGAAAGGTGTTTGTTTTCTTTGGATATAATATAGTGGGTTGACAGTTCTTTTCTTTCAGCACTTGGTGTCTTTTCCTTCTCACTGCTGTCAAGCTTTTTCTTTTCTTTAGTTTCCAGATGATTGACTGTGATGCATTTAGTGTGAATTACTTTGGGTTTATTCTGTTTGGAATTCATTCAGCTCTTGAACCTGTAGGTTATATCTTTTTGCCAAATTTGGGAAGTTTAAAGCCATTATTCCTTTGAGTACTTTTCCTGCCCTTGACCAGTGGGTCCATGGTGCTAATATATGTTGATTTTTCTCATTTCATCAGTTATTATAAAATTCAGCTTTTTTTGTCTTTACGTAATGCTTAGCATGGGACTTTGCATGATGTGAGGCTACTTTACATATTTTATGGAAGAGATCTTGGAAGGTTATTTAATACACTGATACATGGAAAGCCAGTTTATTTCTTAACAAAAAAAACCTGTAATCTTGATTTCCTCAAACTATTATATTCTCACTTCTAGATTCCCTGGATGATCACATGTATGCTCACTTAGGAAATACTTGTGTCATTCAAATTTAGGGATAAACTTTGCAAGTAATTTTGAGTTTGCCTTTCCAGGTTTTGCGGAGGATTCCTAATAAAAGGGAATATTGGGGGTGACATGACCAGATTCTTGTCTGTGACAATGATGGGTTATACCTAACTCAAATTAAAATCTGTAATAGGAAACTTGTGACTTATAGAGGAGGTAGTCATGGAGTTTTTGTTTCTAGATTTGAGTCATATCATTACCTAATTTTCAAGTCATTAGAATTTTAGCTCCTACTCAGGTAAAAGCATTATTTGATTGAATCATCTAGTCTATTAATCATTGCACTATTCTATTCCAAATTCTCATCATAGTCTTCTAATTTAAATGTTAATACATTTCCTTCATAACAGTAATACCAGCTTAATAATACAAAGGAATAAAATATTTTATATACAATTAAAAATAACTAAGAAATGCATAGGAATGCTACATAATGAATGTCACAATTCCCATCAAAGTTATAAGGTATTTCAGGGAATCCCTGTATGTGAAGAATGAATTTCATAAAGGTCACAATTCTTCCATAAGTAATTTTTGGTTTCATCACAATATCAATATCCAAAATTGCATAGACACACATTTGAGAATAGCTAAAACAATTCTGAGAGGAAAAGCAGGCTTAGATAGGCAAGTCAACATTTTTGAAAGACTAATGTGATATTTGCACTACCAAATATTACCAATACATTGTAACTATATAACCTTAAAAATGTGCTGCCAGAACAAAAATCACCAGTCAGAAAAATGAAAGAGAAGTTAATTGAAAAGGAATAAATAAAATAAATTACAAATAAAATAATGCAAATAATAATCAAGATTATAGATATCAGGGAGTGTGAAGAATTAAATGTAAGATTTAAAAGCACATTAAATTGACAAAAATTGAATTGATCTTGATATAAATTAAGATTATCTTAATTTCAGTACATCAACAAGCAAATATAAGGTAAAAGTATCCTGACTCTTCTTCCATTACACAGAGTACATAAAATCCTACAGTCTTAAGCGTTATTCACCTCAATATTATTCTTGTCTCTCTCTGTATATACACCACTTCATATAACTGAAAAAATACACCAAGAAATACACAACACTATTAGTTGTCTCCTTCTGCCTACTTGCTATATAGTACTCTGAGAATTTGTTTCTTTGAATGAATGAAAAGGAGAGGTATTGATGAGGGATAGAGGAGTGTGGCATGTCGCCCTGACTTTCTCTGTAAAGAAAGCATACCCACAGGATAAATTTGTAGTTGTTCAGCTTGTTTTAATAGAAAGTGTTTGAGTTAACTTGGAAAAAATAAAACTATATTTTATACTGATTTCCTATTCTCAATCCCCACTTCCTCCCACCAGGATTCAATACACAGATTATAATTGTGTTTCTCAATCCAGTTTTATCTACTTCTTGTGGTACATGGAAACTCTTCTGGATCTTTTCTGATGGTTGACACATACACTTAGTTCTCAGAATGATTTTCAGGTATTATCTTTAGCCGTCTCTATGAGTATTTAAATGGAAAAGATACTGATATCTTTAAAATACAATCTGCAATTTAATTTCTGTTTAAAACTCTTATTAGAGCTCTCAAATAAAAGAAAAATTCTCATGTGACCTGACCTTGCTTCTTCATTTTTCCTA
>NC_138382.1:55498275-55515842 GCF_054177405.1 Leptonychotes weddellii
TAACCAACTGAGCCACCCAGGCGCCCCAGATCTGCATTTTAATAGGATTCCATTCTTATGTATGTTAAAGTTTGAGGGGTGCCTGGGTGGCTCAGTAGCTTGGGCAGCTGCCTTCAGCTCAGGTCATAATCTCAGGGTCCTGAGATTGAGTACCACATTGGGCTCCCTGCTCCATGGGGAGTCTGCTTCTCCCTCTCCCTCTGCTGCTCCCCCTGCTTGTGCTCTCTCGCTCACTCTCTCAAATAAATAAATAAAATAAAATAAAAAAAGTTTGAGAAGCACTGGCATAGCCAATAGTTCCCAACTCTGGCTGTATATTAGAACTACTTGGAGAATGTTAAAAAATGTATGTGTCCAATCCCTGCCCTCAGAAACGATTCTGATCTAGTTGGTGTGAGGTAGTGCCTAAGCATTACTATTTTTTAAATTCTCCCAGGTGATTCTAAGGTGCTACCATGTTTGAGAGTCTTTTTCCCATGTCAGTCAGGTTTCAGTACAATAATACTTTTAAAACTTCAGCTCCGTGGGGCGCCTGGGTGGCTCAGTCGTTAAGCGTCTGCCTTCGGCTCAGGTCATGATCCCAGGGTCCTGGGATCGAGCCCCACATCGGGCTCCCTGCTCCGCGGGAAGCCTGCTTCTCCCTCTCCCACTCCCCGTGCTTGTGTTCCCTCTCTCGCTGTCTCTCTCTGTCAAATAAATAAATAAAATCTTTAAAAAGAAATAAAATAAAACTTCAGCTCCTTAATCAGTATTACATATTTAAACAGCTTTAGCTACCCATTCAGCAACGCTAAAAAAGCTATACAATGAGACATACTCAAAAATACTCTGTGTTGTTTCTTGCAATATCATGAGGACATACAATGATCTTAAAATTTAAAAATTTAATTTAAAAACTGTAAAATATACATAGACATACACATTTTGTATTGTGAGCTTATATAGCAAAAACTGGTCTTAACCTCAGTCCATGTATCTCCTGTTGACATTTATAAAAAATAAACAAAGTTGTCTTATAGGACACAGAGGATTCCAGATGAAAAGTGAAAGCTGTTGTTCTCCAACCAATCTATCTTCCCAAAGGTAATAACTATTAGTATTTACTTTATCTAGAAAAAAAATTTAATACCACATAGATATATAGATTCACTTTCATTCTCACAGAACAGAATCACACTATATATATTGTGCTCTTTATATAGCCTTTTTCATTTAATATATCCTAGAAATCCTTCCTTTTGGTGTATACCTTATTCTTTTCAATAGCATGTTTTTCAGTTCTCTGTTTTGATTGAAGTCCTGATTGTATACAGTTCTTTTTTTAATGTCTTTTTCTTTGTGGTTTGATTATTTTTCTATATCACAACATTAAATGAATATCCTTATACATATATCTTGGCACAATTTGGTAAGGGTATCTAATGAGATATCTTTTAGTGGTATAATTCCTGGAACAAAAGGTACAGGCAGTTTTAACTTATATGTGTTGCCAAATTGACACTATTGAGTTATATGTCTACTATCTGCCAGCACCAGTATATGCTTCTGCATAATTTTGTCCTCACCAGGTCAAGATATTTTCAAACCTTATAATTTTTGTCAACATCATATATAAAAAATGAGATTTTATAGTTGTTTAATGTTGCATTTCTTTATATATGAAAAGGTCAAACATCTTTTCAGATGTTTATTGGTGTCGTCTCTTTTTTCAACTATATCTCTTTCAGACTTTTATGTTCAACCCAGAGCAATTAAGTTCAGGAATCAGATGTTTAGGAGCAATGCTTCTTTTCCTTTGTTGCTGTATTGGAAAAGGACACATGAAGCAGCATTGTCAGCAGTTCCAATGAAAAGAACCAGAGCAGAGAAAGGAGCCATTAGCTGGTATCGTCATAACCTGCATGAAGAATGTAGAGGATTCTATGGTTCACAGAGGTAATTCTTTCAGCTTTCTGATAATTGGTTGATTATGAGCAGAGTCTGAGGCAGAAACTAGAGAAAGTCTGCTAGGGAAGGAAGGCCCCCTTTGAGCCATTGGTCTTTGAGTTCCTACACCACACCAGATACCAGGGAGCCCTCCATAGAAATAGGGGTCATTCTGCCTGAGAAAATGTCAAGCATGCCTAAAAAAAGCTTGGGGGTAGAAAAGGCCTAGTTAGAGGTTGAGATTTCCAAGGCAAAGTCGGAGAAATATGGCTAGTGCCAAAACTCGCTCACATAGGTCTAGACTAGGAATCTTATTCATTCCTTTTTATCAATGGTTGGCAAATGGCTATTTTCATCTCTAAACAGTCTGCCTGAGAAGATACACAGTGACTCTATGTGATGAGCACCGGGTGTTATATGTAACTGATGAGTAACCGAACTCTACATCTGAAACTATTTATGTACCATATGTTGGCTAACTGAATTAAAATTTAAAAAAATTAAAAAATATATTTCCATTCCATCCACCATCCAGAACAATTACTGGATATTAGTAAGGACTTTTCAAAGAATTGTAAGGACTTACTAAAGAAAAAGTAAGCAGAAGTCTCAGTTTAAACCTAAGTACTATATTTTATTAAAAGTACATAGGCTCAAAGAAGTAATTAGAAAGAAAAAGCCAGGCACAAGCAGGCTGGCTTAATAACAAAGTCATAGTCATTGAAGAGTCAGAGATTTCAAATATAACATGTTGCCCATTCTAAATGTATTTTCTAGCCCAGTTCCTACTGTACATACAGCTAAATCCCATTAGAGAGCAATAAATAAATGATGAAAGAGCAGGTATATAAAAATCCCTGTAAATAACTATGCATATGTAGCACTACTCTATGGACCTGAGAATTTTAATTTTAAGAAAGGAAACAGAGCTTTGCTTCTGAAAGGGGAAATTCCTCACTTACTTTTTTTTTTTGGCTGCAGAGTACCCAAAGCTGCTTCATTACCCTGACCTCACCACTGTAATAGAGGCATCCAGGAAAGATCCATGCTGGAGACGGCATGAGGCAGTGATTACAGTGTCCCTCCAGAAGAGATGACATACGGCGGAAGTGACTTCATAGCCAGAAAAACATAGATGAAAAAATAAGGTAGTACCCAGCATTAGTATGCCACCTGAGGGGAGGCAGCTCACCTCTACAGGAGGGTGAGACAAGGCGAACTACCTTGGCTTAGTGGGCAGAGGCAGGACCACTGGAGTCCAGGTGAACAAGGGAGTAAGGAAGAGATCATGTGACAGCAGGCCAGACTTGGTGTAAGCACACCTAATGTACATCCAGGAGGCTATACAAATGATGATGAAACAAAAGGAAGGTGGGATTCTGCATTAGCAGCTGGAGCATGAACCAGTGAAATAAAACCTATTACTTATTACCATATTACCAGGGTTTGCTAAGGAAATACATGTACATGTATTTGTTTATTTATAACCAGAATGTGTAACAATATTTTTAAAAATATGGCTCGTATGATAAAATACAATGCAGCCATTTTAAATGTTTTAAAATAAATATTTAAAGAGTTGGAGATAAAGTTATACCATAAGAAGGAAAAAAAGAAAATTAAATTGTATATAGAATATGGCCAAAATACTTATTAAAGGAATATATAGGTGAGATATAGAAAAAGATACCAAAATATTAATGGTTACTATTTTATCGTAGTAGAATTATGTTGTTTGCTATGGTGTTAATCATTTTAAAATAATATAGTGACACAAAGAGGCTACATGTAAAAAGCTAGACAGACAGGTGTAAACAGTGTTGTGATCAATATTCTCACACATTCCTTTTTGCTTATTGGTCTCATAATTACTTTATGTAAAATGATGCAAAGTTAAAGCAAAAAACAGCTGCAAAGCTATGTAATACGTACTTTAAAAGAGACTTGAATGTTGTTCAGAAAGCTGTTTATTAAGCTTATCTCCAGATGAAAGTATTTCAGGCAATTAAAAATTTTTTTCTCATTTTCTTTCCTCCTTTTTTTCCCTCTTCCTCTTCCTCCTTCTTCACTTCCCTTCCTCCTCCTCTTCCCCTTCCTCCTCCTCTTCCTCCTTCTTTCTTTTCTCTTCCTTTTTCTCTTTTTTTTCAATAATCAGGAAAATACATGTTATTAATCCCTTCAAATATATCTACATTTTTACTTCATGGATATTTTTCTGCCTGGTATCTTTTTGTGGCATTATGGAAAGAAAAAATACCATATTTTTGAAAGCAAATCTGAGTCTTATCCATCCCATAAAGTGTCCCAAGTGACTACTCTTTCCTCCACCTCACACAACACTGCTGGCAGGATTTCATATGTAGAACATGATGTGTTGTTTCCTACACTAACACTACAATATAAGCCCTAAGAAGGCAGAGTTCTTCACTCAATGTCCTCAGTTTATGGAATATAATAGCTGTCTTATTATTGGGCAATTAATATTGTTGGATGGTTAATAGGTATTGTTAACCCCAGGTTAACCATCTTAATACCAGATTATTTGAAACATTAATTAAGAGACAGTCATACATTTTTCTTCCCATTGATTCAAGTTTTGTATTCTTAAAACACTTATCAGGTCATTTTTCAATTAGAAAATATTAAGAAGACAATAAACAAGATGTGTGCCTATCAAATTGCAAGGACTCCTTCTCCATGGTTCTTGCCACTCTTGTGCCTCAGAAGACAGGGAAGTATTTCCAGATTCCAAGAACATCAGTCACATCTACCTTAGTTTTCTTTCCAAATCCTGCATGCTTACAGAGAATGGGTATTTTATTCAAACATTTGGCAGTGAAGTATTTCTGCAGATCAAATATTGATTTTGTGTGCATTTCTTTACTCACAGTCAACTCATTAAATCTGCAAGCTGAAAAAAGAGCTACCCTATGACCCAGCAATTGCACTACTAGGTATTTACCCCAAAGATACAGATGTAGTGAAAAGAAGGGGCACATGCACCCCAATGTTCATAGTAGCAATGTCCACAATACCAAACTGTGGAAGGAGCCAAGACGCCCTTCAATAGATGAAGGGATATGGAATATTACTCAGCCATCAGAAAGGATAAATACCCACCATTTGCATCGACATGGATTGAACTGGAGGGATTATGCTCAGTGAAATAAGTCAAGCAGGGAAAGACAATTATCATATGGTTTTACTCATATGTGGAACATAAGGAATAGTGCAGAAGACCATGGGAGAAGGGAGGGAAAACTGAATGGGAAGAAATCAGAGAGGGAGTCAAACCATGAGAGACTCTGGACTCTGGGAACCAACCTGAGGGCTATAGAAGGGAGGGGGATGGGTGGATGGGGTAACCAGGGGATGGGTATTAAGGAGGGCACGTGTGGTGATGAGCCCTGGGTGTTATACACAATTAATGAATCGTTGAACACTACATTAAAAAACATAAAAATAAAAATGAAAACTGTAAAAAAATAAATAAAATAATCTTTTAAACTAAAAAAAAGCATCTTATGTTTCAATGATAGGAAAATAAAGATGAAATTATTTAAAAATATATAAATAGATAAATAAATAATAAATTATGAGGCATACAAAAAAAAAAAAAAAAGAAGTTGCTACAGACAAGGTCAAAGAGGTTGCTGCCTGTGTTCTTCTCTAGGATTTTGATGGTTTCCCGTCTCACATTTAGGTCTTTCATCCATTTTGAGTTTATTTTTGTGTATGATGTAAGAAAATGATCTAGTTTCATTCTTCTGCATGTTGCTGTCCAGTTTTCACAACACCATTTGTTAAAGAGACTGTCTTTTCTCCATTGGATATTCTTCCCTGCTTTGCCCAAGATTAGTTGACCATATAGCTGTGGGTCCATTTCTGGGTTTTCTATCTTGTTCCTTTGATCTGTATCTATTTTTGTGCCAGTACCATACTGTCTTGATGATTACAGCTTTGTAATATAGCTTAAAGTCTGGAATTGTGATGCCTCCAGCTTCACTTTTATTTTTTAGGATTGCTTTGGCTATTTGAGGTCTTTTGTGGTTATATACAAATTTTAGGATTGTTTGTTCTAGCTCTGTGAAAAACGCTGGTGGTATTTTGATAGGGATTGCATTAAATGTGTAGATTTCTTTGGGTAGTATAGACATTTTAACAATATTTTTTCTTCCAATCCATGAGCATGGAATGTTTTTCCATTTCTTTGTGTCCTCTTCAATTTCTCTCATAAGTGTTCTATAGTCAGGAACAAGACAGGAATGTCCACTCTCACCACTACTATTTAACATAGTACTGGAAGTCTTACTCAGCAATCAGACAACAAAAAGAAATAAAGGCATCCAAATAGGCAAGGAAGAAGTCAAACTTTCACTATTTGCAGATGAAATGATACTCTATGGAGAAAACCCGAAAGACTCCACCAAAATATTGCTAGAACTAATACAAAAATTCAGCAAAGTCGCAGGATATCAAATCAATGTACAGAAATCTGTTGCATCTCTATACACTGATAATGAAGCAACAGAAAAAGAAATCAAGGAATCAAACCCATTTACAATTGCACCAAAACCATGAAGTACCTAGGAATAAACCTAACCAAAGAGATAAAAGATCTGTACTCTGAAAACTACAAACAAGACTTTTATAATCTGCCCCTTTCCATCTTTTGCACTCCTTTCACATGACTATTATTCTGGGTATACTTAATTACTCTATATGGTATTAATTTAATATATCCAGAAATATTTAAAGTGATAATATTTAAGTATTTTTGGTCGTGCCAGCTGTTTTATGACCTTGACCCTTTTTACCTGATCACTTCTTTTTTTTTTTTTAAAGATTTTATTTATTTATTTTTTTTTTTTTTTTTTAAAGATTTTATTTTTATTTATTTGACAGAGAGAGACACAGCGAGAGAGGGAACACAAGCAGGGGGAGCGGGACAGGGAGAAGCAGGCTTCCCAAGGAGCAGGGAGCCCAATGTGGGGCTCGATCCCAGGACCCTGAGACCATGACCCGAGCAGAAGGCAGATGCTTAACGACTGAGCCACCCAGGTGCCCCTCCAGAAATATTTAAAGTGATAATATTTAAGTACTTTTGGTCGTGCCAGCTGTTTTATGACCTTGACCCTTTTTACCTGATCACTTCTTTTTTTTTTTTTTTTAAAGATTTTATTTATTTATTTGTGTGAGAGAGAATGAGAGAGAGCACATGAGAGGGGGGAGGGTCAGAGGGAGAAGCAGACTCCCTGCCGAGCAGGGAGCCCGATGTGGGACTCGATCCAGGGACTCCGGGATCATGACCTGAGCCGAAGGCAGTCGCCTAACCAACTGAGCCACCCAGGCGCCCTTACCTGATCACTTCTGATTAAAGTATGCTCTTACAGACATTCCCAAGTAAATGCAGCTATACAGTCATTTTTCACAAGTTAGTGTAAGCATAATTTGCTGTGAGAAGTTCCTAACTTCAGTTTGGGTTAGAGCTCCCAATCCCTACTGTCATGCTCTACCTGTGCATGTCTCTATCTTAATGCCTTCTACTGTATTTTCCTCATTGCTTGTGTGTCTCTACAATTCAAATGTGAGTAAATTAAAGACAATTTCAATTGTTTGATTCATCCTTTTATTGCTAACAGGAATTATTTAGTAGATTATACTTAGTGGGGTCTTCCAAAAGCATTTATCGAATGAACACATACACATAACCAACATCAAATCTTTAAAAAATACATCATTGCTATATTATATGTTCTAATAAAATTTCCATTTTCCATAGTTCATCCAGAAGAAGGGAAAACCAGAGTGGTGCTTTACTCTTTTAAAATCCAGAGCCTTTTCCCTATTGCCTGGTACATCAGGTGACAAAAGCTATGGAGTACCTATTCTTAGACTTTGATCTGCATCAGAATCATCTAGTTTCTCCCTCAGAAAATCTCAACATTAGGGTTAGCATTTGATTTGGGCACCTGCATTTTAACAGATGATCCTGATTCACACAGAAATCTGAAAACCAGATATGAAGGGTACCTTGAATATTTTCTATTT
The DNA here is from genome assembly GCF_054177405.1 of Leptonychotes weddellii. Taxonomy (NCBI): domain Eukaryota; kingdom Metazoa; phylum Chordata; class Mammalia; order Carnivora; family Phocidae; genus Leptonychotes; species Leptonychotes weddellii. The sequence goes on from NC_138382.1 coordinate 55,506,253, forward strand.
GTTTTACAATGTTTAAGAGGTCTTAAAGAAAAATAAAATGCCCCATTTTTACAAACACATTTATTCTATCCTTTGGAACTATCATCTTGTCTACTTTCTTTGTGTTTGAAATCAATACATTTTTGCTTGATGCTCTTAAAAATCCGCCCCCTTAATGCCTCCCTTCGTCCATTGTAATTAAATCCCAGATCCTAGGTTTTTGAAGACTGCTCGTGTCTTATATTAGACTGAGCCATCCCTGCGGTGACATCAACTACGGATCAAAAACATCTTTCAGTTACCCTCTGGGACCCTGCTGCTTATTTGCAGAGGCAACAATATATATGGCATTCTTCAAGAAGCTTTCAGAATAACTTGAGGGTTTAAAGCATCTAAATGGAAAAGAATCTATGGATTTTGGAGATTTTTCTCTCTAATATACAATATGTTAAGTGGCATGTTCTCCCGCAAGCAAGATCTTCATTAAGTTATAAAATTCACACATAGTAATATAAAGCAGTTCTTGGTCTGATACAATAACATAATGCCCTAAGGGTAAGTACTTTCAGAAATAAAAATCAATGGTATTATACTTTGACTGTCTTTGTAGACTTAAAAGATGATTAAAAGAAACTTCAATAGGTTTTTGTATTTTAACTTTTGTGGCAGTGAATGATTTGGAATTTTACTATCACTCTTATTACAGTACTTCAGAGTACTTATAAATCTGTTATGCAGAGAAATAATTCTCATGTTTCACTCAGAAGCATTGATGCCTTTTCTTTACCACAGGAGGAAAAAGAATGGATGAAAAAAAGGAATGTAAAGTTAACTACTCTTATTGTCAAAGTACATTCAAATGAGATCTATGTTTTTCTATGAATTTGTGCACTGTGTTTGTTAACGTACAAATACCAAGTATCAGTACCAACTATTTAAAATAGTACAGATGATTTCTTAAAGCCAATAATAGTTCATATCATATTTGCACTAACATGAACTTCAGATTGAAGTCCACATGATATTTTATAAGAAAAGGGAAATCTATAATCTGGTCTGACTAAGATTAAAAAGACTGTCAGCTTTCTGATGATTCTCTGTGTTATAAATGGGGAAAGATCTGTGTTTTATAAATATCATTCCCTCCATAAGAACAGTGAATACTTTTTCTCCTCTGATAGCACCTAGAATCCTTCAGTAATCTATTATTTTATTTAGATGAACCACTGAAGGAGAGCAATAGGAATTGTTGTGAAAATGTGATATAATAATATGTGTAAAAGATAAATCACAGTGCCTGGTACACAGAAGGCATTCTGTAAATTCCACTGCACACCACACTAACACTTCCTCATTGATTGCTCTGGAAAAGACTTAAGCTCTCCAACTATAAGGAAAGTCTTGCTTGAGTTAGTCCTGAACAATAAGAACAATAGACACTGAGATTCTCCATGCCAATTTTATTGAGAAGTAGAGAAATATGCAATTATTATATGCCAGAAAACCCAGAAATTGTCTTTGACATTACCTAAATGATCATGCTACTCTTTTTTTTTGTAGCCAGAGTTATTTTGCAATAAAAATACAAATTAAAAGGTCTCAAAATCTTAATAATTTGGGCATTTTGCTATCTAATTTTCAAGTCCATGAAATAGGGTTAAAACAAATGTTTTCTTATTTTATTTATTTATTTGAAAGAGAGAGAGAGCACGAGCAGGGGGTGGGGAGGGATAGAGGAAGAGGGAGAAGTAAATACCCTGCTGAGCAGGGAGCCTGATGTGGAGCTCAATCCCAAGGTCCCCAAGATCATGACCTGAGCCAAAGACAGACACTTAACTGACTGAGCCACACGTGTGCCCCGGGCTAAAACAAATGTTAAATAATGTTTAAGTTCAGAAGGAAATCTAGTTCTCTGGCAGTCTCTACTTAAAGCTCAGTGTTCACAAAAATACAATTTTGTAGTTTTTAGTAGTCACTAATAAATAATTCTGTAGTTCTTATTTGAGAAACAAATACATCTGGTTCATTTGGAATAAGATCCAAATTTCCAAAGAATTCCATGAGATACACATAATTCCTATTTTAAGATATGGAAGCTGCAACCTTGAGAAGTTATTTTCAAAGGGTACAAAGCAAGTACTACCAATGATGTGCTTCTTGTGCCTGGGTTTCCCAGAAAACAAACACACTGAGAAACTGATAATGGGATCCCAATAAAAGGAGCTCATGCAGGCTCAGCACCCCAGGTGTCAGGCTTCTTCCCCAAAAGAACTACAAAACTGCACAGGTCCCAAGGTCTTCAAATACTGAATTGTGAACATCCCAGACAACTACAAATAGCTAGTACCAAAATCCAAATGGCCAGTTTATTCTTCCCTTGATAAGACCATTTTCCCATGTTTACCCTTTAAGTAAAAAGACCCACAATCTCATCAATGGAAGTCATGTTATGTAATAGTGATAGACTGACAGACCATGTGATTTTGTCTTGTGAGATTTTCTTGTCTCCAATAAAGCCTATTCCTTATCTCCTACCATAAACTGAGGTAGAATTCATCCCAACCCTTGGCCTGACAAGGAGCCACCCTAAACAAGCTCACTCAGTAACATACTGCCTTTCTATCTTAAATGGTGAAGTTGTTAGGAGAAGTTGTTTTAAACTTTTTTTCAGTAGAAGAAAGAATTCCTAAAGTGATTAAGAGCAAAAAAAAAATGCCCCATTTGCTCAGAAGCATAGCCAAAATTACTATGTCTGGTGTAACACTATTAAAATACTCCACTCTTATTTCCTCTACCTCCTCTATTCTCCCCTGCAAAATAAAACTCCTATACACACATAGTAATATTACTTCTTTGTCTATCTTAATCCATTACAAATAAATTATTCTATATTTTAATCAATTTTAAAGATGATCACATTGACTCTGTAAGGAATCAACAGAATTTTATCTTGCTCATTCTCTCGTCTTGCTGCTGTTTCATTCTTCCTTGTACTTAAAATTGCCTTCACAATTCCTTGCCTGCCTGGGCTGCTCAGATCTTTATGGCTTATATACTTCCAGAACTTAGAAATGAACTAATTTCTCAGCCCTTCTTATTTTATTGAACAAATATTTATTGAGAATGTACAATATACACCATAGCAATATATTTCTAGATAGGTCTCCTGAGGCAAGGGAAATAAAAGCAAAAATAAACATTTGGGACTACATCAAAATAAAAAGCATCTGCACAGCAAAGGAAACCATCAACAAAACTAAAAGGCAACCTCCTGAATGGGAGAAGGTATTTGCAAACGACATATTCAAGAAAGGGTTAATCACCAAAATATACAAAGAACTGATACAACTCAATACCCAAAAAACAAAGAATCCAACTGAAACATGGGCAGAAGATATGAACAGACATTTCTCCGAAGAAGACATACAGATGGCCAACAGACATGTGAAAAGATGCTCAACATCACTCATCATGAAGGAAATACAAATCAAAACCATTGGTCAGAAAGGCTACAATCAACAATACAAGAAACAACAAGTGTTTGTGGGGATGTAGAAAAAAAGGAACCCTCTTGCACTGTTGGTGGGAATGCAAACTAGTGTAGCCATTGTGGAAAACAGTATGGAGGTTCTTCAAAAAATTAAAAATAGAACCATCCTATGACCCAGGTATCATACTACTGGGTATTTATACCAAAATACAAAAACATTAATTCAAAGGGATTCATGCACCTTATGTTTATTGCAGAATTATTTACCATAGACAAAATATGGAAGCAGCCCAAGTGTCCATCAATAGATGAATGGATAAAGAAGTGGTATATATATATAATATTACGCCATAAAAAGAATGAAATCTTGTCATTTGCAACAACATGGATAGAGCTAGAGAGTATAATGCTGAGTGAAATAAGTCAGTCAGAGAAAGACAAATACCATATGATCTCACTCATATCTGGAATTTAAGAAACAAAACAAATGAGCAAAAAAAAAAAACAAAACACGAGAGAGCGACAAACTAAGAGACAGACTTAACTATAGAAAACAAACTGATGGTTACCAGAGGGGAGGTGGGTGGGGGAATGGGAGAAATAGGGGATGGGGATTAAAGAGTGCACTTACCATAATGAAAAAAATAAAATAAAATAATTAAAACAATGAAAAAAAGATTACCAAAAAAAAAAAACGTAGAGTGTACAATATACACCAGCCCTGTGATAGATGCTGGGCATATATTTGAAAATAAAACTAACACAGTCCTTTCACTCTTGAAGCTTACATTCTACTGGAGGAGAAAGGTAATAAGCAATTAAATAAGTGTTTATAAAATATCGAAATGTAAAATTTTCTATTAAAAAATAGAGAATAATAAAAGTGAAAAAAAAATTCCAGCCTTTTGGTATCCCCTCTCTCTCTTAGTTTTAGAGACCTCTAATAGCCCTTTCTCCAATCTGTCACTTTATACCAGTAGCTTTACTTCTAGCTCTGCTCCTTCTCCTCAAGCTGTCTCTCTCCATCTCCTAAAAGCTTCCAAAAATATGCTTTATATTAATTCACCCAGTTAATTTTAATAGAACTGAAGTTATTTTCAAGAAATTAAATACTATCATATTGGCAACAATTCACAAAAGACAGGAATTTGATTTGTGAAACATCATGGTACAATCACCGGACCTCCAAGCTTGTAATGCTCTAAAAATTCACATGCATGATTCCATCTGGATAGAGAACTATCAGCCAAACAGGGCCAGATTTACACATTCTTTTTAGAACTGGTACTGAAAAAGTCATTTCAAACATTTAAACTCAGCATTATTTTTTTTTTTTTTAAGATTTTATTTATTTATTTGAGAGAGAGAGAATGGGAGACAGAGAGCATGAGAGGGAGGAAGGTCAAAGGGAGAAGCAGACCCCCTGCCGAGCAGGGAGCCTGATGCGGGACTCGATCCCGGGACTCCAGGATTATGACCCGAGCCGAAGGCAGTTGCTTAACCAACTGAGCCACCCAGGCGCCCCTCAGCATTATTTTTTAAAACCTGAAGTAGGAAGTGGGCAAGTATAATTGAAGTGCACTAATGACTTTCAGTGTAGCTTTAACCTACATTAATCAGAAGTGTTCTCATTGTTTGCAGATGGACTTCATAGAAATGGCTTTGCAAGGTTTTGCTTACCCATTCTGGCAGTTGGAAGCAGTGTAATTTATTTGCGAAGCATCCTTTATGCAAACTATATCCATTCCCCAAATGTTCCCTTGAATTAAATAAGGCAAGAGTGTAGACAGAATAAATTAAAGAAAATCACAGCATGCAAATATTATAGAAGGAATTAATTAAAACCCATGTGGCGTTTGGCCAGAAAAAGAGAAGGAGAAACTAATAAGTATATTCAAGTACAGGAAAAATAACTTTAGATGATATTTGGAGGAAATGGAATGTTGAAAGTGATAGAGAAAAGCTGACACTGCATTATTATAAAGGGGGTAATAGACTATTTTACCAAAACAGGAATAAACAGAATTTCAAATTATATGTAACTTCAATATTAGATAAGTCTACAGTTAGATATAGAAGAGGATTTTCTTCTAAGAAATTACCACAAATTGCATTCAACTAAGATTAGTTGGAGTATATCTTATAGGAAGAATTTTAATAAAGTAGGGTTTTAGGTACCTATGATATATTCAATTTCATTTCAGAAGTGTAATCACAATAATGAAATAAGAAAATTTTTAAAAATAATTCATTGTACCTACATGAAGAATTCTACCTAAACATTTCTGGGTAAAGTCAAAATGGTTATGCATTCTTCTAAAACAATGTCACAATTTCTATTACTAGGATAATTAAGGAATTGGGTCTGTGGGATTATTAGATCTTCTGGCTAACTGGGTTTGAGATGATCCTTTATACATCAAGCCTCGGTCAAAATTTCTTTTAAATGTACATACTAAATAAATTCATGATCTAGTGGAGTTCAAGTAAATAGCTGATTATACTACAATGTGATAAGAGGTACAAGAGAGTTTTGCCAGTTGTTGGAGAGCAGAGGAGGAATTCCTAACCTAGGCTGAGAGGATTCAGGGAAGGATTGCACAACCTCTATGATACTTGCAATGAGTCTTAAAAGATGACCAAGACTATTAAGTTGACAAGGACATTTAAGACCTAAGAGAGAACATGTCCAGAGACCCAGAGATGTGAAGGTCTCCGCCCAACTGCTTCCCAATATTTGGCAATGCTGGAGCATGAGGCAAATTGAGGAAAGAGCAAAAATGAAACTGGAAGGTATGTAGTGGCCAGATGTACAGTGGCCTTGCTTCAGGGAGACAGGACAAGTTCTACAGGCCAATCAAGAGCCTGGGATGGAGCAGGCTGGGTGGGGTCTGTGGTAAACTAGATAGCGTGGATTCTTTCCCAAAGGAAGCATCCCCTAACTAGTTCCAGATATATACTGCTTTGTGTAAATATAATATTTTGTATAAAATATTGCTGTGTTTAAATGAGGAAGTTAATTTGAACTTATAGAAATGAGAGTATAGGCCAAAGCAAACACTTCCATGGGGAAATTCCAGCTGATTGGGCTTCCACTTTATGGTCTCTGCTATAATGTATATAAGAATAATACATATGTTGAATTAATCCTAAGCCATGTTGTATATAATCTTCTAAATCCAGAAGCTGGACTTGTAATTCTATACAAATGTTATCAATATATTGTCTTACAGTTTCTTTAATCTTAAAGTAAAGAAAATTTTTGGGTGTTCCAATTAATCTATGTAACTGTACTTTTAAAAATTGTATCCTATAGGACAAGGCTACCCACATGTATGTACCTTGCAGACTATGGTACAATGTGATCACAAAGTAATGTGATTCTAAACTAATCAGAATCTCCCATACTGTTAAAAATTTAGATTCCTGGCACTAACTCAAACCAATAATATCAGAATCCCAGGACCCAGGAATCTTTCTTTCAACAAGTTCTCCAGATTTTTCTGATACAATGGCTTCATAACCACACATGGACAATCCCTATCTAAAGAACTCTCAGTGCAAGTGAAAAGATCCATTCTTTTTCCACTGCATATACTGAAAATGACCTAAAGCAGATGTTAATCAAAGTCTACGAAGCTGAGATCATCAGACTTTAAAATTAGAACCTACTTGATGATGGAGGACCTAATTCTGTCTCATTGAGTCTCCTCCTTTAGACTGGAAGTCACTTAGTGAGAGAAAATCAATAAGCAACAGAGAGTCAAGCACTTCAGCATGTCAAGCATCATGATCTAGCTCTGGCTTACAAGCTACCTATCTTAACCTCTAGCCAATGTGCTCTAATTACAAATAAAAACCTACCACATTACATTTCTTATCATTCTAGGCATTTTTAAAAAGATTTTATTTATTTATTTATTTAATTGAGAGAGAGCATGCACAAGCTGGGAGGAGGAGAAAAGGGGGGAAAGAATCTCAAGCAGACTCCACACTGAGCACAGAGCCTGATGTGAGTCTCAATCCCATGATCCTGAGATCATGACCTGAGCTGAAACCGAGTCAGTCGTTCAACCAACTGAGCCACCCAGGCGCGTCAATCATTCTATGCTCTTACAGACTTTTTCACAAGTTAATGCCCTCATAAAACCTGAGTCCACTGCCTAAAAAGCCCTTTCCCCTATGCAATTCTTCAAACACCCATTTATCCTTTAAGACTTGACCCAAATGATACTCCTCACTGGTAAAGTTCTCAGGTGATTCATTGCTCCTACCTCTGGTTCCCACAGGAATTTGTTCAGATGGTCATAACAACACATTTCATTACAATTATATTTATTTTACTCTCTCTTTTATTAGACCTTGGGCTATTGAGAACATTCAGCTTAAATAGTAAATTTTTTAAGGTTTTTTAATTTAAATTCCAGTTAGGTAACATACAGTGTGACTTAGTTTCAGGTGTACAATATAGTGATTCAACACTTGTATACAACACCCAGTGCTCATCAGAACAAGTGCCCTCCTTAATCCCCATCACCTATTTCACCCATCTCCTCACTCACCTCCCCTCTGCTAACCATCAGTTTGTTCTCTATAGTTAAGAGTCTATTTCTTGGTTCACCTCTCTCTCCTTCTTTTCCCTTTGCTCATTTGTTTTGTTTCTTAAATTCCACATATGAGTGAAATCATAAGGTATTTGTCTTTCTCTGACAGACTTATGTCACTTAGCATTATACTCTCTAGCTCCATCCATGTTGCAAATGGCAAGATTTCATTCTTTTTTATGGCTGAGCAATATTCCACTAAATAGTAAATGTACTATTCATAGACATCAGGTAAAGGGACTCAACTTTCAATGTATTTGTGAAAAGACTGCCAGTGTAGAGGGCACTAGATATATTAAGTCACAGATGATCAACCTAGCCTAACAATGGTTGAGTTAATTAATAGTTTGAAATCTTTTAGTTAAATGGAGGTCTTTTAAGAAATTCTAAATCAATTCAAATTACTAGATATTAAATTTTGTATCCCATTGTCTTAATTGGTGAAATCTATTCCACTGCAACATGTAGGTTATTTGCCATGTAATTTCCTTTACCAGAAAGTTGTTGTACTAGTAAAGGACAGGATCTCTATGAAAACTCATCTAATAAACCAGAGAAAGACAGTAGGCAATACCATAAACAGCATGAATCTTGGAGTCAGTTAAGTCTACATTCAAACCATAAATATACCATTGTGTGACTTTGAGTAAGTTACTTTATTATCCTGAGCCTCCAATACTTCACCTGTCAAATGGAAATTGTTTCACAAGGCAAAGAGCTAATTAGATAATTAAATATATGAGAAAGTACCCAGCTTATTGGCTAACTCATAATAATCACTTACAAATTTGTTACTGCTGTTGTTTTAACAGTTGCACCAGGAACAAGTCCTTCCATTTTGAAGCCTGGAAGAGCTAAGGCATGAAAACAGGAGGTTAGCTAAATAAGTCCAGCTTTTCAAAGAGAATCTTAGCAGAATTAACTGGCATGCTAGGATGTGTAGTATCAAAACGTTTCTCATAAACTAGAAACATTTATATGGAGACCTTACCTTATCTACACATTTTCAAGTTGGTAGGTCTGCTTTTTTTTTTTAATTTTTATTTAAATATAGTCGAAATACAATTCTATATTAGTTTCAGGTGCAAAACACAGTGATTTGGCAATTACATATATTATGTAATGTTCACCTCAATTAAGTGTAGTTACCATCTGTCCCTGTACAATATTATTTTTTTTAATTTTTTTATTATTATGTTATGTTAATCACCATACATTACATCATTAGTTTTTATTGTTATGTTAATCACCATACATTACATCATTAGTTTTTTATTATGTTATGTTAATCACCGTACATTACATCATTAGTTTTTGATGTAGTGTTCCATGATTCATTGTTTGCGTATAACACCCAGTGCTCCATGCAGAACGTGCCCTCCTCAATACCCATCACCAGGCTAACCCATCCTCCCACTCCCCTCCCCTCTAGAACCCTCCGTTTGTTTCTCAGAGTCCATAGTCTCTCATGGTTCATCTCCCCCTCTGATCCCCCCCTTCATTCTTCCCCTCCTGCT
>NC_138382.1:55515942-55543037 GCF_054177405.1 Leptonychotes weddellii
CTGAGAAGATTTGGATGTTTCAAGTCATATGCTAATCAATAGATGCTCATGATTAGAACATGGTGACTTTGAAAGAGCACAGACCAGAGAAAAGGAGGAGTGGGCCCTAGCAGGGCCTCAGAGTCTCTCTCAGAGCCTGCTGAGCTTACAGAACCCAGAGGCTGGCCCTTTATTTTTTTCCCCTTTTTTAAAAAAGCAGCTTTATTGAGATATAATTGATATACAAGAAACTGCACATATTTAAAGTAGACAACTTGATGAGTTTTGACATACATATATAACTGTGGAACTATCACCACAATCCAAGCAATAACTATATCTGTCACCTCCAAAAGTTTTATTCTTTTCAATCTCAGAAATTTAAATTTGTAAGTGTGCCAAGAGTTAACCGGTCTCTTAGGGACTGGTTCATAACAAATTCTCAAGAGATAGATGATAAAGCAGACACCAGCAGATTTGTTAATTTACTACAGAAGATTAAATGCTTCCAACAATTTCAGAGTGCACTTTCCCCAGTATTAGGAATAAGATACTTTAATAATTTGGAAATGGATGTGTCATCAGAAGGTTGCTCAGGAACAAAGAATCAGAGCAAAGGAATCAGATGCTTTTGAGGAATATTTCAACAAAGATATAAAAAAGCTAATAGTCTCTCCTTGTTCCCCAATCCTCTACACTTTTCTTTTTTTTTTTTTTAAGATTTTATTTATTTGACAGAGACAGAGATAGCGAGAGCAGGAACACAAGCAGCAGGAGTGGGAGAGGGAGAAGAAGGCTTCCCGCCGAGCAGGGAGCCCGATGTGGGACTCGATCCCAGGACACTGGGATCGTGACCTGAGCCGAAGGCAGACGCTTAACGGCTGAGCCACCCAGGTGCCCCCCTCTACACTTTTCTAGTGGTCAGATTCTGTGCCTTTTAGGGTAAAGTGTTTCTATTTTTGACAAAATTTCTCCTTTTCTAGACTCAAGCAGATAAGACTCCTCTTTTGTCTATAGGGATGTGCATACTGCAGATGATTCAGTGACAACTTTCTTTTGTTATAGCTTTGTCACTTTAATAAAGCTTGGACATTGTCCATAATTCAGTCATTTATCTTTGCACTTGTTTGTAAACTCAATGGTTTTGTCTGCATATGATTAAACTCTTTGATATTGTGTGCTGAGTCCTATGAGATACTCTCTTAGAGGATGATTTTATCTACCTACAGGCACCGAAGTCACCTTGCCATGGTTCCTACAGAAATGGCAACACCAATACTTACTGGTCCCATTAAGACACTAAAACATTTTAATTTTATACTGCAAAAGGACTAGCAACTTTGATTCTGTATATGACTTCATAGTGAATGCTGCAGTCATTTCTCAAGGATATGTGATGTTATTGGTAGTCTTCACTTTTGGTAGATGATTTACAGAAATATTTAAATGTGTTTCAGCAAGTTAAACATGTCAGCGCATGTCAAAACACTTAAATTATAATGAGAATCTATGACCCTACCACAAACATGATGTCAATATCAAAAGACCTCTTGCTATAATTAACGTCCTCCATGAATTGAGTCTCTTTGAAATGACTTTTTACCAAGCTCTTAAACAAGTTAACTACTGCACATATTTCCTAATTGAAATAGTCCTGGTATGAATTTTTATGGAAATAAAGAATTAGAAGGCTAAAAATTATTTGATCTTTTTCACAGTGGGAAGAATTTTGTTTCTAATAAGAGCTTAATAAAAAAATCTTTGTCTCTTTTAACAGATGATTAAATAGAGAATTTAATTTTTGTATCAACATGGTAAGAAAAATTATTATTTTTGAATAACTGAATAAAGTTCAGAAAAGAAAGTTGCATCATAAGTCTGGATATTTGGTACATAGTAGGAACTCAAGTAATGCTGAGAGCTTTAACTCTGTCATCATGTGTAAAGTTTTGATTATAACATAATTTTCATAGCTTTTGATTTGGGGTTACTTTTTGGACATTTACCTTTCAATGTCAAATTAAATGGCTACTAAGCACTGGCTAAGCAAGGAAACACCATGCATTAGTCAGGAGTGCTATGTTAGGCATTGTGGTAAATTAATAAGAAGTGAGAGTTGCAAAGCATTTAAACTTACTCCAGGATATACAATCCTCCAGGCTTGTTGATTTGCAAATTTGAAAATTTAATTTAATTTTATTTTATTTTGTAGACCATACTTCAATTATGTTTGTCAATTTCTAAATTATTTATTCTTGAAAATAATAAAATCAATAATAAAAATATCTGGATGCAGTCTCCTTTGACTTGCCGAAAAATAATTTGCCAAATAAATTGTTGATCTTTTAAACAGTATTTAAAAGGGCCTCCAATTCCAGAACTGTTGCATTACCTATTTTTAGTAAGTCTGGTCATATAGTCAATGAAGGTGTATTTATGTTGCACTTAATGCTGGGAACAATATAAGCACAACAAATGAGCTGCTATCTTGATTCTGTGTGACTCCTCAAAGGCTTAGACTAGAGCTTATACTAGTATGTAGACCTCCATTTTTGGCTGGGTCCTACTACAAGGGCTCCTATTGCTATTTTTAGGAATATAATTTGCCTAGTAGCTCTCCACCCAGCTCTTCCATTGTGTTCGCTTATGATAGTGGGTGTCACATGAACTACATTGACAGAGTGCCTAAAAAATATGGTGTTCTCTGCAGAAGCATAATTGATCTGGAATACAAATTAGGAAATTTTTTTCTGCAGAAATATGACTCTATTGCATGAATAAATTATATAATCATAATCAGGAATACATTGTTTCATATATTTAAAAGCTATTGGATAAAGCAAAATTGGGAGCTTTAAAAATAAACTTAAGCCAGTGAAAGGAGAGTTAAGTATTTAAATTATGTTATTTGAGAATGCTGATGAATTGGAGAATTAATGAACATATTAAGGTTAATAGACGACATTTAAGAGTTGTCCTTTATTTGGGAAGAGGACACTAATTTTGATGATAATCATACTCAGCAGATATGAGGTGTTCTCCAGGTGTTCTGGCCACTCTTACTTGCCTGACCCGAAAATGTGGCCAGCAGAATGGTCAAAGAAGATTTAAAAAAGAGACCATGGCAAGAATACAATTTCCTGCAAGATGGCACGACATCCCCATCAACCCCCTGCAAAGTTTCTGACACTTGTCCTGGATTTTGGCGCTGCTCTAACAGTGGATACTCAGGTTGTTTTTCATGCTGCTATAATGTACATATGTGTATTCAGGTTGTTGAGTGAGCTAAACTATATGAGGTGATTCTTTGAAGACAGAGATCATGCCTTATCCAGCTCAAAGTTCTGTTTGCTGAAAGCTGAGCCTTCACATGGAAAGTATTCTTCAAGTTTGTTGAATGTATGAATGAACAAAACATTTTTCTAACTATACATAATGTAAATAAAGCATCTTGCGAAGACAAATCTAATTCAACACCAAAAGTCCAGTTACAATACAACTACAGTTGACTCTGGCACTCACTAAAGCAAAGTTACTCACTAACATCCTCTTTTTGAGCATTTTTCCTCATGGTCAGTTTGGCTGCTATAGGCCACATTATTCGCTAATGGGCTTCATCTTGGATAGCAAACAAATACAGAATGACATTACAAGGAGCACATTGCCTTGACTATGAGGTAAGCAAAAGGCTTTAGAATACTGCTATAGGAACTTAGCTATTCACAGCTTAATGAGGCACTATGTTGTCATTTTTTGTTTAAAACATGAAATATGCATGCTAATATTTTGATAAATTATAAATTTCTATCATGCCGCTCCTATTTTCCACTGATTCAGTATTTGCCAGTCATGTACAAGATCAAAGCTCAACATCATTGTGTGAAAAAATAATAATGAAGAAGAAAGACAGAATGGATGGAAGGAAGGAAGGAAGGAAGGGGAACAAGAAAGATAATTTATCATTGCTCTGTAACATGCTTTTTAGATTCTATGATACGTTTTATACATTTCTATACAGGGGCCATGTTGGCCATCTCTTGAAATTTAACAGCCCCCTCCTTCAAAGGGAATCAACGAGAAAATATTTATAATTTCCTCTCGGGAAATAGTTTTAAACTCTTCTGTTGTGAATTGAATTGTGTCTCCTAAATATTCATATGTTGAAGTCCTAACCTCCTGAACCTCAGAATGTGACCTTACTTGGAAATAGGGTCATTGCAGATGTAATTAGTTAAGATGAGGTCATATTGGAGTAGGGTGCGCCTCTAATCCAATATGACTGGTGTCCTTATAAAAAGGGGAAATCTGGTGGGATTCGGTTGCACAGAACTGGATTGGAGTGTCCAGAACGGCTTTGCTCAAATGCCTTGTTCTTCCCATCCGGCAGCTCTGGCAGAAGAGTCAGACTTCTTCCATAGTGGCTTAGGGCTCCAATAGCAAGTGTTCCAAGAGCTGGGAAGTTGAAGCAGATACGCTTTTTAGAGGCCTGGGCTCAAAAACTGGCACAGCACCATATCTTTAATATTTTATCAGTCAAAGCAAGCATATAATCTGCTCAGAACTCAAAGGCAGGCAACGTTTTGACAAGAGAAGTGTCTAAGAATTTTCAGCCTTCTTAATGTGCTAAATGTCTCTTATCAAAAATCATTTCCATATGTACTTTGAAAACCTGTTACGTTAATTACAATTAACTGATCATTTTGATTTTTCCAAATCTTTTTTTTCCAGGCAAGGATTCATCAATTAAGAGATTCAACATCTTTCAAGGCCCCTGCCTTGTCCCCTTCAGTCAGCATTTATGTGTCTCATTATATCCAGTGTGTGCATTTATTTTTTATAATTATAAATGAATTCATAATGCTTCAATAATCCTTAAAGCACCTTGTCTTCTACATCCTTTATAATTTCTCTCAGGGAGGGAAAAAAGGGAAAATTTGGATACAGAAATGGAAACAGGAAGAACGCCATGCTAAGATCAAGGCAGAGATCGAGGTGATACTTCTCAAGCCAAGGAATGCCAAAGATTGCCAGTAAACCATCAGAAGGTAAGTAAGGGACGTCGAACAGATTCTCTCTCACAGCCCTCAGAAGGAATCAAGCCTGCCAACACTTCAGTCTTAGACTTGTAGCCTCCAGGATTGTGAGATAGTACATTTCTATTGTTTAACCCACCCAGTTTGTGATACTTTGTTACAGCAGCCCTAGAAAACACCTTCTTTGAAGTCATTGATTAGAAACAATAGTGTCTGTTTTGTTAAGATAGGCCATTACCACACTCCCTCCCCCACTGAAATCATACTATGGGACAGAAGAACCTTGAGTTCTGCTTTGGCTGAAGCTTGGAAATTCACTCACCATTGAAACCACCGCTGTATCTTATATCTCTTGTAATTACACAACCCAGAAGCAGGAGTAGCTCTAGAGCACAGGGGTTCCTCATAGAGCTTTCCTACTGTTTACCCTAAGCAGTGGTGAGGCAAGACAGCTGTTGATGGACACATTACAGAGATTAATGTAAGAGATATTTATGAGTCCAAGGGCAGGAATGAATAGTTTTCCTTATTTCTATTCCCCGTAGCCTCTAGCTCAATGTTGAGCACAGAACTACTATTTAGTACTTAATCTTTGATAAATGATACTATCAACTCTCTTTAACAGCTTATTTTTGCTTTGAAATCTTATGAATAAGAAATATAAGTAAAACAGCTTGTTTTCACTACATATAGATATCAATAACAATAGGTGCAAAAAACAGTGCATTTCTGTTTTCTTTCCGAGAGCTTTTCAGTAGGGTGGCTTCAAAGACAGACAAGTTAGTCTCTGTCGCCATCTAGGGAAAAATAGAGGATTATAACAGTATTAAGAGCTTAAATTCAAACTCCGTCCTTCTGAAGGAATAGTTAAAACTGTACTTAGAAAAATGCAGGAATATAGAGTTCACACCTAGAGCTGCTTCCTGTATCTCTGCCAGGCAGGCCAGTGTATACTTTCACTGTTTGTTACCTTGTGCCAGTTTGCAGGAGCATGACCTCTGTGATTATTTATTCACTTAACAAATCTTTATGCATCCACTACTATATTGCAGGCACTGTAATGGTAATCAAAAGTGGTACAAAACACCTTACCCACAAAATAGTCAATCATGGATATAAGGAAGTCTAACTTAAATGTCTGTTTCAATTAATTTATTTTGCGCTTGCTATGCTATCAAAAATAATCAAAATCCCACCCATTTGTGGTTACACTCTTCACTAATAGTTCTCCCTCTGTCCATTTGGATCCATTATTGCTTGCTTTCATCTCCCTGGATTTTCTAACCCCTTGGTCTTGCCCCCATGTTCCTGGTTAGGCTGAAAGCTACCTTTTGTTTGATGATTTTTTGGCCACACTTCTTTGACTTTGCTCCTCAGAATTTTTTTTTTTTAAGATTTTATTTATTGATTTAGACAGAGACAGAGACAGAGAGTGCACAAGCGGGGGGAGGGGCAGATGAGAGAGAGAATCTTAAGCAGATTCCATGCTGAGCAAGGAGCCCAATGTGGGGCTCAATCTTCTGATCCTGAGATTATGACCTGAGCCAAAATCAAGACTTGGACACTTAACTGAGACACCCAGGCCCCTCAGAAATTTTTTTTAAACATGATTTTTTTTACCCTAGCTTCAATGCCAGCCTTAGAGAGTCCTGACAAACCAAAAATTATACTGGGAAACAAAAATGACATCCATCAACCCCTGGGCCTTGAGGTACCTGTCCACTGGAGATAAAACAATGCCTTCTTTACTCTCTGTTTAGGAAATGCAGTGCAAATCAACGTGCACCCCGCTGTCAACAGTGACCCCTACACCTGCCTAAAGCATCTGCTTTGCTGGTGTCCCACTTCAAGAAAGGTGCTGGAAAGCTATCAACTCACTACTACTTGGGGAGCAAATCAGTATGTATTTTGGTGGGCAATTTACTTCACAGGACCCCCAGATTTTTCCCACATCCATGTACAAGCCTTAATAAGGCCCTGAGTATGTTCCTGAAGAATTGTAAAATTGCCAGGTGCCTAGTGACCATACCTTCTGTTATGAGCTGAATTATGCCTCCCCAAATTGTTAAGTTGATGTCCTAACCTCCAGTACCTCAGAATGTGATTATATTTGGAGACAGGGTTTTTAAAGAGATAATCAAATTAAAATGAGTTCATTAAGGTGGGCCCTAATCCAATATAACTAGTTTCCTTATAAGGAGAAGAAATTTGGATACACAGAGAAGCACCAGACAGGTGCATTCAGAGAGACAACCACATGAACGTGTACACACAAAGAAAACAGCCAAGGAGAAAGGCCTCAGGGGAGGCCTCCTCAGGGGAGAAACCAATTCTACCAGCACCTTGATCTTGGACCTCTGGCCTCCGGCACTTGGAAAAAAATAAATTTCTGTTGGTTAAGCCACCTGATCTGTGATATTTTGTTATGGGAGCCTACCAAACTAATTCATTGTCCTATGCAATAACCCCAATCTTGGTTCAGTGCTATCTCCCCTCTAGAAAATTTGGCTCCATAGAGTCTTCAACTTGAGTAACTGCTCTACTTCTTAGAAGATGAGGTTGTATTTCCCTTGATCTTAACTCTTCTTTGGGGAGGCATAAAGATTTTTCAAGCAGACTTAGGTCCAGTCAGCAATAAATGATTGCCTTCTTTAGGAGAGATTAGTAAAGTATCAAAGAAATTCCTTCAGCCCCAAATATTTGTCACATCACTTCCCTCATAATTTAACCACACACATGGACCCTCTTCAGATCACTGAAAGGGGCTATCCAGTCCCACCACCCCCCAGTGCCCTTTAACATCTTTCATGTTGTTCCCAGGAATTTTTAAAATGTGTCAAAATAAGACATTAATTAAGCACCTGCAAGACCACATTATGATATCAGCTGAGAATACATTTTACCCTTCTCCCAATTTTCTCAAATTATGTTCAACTATGATATTCTATCTAACTCCCTGAATCAAGTTATACTGCAAAGTGAACACCAGATGATGTTATATCTCAGGACTCAAACTTGTCCCATTTATTTTCATTGCCAGAGTTTTAATTTTTCAGCCTTGTTTCAAATTCCTTCTCCCCAATATCACCAAAGTGATTTCTCTTAAAAATTAGAAACATATTCATATTGCTTTTCTCCCAGTAAGAAAAAAAATCCTTCTACAGTACCAAAAACGTGGACTATAAAGCTCCTAAATTAGCATAGACTACTTCATGTGACAATTCCAATTTTATCACCTGCAACTCCCTCTTTTTCATTTAATGATCAGATCACACCAGTCTCCTTACCTTTTCTTGAATGGAAAATGACATTTTACAACTCCAAGTTTAATATATGTCATTCTCCTTGCCTGGAAGGCTTTTTTCTCACCTATGCATCTGGCCGCCCTTAATAACCTCCCAAATTCAGCTCTAGTATGAACTCTTCCAGAAAGGCCTTTGTAACCCATTCCCAGACCATAGCAAAGGTCACTCACTCACTCCCATGCCTCACAAATTACTCTATCTTTATACTCTATTCCCTAATTAGACTGAGGAGATGCTAAGAGAAGGGCTTATACCTTTACCATCTTCTGATCACCAGCACCTAGCACAGTAATTGAAAAGGTAAGTGTTAATTACATGATTTATTCAACATCAGAACACAGTAGGAGAAGCATGCTCCATAGGTGTTTGCTTGTTTGCTTTTTCTGGGGGTGGGGTGGGGGGAGGGTAGTTAGGGATGAGAGTATTAAAAATGTTGTTTTTACAACACCTGGATCATCTAGGTAGAAGGAGCTCCTCAGTCCAAGAAGTTGGAACCCTTGTACACTATTGGTGAGAATGTAAAATGGTGCAGCCATTAAGGAAAATATTATGATGATTTCTCAAAAAATTAAAATAGAACTATGATATGATCCAGCAATCCCACTTCTGGGTATACATCTAAAAGAATTTAAAGCAAGATCTCGAAGCAATATCTGTACACTCCTGTTTGATGCAGCATTATTCACAACAGCCAAGAGGAGAAAACTACCCAAATGCTCCTCAACACTGAAAGTATAAAAGAAATGTGGTATATACATACAAGGGAATATTATGCAGCATTAAAAGAGAAGGAAATCCTGTCACATGCCACATTAATGAACCTCAAGGATATTATGCTTAGTAAAATAAGCCAGTCACAAAAGGACAAATACTGTATGATTTTCATTTGTATGAAGAAATCAAAATCATAAAACAGAACATAGTTGGTTGCCAAGGGGTGGTCGTGGTGAGGGGGGATTAGTGAATAGTGAGTACAAAGTTCCAGTTTTGCAAGATGAAAAAGTTCGAGAAATCTATTGCACAATATGTGAATATACATAACACAACTGAACTGTACACTTGGAATGGGTAAGATGATAAATTTAACCAATTTTGTCATGATTAAAAATAAAAATATGATCTAAATCAACCCTCTCCACTTAGAGACAAGAAAAAAAGAGGCTGAATGTGGGGATATATCCAAGGCAAAACAACAGGATAAAGTCAGTTAAAAGGCAGAATGTTCTCCTGAGATCAAGAACAAGGCAAGAATGTCCACTACCACCACTTCCATATAACATTGTACTCGGTGTCCTGGGCAGTGTAATAAGGCAAGAAAAATAAATAAAAGCCATTACAACTGGAAAGAAGGAAACTATATTTATTCACAGACTGTGTATGACACAACTACAAAAAATTCCAAGGAATCCACAAAATAACTAATAAAATTACTATGAGAATTTACCTAAGCTATCAGGATGTGTCAAATCACACAAACCATTTGCATTTCTATTTACCAATAATAAATAATTGGAAAATATATTTTTAAACATCATTTGAAATAGATTAAAAAGAAAAATAACAGAAAATTAATAGAAGATGTGTAAGACTTTTATACTGAAAGCTACAAAGCACTGTAGAAACAAATAAAGGAAGACCTATTACAGAGATACCTTTTTCATGAATTAAAAGTCAATATTAAGTTATCAGTTCTTCCCAAATTGATTTAGAGATTAATGCCATTCCATTCAAAATCTAGGCAGAGATTTTAGAGAAACTGCTAAGATGATTCTAAAACTGAAATGGAAATGAAAGGACCTAGAATAGCCCAATTTTTAAAAAGAACGAAGTTGGAAGACTATGCTACTTTATTATTAAACTTATTATAAACCTATAATAACCAAGTCACTTGGTATTGATATAAAGTAAAACAAATCAATGGAACAGGACAGAGGTGTACAGAGAGAGACCCACACATATATGGTCAATGGATTTTCAACAAAGATGCTAAGGTAATTCAATGGGGAAAGGATGGTTTCTTCCATAAATAATGCTCCATATCTCACACCATACACAACAATGGATTTGAAATAGACCATAGACTTAAACATAAACATTCAACCTATAAAACTGCCCATGAGACACAGAATATCATTTTTACCATTGAGAAGGCAAAGATTTATTATATAGAATCCAAAAATATCACCATCCAAAAGATGTTATTCATCTTTTGGCCTTGCAGGTGCTTAATTAATGTCTTATTTTGACACATTCTTTCATTATGTTTTGATGTTAGCTTCTACAGATGTCCTGTATTATGTTTTGGAAGTATCCTATTGTTGTTGTTGTTAGGTGCTATTTTTAACTTTCTCCCAGCTTTATATAGGTACAATTGACAAGTAAAAGGTATGTATTTATGGTGTACAATGTAATGTTTTGAAATGCATATACATCGTGAAATGATTACCACGATCATGCTAATTAACATATCCATCACCTCAGATAGTTATTTTTGTGTGTGCGTATGCTGAGTAAACATTTAAGATTGACTCTCTCAGCCAATTTCAAGTATAAAATATGGTATTATTAACTACACTCACCATGCTGTATATTAGATCTCTAAAACTTATTCATCCTGCATAACTGAAACTTTGTACCATTTCCTCATTTCCTCATATCCTCTAACCTAGAGCCCCTGCTTGGTACCATTCCACTCTATGATTCCATGAATTCAACTTTTTTAGATTCCACACAAAAGTGAGACAATGTACTATTTGACTCTCTGTGCCTGGCTTATTTCACTTAGTATAATGTCCTTGAGATTCATCCTAATTGTAGCATGTGACAAGATTTCTCTCTTTTAAGGCTGAATAATATTCAGTTGTATGAATATACCATTATTTCTTTATCTGTTCCTCTGCTGATAGACACTTAGGTGGATTCCATCCTTCACTATTGTGAATAATGCTACAATAAACAAGGGAGTGAAGAAGATATCTCTTTGAGATACTGGATTTCATTTCCTGGGATTGCTGGATCATATGGTAGTACTATTTTTAGTTTTTTGAGGAAACTCCATAATATTTTCCATAGTGGCTGTACTAATTTGCATTCCCACTAACAGTGCACAAGCATTCCTTTTCCTCCACATCCTCACCAATACTTATCTTTTGTCTTTTTTTTATAATAGTCATTCTAACAGATTAAGGTGATAGCTCAATATAGCTTTTTACAGGTTTTAATTTAAATTCCAGTTATTTGACATATGGTGTAATATTAGTCTCAGGTATATAATTTAGTGATTCAACACTTCCATACAATACCCGGTGCTCATCACTACAAGAGCACTCCGTAATCCCCATCATCTATTTAACCCACCCCTACCACCTGCCTCCCCTCTGGTAACCACCAGTTTGTTCTCTATTGTTATGATGTACATTATCTCTGATGATTAATGATGTTGAGCATTTTTGCATATACCTGTTGGCTATTTGTATGTCTTTATTGGAAAAAATGTCTATTCAGGTCCTTTGCCCATTTTTAAATTGGGTATTTGTTTCCTGAATTGTTTGAGTTCCTAATATATTTTAGATATGTACAGTTCACAAATATCTTCTCCCATTCCACAAGTCAACTCTTCACTCTATTGATTGTTCTTTGCTGTGAGGAAACATTTTAGTTTGATGCAATCCCATTTTTCCATTTTGCCTGTGCTTTTGGAGTCATAATCAAAAATCATTGTCAAGACCAATGTTAAAAAGCTTTCTCCCTATGTTTTCCACTAGTAGTTTTATATTTCAAGTCTTATATTTAAGTCTTTAATCCCTTTTGAGGTGATTTAAGTATATGGTCTGAGGTAAGGGTCCAATTTCATTCTTCTGCATGTGGATATCCAATTTTATGAACACCAATTTAAAAAATTTTTTTAATTATGTTCAATTAGCTGAGAACTTCCCTAACATGGGAGAGCAAACAAGCATTCGTGTCCAAGAGGCAGAGAGGACCCCTCCCAAAATCAATAAAAATACATCAACACCATGACGTTTAATAGTGAAGCTTGCAAATTTTACAGCCAAAGAAACTGTCCTGAGAGTAGCTAGGGAGAGGAGGTTCCTTAAGTATAGAGGAAGGAACATCAGAATAACATCAGACCTATTCACAGAAGCCTGGCAAGACAGAAAGGGCTGGCAAGACATATTCAGGGTACTAAATGAGAAGAACATGCAGCCAAGAATACTTTATCCAGTGAACACCATTTGTTGAAGAGACTATCCTTTCCCCATTTTATAATCTTGGCACCTTTGTTAAAGATCAATTAACTGTAAGTGCATGAATTTATTTCTGGTTTCTATTCTGTTCCCATTGGTCTAGATCTGCTTTTATGCCAGCACCATGCTATTTTAATTGCTACAGCTTGGTAGTATATTTTGAATTCAGAAAATGTGATGTTTCCAGCTTTGTTCTTTCTCAAGATTGGTTTGGCTATTTGAGATCTTTTGTGGTTCCATAGAAATTTTAGGACTGTTATTTTCTATTTCTGTGAAAAATTCCATTGGAATTTTAATAGAAATTTCATTGAATTTGTAGATTTATTTGGGTGGTATGGACATTTTAACAAAATTAATTCTTCCAATCCATGAGTGTGGATATCTTTCCATTTATTTGCATCTTTTTCAATTTCTCTAATCAATCTCTTTAATTTTTAGTGTACATATATTTCACCTCCTTGGTTAAACTTATTCCTAAGTATTTTATTATTTTAATGCTATTATAAGTGGGATTGTTTTCTTAATATCCCTTTCTGATAGTTCATTATTATGAATAGAAATGCAACAGACTTTTGTACATTGATCTCGTATCCTGCAACTTTACTGAATGTGTTTATTAGTTCTAACAGTTTTTTTGGTGGAGTCTTACGGGTTTTCTATATATAAGAAAATGCCATCTGCAAACACAGACAATATTCATTCTTCCTTTCCAGTTTTTTATTTCTTTTTCTTGTCTAACTGCTCTTGCTATGACCTCCAGCACTATACTGAATAGAAATGGCAGGAGTGGGCACCCTTGTCTTGTTCCTGGTCGTAGAGGAAAAGCTTTCAGCTTTTCACTTAGGAAGTTAGCTGTAGACTTGTCACATGTGGCCTTTATTATATTGAAGTACATTCTTTATAGTTTGTTGAGAATTTTTATCATAAAACGGTGTTGAATTTTATCATATACTTTTTTCTGCATCTGTTGTGATAATCATCAGGGGCTGACCTATATGTTGGGGCTGCAGCTGCCTGCTTCACACTGGGGTAGACATGGAAGCTACATCCACAAGGGCAGGCATTCAGCCTGGGGCCTCAGGGCCTGACCTAGCACTGTGGTGGCCAGGAGTGTTGTTCTGGGGGGAGTGAGCTTGGGCGCCCTGTGTTGGGGTTCACAGTAATGTTGGATACTACTTCACTCTTCCTGCCCCTAGAGTGTCTCTATGCATTGCACTGCTCAGGCTTGAGGAAAGGATGACATTGGTAATGGGAACATGTTGTTCTTACCCTCTTCAATGTGTCTTTTCTTATTTCTGGGCTCGGGTTCAGTGGAGATCTGGAAGTATTTACCAATCCATAACTCTCATCTGAAATCCTTAGCTCTTGTAAAGGTATTTTCATTTGTGGATAATTGTTCAAACTTATGTTTCTGTGAGAGTACAAGCTCTGAAAAGTACTATTTCACCATCTTGCTGATGTCCCTGTGGAAGTATCCTTTTATTGCTAGCTTGCTGAGAGCATTTTATTTTATCATAAGTAGGGTTTGAATTTTTCCATGGAGGTTCAGAATTTCTCTTCTTTTCAATGTGCTTTGAGGTATCTCCAAAGCAGAAGTGTGGTTTGTGCTTTATACATAGTGGGGGAGTCAGATCAGCAACCTTCCTCAGTCTTAGTTACTGCTTCCCTCTAGATATTTGTGGGGAAGCCCTAAAGTACAGTTCTCTTCTAGGCATAATGAGGTCAGCCTAAATTATTTACTTCCAGCCTCATAAGCCTTGGCCTACAGAAATCGAACGAGTAAGCTGGGAATTGTATTGGATAAAGGAATTCAGAGGGAAATGGGACTCTGGGGCCAGATGTCAGCCTCTTCTTCCTTTTGCTTCAACCATTTGTATTATGGCTGCAGTGAATCTTGTCTAAATGAGAGGAGAAAGGCAAGAACATTGCTGTAGCCAAACAAGGAAGGAAACAGTGAGAAGGGGAAGTAAATACAAGAAAGGAAGAGGATTCAAGAAACAAACAGAAAACTGTAGAAGAGAGAAAAATCTAAAATCTTCAAGTACCTACTATATATTAGGTACTATGTAAGTTGCTTTACATAAAATATCTCTACTCCTCATAACAACCCTGATAAAGAAATATTATCATTGCACTTTTACAAATAAGCCGAATCTCAATAAGGATCACCAACTTTCCCTAGATGACAAAAAGGAAATGGTGGAAGGTATTTGTAGCACTAATTACTTAGCCTTTCCTGTGCACCAAGCTGTCCTATAGTTAAAGATGTGAATCATCCCAGAGCCTTGAAGGTTATATCCCTATGGGAGCAGAGTAAATACAAGACCTCAAGGCTACATTCTGTTTGTAATCAATCAAACAATGAGGAGGGGATTTCTGGTTGTTGTTGTTGTTTAATCTTGGCAATAGTTCAAATTTATAACCTTCTCTGAGAAGGAGAACATATTTGATGTGATATAAGCAATTTAGTAATAGTCATGGTTATAATCTGTTATTAAAAAATAAGGCATCCTATCACAATTGCACAGTGATGAAACTGGCAGCATGTTTTCTCCACCCTACCATGAACTATTCACCATCAGTCTTTCACTCAGAAAACAGAAAATTGTGAACAGAGATTATAAAAATCACTCAAATAAAAAATCACTGGATTTCTGAAGGATCAAGATGCCTTTATATAGTGAAGCTATCTTCTCAAAATGGTTCTACCTTGAAAGAAGTATTCTTTAAACAAATTGGCCCTTCACGTTCTATGAAGAACATTTACTCTTATCTTATTTTTGAGCTATGATGAGCAATGGAAGAGTTACTTAAGCTTTCCTTCTTCCATCTTCGGTGGGCTCCACATCAAGTATAACTTCATATTGTACATATTATGAAGTCCTCCACATCAAGTATAACTTCATATTGTACATATTATGAATGTCCTTCAATCTAAAGGAGAAACTGCCAACAATATTTATTCTCATTAACTTTATTTAAATTAGCCAGCTTGACTTATTTTATAACACAATCAGAAGCAAAGTTCACCTTCCCAAAGACAGTGTAGACAGGAACATGTTTATTTCTTGTTTGAACAACACTGCAATTAGAACAGACAAGCTACTGACTATAATTGGATCTATGGGACATTATCCCTGGAGTTTCAGAATTTTAATATTGTACAAATAGATTTCTAACTTTAATTTGCTGTATGAATTGGAAACTTCTCACAAGCAACAAAAAACTTAAATTGCCTTACAGTGCCAATAGCTGGTCCTTTGGAGGATGTTTCTGGAGCATAGATGCCAGGGCAACTCTGGCTATATGAAAGAAATTTTTATATAGGTCTACCACCATAAGAATATCTGTCATCATCTTCCTGGGTTTGAGATGGAAACTGCAGACCTGTGTTGAAAGTTCAAGGCTTTCAGTAATTAATGTATGACTGCAGAAATTTGTATTTTTTTTTTTCTCACTGAATGTCCCAAATAATTTTGGACAGAACTCTAAGGGTGACAGAAGAAATGATGAGCTTGGAAAGCAGAACAGTTCCTAAGTAAGAAGACTGTTACCAAACTAGGGGAAGAAAATCATTCCAATGGTTCAGGTAAATGGATGACTTATCCATAGATCA
The DNA here is from genome assembly GCF_054177405.1 of Leptonychotes weddellii. Taxonomy (NCBI): domain Eukaryota; kingdom Metazoa; phylum Chordata; class Mammalia; order Carnivora; family Phocidae; genus Leptonychotes; species Leptonychotes weddellii. The sequence goes on from NC_138382.1 coordinate 55,532,123, forward strand.
GTTATAAATGTGGTTTCAGAAAAAGAAAGAATGCATAAGATTATTTCTTTCCTCAATCTCTCATGATGTTTATGAAATAAACCTCCCCCTTCCCAACACTGCCAAAAAATATATTGTATCAAAAATAACAGCTTGAAGATTTATCTGTTGACTTCCTGCTTGAAATTTTCCTAATTAATGACAAATTCCTTCAAACATATATTACTAATACTATCACCAAGCTAGAGAAGCATTTAACTACATAGACTACAAGTTCATATGAAGAAAAAAAATGCCAGAAAATATGAAGGGAGACAATCTTATGTTTTATATATAACATGTGATGTTAATCCTTCTATGCATATACATAAATATGACATAATAAAATGTTCCAGGCAAATTTGACATCTGTAACAATTTTTTTCTTCCTGGGATTTTCCCACTACCCCAAAGTTGAGGTCATTGTGTTTGTGCTGTGCTTGCTGATGTACTTGATCACCCTGCTGGGTAATATAATTCTGATCTCCATCACCGTCCTGGATTCCCACCTACACAAACCCATGTACTTCTTCCTCAGCAACCTCTCCTTTTTAGACATCTGGTACACCTCTTCTGCTTTTATTCCAATGCTGGCAAACTTTGTTTCAGGGAAAAACACCATCTCATTCTTAGGGTGTGCTGCTCAGATGTACTTTTCTCTTGCCATGGGTTCCACTGAGTGTGTGCTCCTGTCCATGATGGCTTATGACCGGTATGTGGCCATCTGCAACCCCCTGAGGTACCCCATCATCATGAACAAGAGCGTCTGTGTGCAGATTGCGGCTGGCTCCTGGGTGACAGGCTGCCTCACCACCCTGGTGGAAACAGTGTCTGTGCTGCAGCTCTCTCTGTGTGGCCATAACACAATCAATCATTTCGCTTGTGAAATTCTGGCTGTCTTGAAACTGGTTTGTGTGGACACCTCTGTGGTGGAATTAATCATGCTGGTGATCACCATACTTCTCCTTCCCATGACAATGCTTCTAATTTGCATATCTTATGCATTCATTCTCTCCAACATCCTGAGAATCAGCTCAGTGGATGGTCAAAGCAAAGCCTTTTCAACATGCACAGCCCACCTGACTGTGGTGGTTTTGTTCTATGGGACAGCTCTCTCCATGTACCTGAAGCCCTCGGCTGTAGATTCACAGGAAATAGATAAATTTATAGCTTTGGTATATGCTGGATTAACCCCCATGTTGAATCCTATCATCTATAGTCTACGGAACAAAGAGGTAAAAGCAGCTGTGAAAAAACTGCTGTTTAGAAATCCTTTTAGTACTGTGTTAATTTCTGCCCTCAGTAATATTGGAGCAAGCAGACTCATCTGAATAATCTCCAAGATTATCCAGAAAGCTGCAAAATAGTTGGTATAAACCAAACTTTGGAAAATACTCAGTTTTGATAGTTCAACACTAAGTTTAATATCTTGATTTGTCTTGTAAATAAAGCTCCTGAAATTAATGAATCACTTAGGCAGAATGAATTGTTTCCAGAAAAGTATTTAACATTCATTGAATATTAATATAACATTAAAATTATACAATTTATTATTGTTTCCTGTTTGACTTGCTATACATCTAAGAGTCAACTCTAGCATCACCATGCCAATAACTAATACCCCAAGAGTATAAAATTTTAGGCCTATTAAATTTGGAAATAATTTCTCCTTATACGATTTGCAACTATATCTGAATTTATGAAGAAATAGGTTTTTTTCATAAGTGTTGATACAATTTGAGGTATGTCTTAATTCATAAAACCAAGACACTATCAATTTTAGAACGTTTCCTAGTTTCTAAATGTTAAAATGTGAAAAATATGGTTTTAGATTTAATGAACTATAGCATGATTGATTTTGTTTATTTGGGATGGATGTGTATGTGAGGGATGAATAAATGTCTATGTATATGCAAAGATATCACAACAAGGGTTTGTACAATTGTAATCCTGCATATGAAGTGGAGTAAAGAAATAGCTTTTGGGACATCTTGAAATATCTATGGTAATAAGGTCAGAATATTCCCATATTAAACTTTGTCTCAGTGAATTAATCAACACATACATGTACCATGTTACTATTTAGAGCATGCTAAATTGACCCATTAAGGCTGAAAAAGAAAAGATTTCTACCCTGTAGAGATTACATTGCAAAAGAAATGATTTATGAATGTACACACATATTGTGGGGAAACATTCATGGATATGTTTATTATATGTGAGCAAAATTACATAAACTGTAATTTTATTAATATTGTATATTGATGAGTTTGTCTTTTCCACCTTCACTGGGGCTGGGGAATAATGAAACCCATGTGTACACATAACTTCCTTTCCTCTGTATAAGAGAGATATTTTTGGACAGACATGGCTGATGACTTTATTATATGGAACAAGTGACTCTTGCTAGCATAGATATAATCTTCCCGAGTTTCAGATTTAGAGAAGGTGGAACAATTATAGATAATTATTGCAGAAGGTGTCACCCTGAACAAGTCAGAGTTTGCAAGGAATTATTGTTGAGAGTGAATGGGCCAATGATGGAAACTTGGGGAAAAAAAATTCAGAGCAGGAACTGTGCTGGTTTTTTTTTTTTTTTAATTTAATTTATTTATTTGACAGAGAGAGACAGCTAAAGCAGGAACACAAGCAGGGGCAGTGGGAGAAGGAGAAGCAAGCCTCCCGCCGAGCAGGGAGCCCGACGCGGGGCTTGATCCCAAGACCCTGGGATCATGACCTGAGCCAAAGGCAGACGCCTAACGACTGAGCCACCCAGGCACCCCTGTGTTGGTTCTTAATACAAGTACCCTTAGTATATATGAGTATATATAACTTTTTTCTTTCTCAGATAATAGATGCCCAATGCTATTAATTCAGAATCTCTCCAAAGGTAGGAACTGGGAATTTGTATCATAAATAAAAACAGCATAGTTATTCTGATTTTCATCCTTATTTATACATTTCACTACCAGACAACAATGACTACAGTGTGATGCTGTTATTTGGTTAAAGAGGAGGAAAGAATCTTAACCCTATTACCTACCCAATCTCTATAATTATTTACAACAAACACCGATTTCAAGTAATCACAAACATTGAGCCTATTCATATTCATCTTATTTGCTTATATGGGTGAAAAGAAAATCTATAAATAAGGTATTGAAATTAAAGGCTTATGCCTCATTAGTTCCAGAAGTCATATGATATCTTCTTCAATAACTTTTGTCTATCACTGTTTCTGAGGAATGTGGATTAGCTAATTATTGCCTGTGAAGTAAGCCAACCAGCTGTCCATAGGCAAAACCCAATAAAATGGCCTTATCCCACTTAGTTGGATCACCATAGGCCTAGAGAAGGTCCTCAGATTTCAGGGCCTTTTGCAAGAGTCATCTTATCTAAACAACTAGATCCAGGATTGAGTAAACTTCTGCATGGTTCCAGTATGTTTTGTTTGCTGTCTTCCAAAACTGGAAGTGCATATGTAATCTTGAATTGTATTTTGATTACTTCTTCATTATTCTATATTCCATGATGAACAGCCTCCACTGCTACAACATTCTTCATCAAGAGGAGAAATAGTTCATTAGAATGAAGCTTACAAAATTGCATCATATTCCAGTCCTACTTCTCTGAGGTAACATGCAGGTCACACCCTGCAATATTCATATTCAGTGTCCTTGGATGTTTCACTCACACGGGTGCTTAATTTCAACAGATGAGTAACTTCAGCTCTTTGTGGAAAACTTACTATTTTAACTTTCAGAGAGCAACCTTGATTCCAAGTTCTTAAGGAGTGTCTCACTATGACCCACACTCATGTACTACTTTTAAATATATTCATGTGAGCTCAGAGGAAACACTTGCCTTTGCAATCACCCAGTAAATGGGAACTTACCATGCCACTAGATTTCTAAATGTCTGTCTGATTAAAGGTTTTTTTTTTTTTTTCAGGTTAATAAGATTTTACATGATTTCTAATGTGGTCTTTTATTTTTCATTTCAGTAATTTCCCATAACCAAAGAACATACTAATACCTGTGCTACTTTACTTGTTTTAAGTTATCCAGAAACTTTACTGAACAATTCTAAAAATTAAGATCATCTGGAATGCTTGCTTAAAATATCATGTTCATGCTCAACCTAGATCCATCAAGTCAGAATTTCCAGGGGAGAGATCTCCATAAGAGACTCTTGACTATAGGGAACAAACTGAGGGTGGCTGGAGGGGAGGTGGGTGGAGGGATGGGCTAAATGGGTGATAGGCATTAAGGCGGGCACTTGTAATGAGCAGTTGGTGTTACTTGCAGGTGATAAATCACTAAATTCTACCCCTGAAACTAATACTACACTATATGTTAACTAACTTGAATTTAAATAAAATCTGGAAAGGAAAAAAAATTAAAAAGCATTTCCAGGGAAGAGATCTGTTAATCTGTATGTTTTATAAGGCCCAGTCAATATCATCATATGAGAATGGTGAAAATTCTGATTCAGAGCATTAAATGGAAGAGACTGAACCCTATTACCTAATGCTTTTAGAATGGGAGGAGGGAGGGGAGAGATGTGTTAAGTACCAAGGACATAGAATATCCCACTTCAGAATTGATCAGAATTTAGGGAAAATATGTGTTGTCTGCCAGAGCTTCATTATAAAGTACCAGGGAAGATTCCATTTAATGATGTGAAAAGTTTGAGTGCAAAACCCTTGGGACTCTGTTCAAAAAAAAAAGCTGTTTAAATGCAAGGTTTCATTCTGTTTTGTCTGCTGCAGCTTTCTTTGTATAGAGAAAAATGTTAAAAAACAAATTCATCAATTTAATTTGAAAAGTATATTCTTTTTTTTTTTAAGATTTTATTTTTAAGTAATCTCTACACCCAACATGGGCTCAAACTTACAATCCCCAAGATCAAGAGTCACATGTTCTACCAGCTGAACCAGCCAGGCACACCCCTGAAAAAAATATATTCTAAATATACTGGAGGGATGAGATATTTTAAAGGTGATTTAAGTATGCTTAGGTGTTTTTTTTTTTAACTTTATCACTTTAGCAAGATCTCTTATCAGTAAAGGACAATTACAGCAGAATGATTCTAGGAGCTAGAGTCAGAAAAGCCAAGTTTGAGACCTTAATTTGTCATCTATAGCTCTCTCCTTTAAGATGTGAATCGCATTTGAATACCATAGTATTATTAAAAGTTTTCTTAAAATGTCATCTGCATGTTGTGTTAAGATCAGTCTACAGGGGTAATTTTAGAGTCAGGAAGACTTTGGAAACCTATTGTAGTAATTTTAGCCCCAGGCCAGAGTGACAGTTACAGAGAAGGTGAGCAACAGTCAAATTCTGGATACACTGACAAAGCAGAGCCAACAGGATTTCCCAAAGGATATGGGTGAAGAGGAAAAGAAGCACCAAAGATGACTTCAAGGTTTTCAGACCGAAAAGTGGAAAAGGATAGAGGTGGAACTCATTGAAAGAAGAAAGGTATAGTCGGAGTAGATCTGTGGCAGAATACCAGGCATTCATTGTAGACACTAGGTGCAAAATGTCTATTAAATATGACAACAATGCTGAAGAGTGAATGTACAAGTCTCGTGTTAAGAGCAGAAGTCTGGGACAGGGATATCAATTTGGGAGTCATCAGCATATGAATGTTTTTTAAAATCAAGAGACTGGATAAGATCACCAAGGTAGTGAGTATAGATAATAAGACAAGAGGTTGAGCCCTGGGACATCATATCAGCAATAGTCAGTATTAAAGATCTTTACCTGTCATGATGCAGGGGTGACAGATGATAGTGAGGCCTCTCCATTCTCTGTGTCCAATTATAGATCTGGGCCCACAACTGTCCACCCTGTCACACAGTTGTCATTCTGTATTTAACTATCATTTTAGTAGCTATATATTTACTTACATGAATTAAAAATATCTATCCTAATCATTCCTCTATTCAGGAGTGTTTCTAATCAGTGTCTATTATCACTAATGCTGAAATAAATATCTTCCTGTGTTTGATTTTCCCTTCTTTTTGATGAAATCTTAGAGTAAATTCCTAGGAGTGGCTTTACTTCATCAAAGGCAATGAACAATTTTATGGCTCTCAATAGAAAAGTTTTATAGTTCTTGAAATATATCCCCAAATTACTTTCAAAAGGGGTTATACCAATTTATTTTACATGCTACAGCTCTATTAAAATAGGTAATATTACTAAATGAAACTGCAACACTAATTCAACCCAAATCAAACTGTCTAAAACTACTTTTTCATGATATATTCTTCCTACAACTGTTTTGTTTTTTGTTTCACTTCTCCCATTTAATATGTGTCTTCATTTTTCTTATTAAATATCTTGTGTAATGGTATTAGTAGGCATTCAGATGGAATTTGAGAATTCAAATGCAGAGGAATTTGAGAAAAATTGGGCCTACCTTCAGAGCTTGAAAATATGTGTACATAGGAGACAGAGTAATAGCTAGAGCTATAGTGACTCAAATGTCTGGACTTAAAAGTTACCCTTTGGCTACCTCACAGAGCTATATGTTGGCATCTGTCCATATGGAGTATGTCAGCAGTAATAGTTTGAGAAGCTGAAGACTTGGAAGTAAAATAATTCTGGTTAATGATGAAATATGAGGATTGGCCATGAAAATCAGTTTCTAATATGGAGTCAAAGGAAAGGTCATTGAAGTTGATAAGATTAAAGTATAGAAACCAGATGACAACAAAGGAAGATTTTTCAGCTAGATCCAAAACAGGGTATCTCTTAGCACTCCATGATTGGATATCTCTACTCCCCTATTTAGGAAGAATGGTTAGTATGCAATAAACAGAAAGCTCTGGGGGGTTCAGGTTTTTTTTTAATTTCATCTTTTTTATTATCAATTTAAAGTTCTAAAATCCTACAAGAACAAAACTCCCTTTGACCTTAGTGAAAACAACTTTATGGGCCTGCAAACCTTATGTTTGATCTTGTCTCCATCTCTTAATTTACATGTAGGATGCTCGAGAAGAGATTGTGACAAATATTCTGAAAATGTGAAAGAATTTGTTATACATGTTTGTTTTCAAACTTTACACTACTAATTTACTTTCACCTCAATTTTTAAATATATGTTTATCCTATTATACAGTCTGCATGTATGTTAGGCATAATTACTTTTATGCATGATGTATTTGAATAAATTTACAAATAAAATTAAAAGTGCAATTAGTCTCAGGGGCACCTGAGTGGCTCAGTCAGTTAAGTGTCTGACTCTTGATTTTGGCTCAGGTCATGATCTCAGGGCCCTGGGATCCACCCTGCATTGGGCACCCGGCTCAGCAGGAGTCTGTTTGAGGATTCTCTCCCTCTGCCCCTCCCCCTCTTGCGTTCTCTTTCTCTCTAAAATAAATAAATAAATCTATTTTTAGAAAGTGCTATTAGTTTCTCTTTTGTTGATGTTGTTTTTATTGTCAAGGAGAGCTTGGACTCAAGTGAGCCCATTACATTTGTGTTTTCATCATGTTGGCTTCCTTTGTAGGCAGCCCAGTAGATGGTCAACTGGTCATGCGGCAAAAACTTTTCTGGACAATGTCTAAAGTAAGATCTTCATTTTGAGTGAAAAGTTAAGGATGGAGATTTCAGATGTGCTGAAAACAGAGGCAATCCTGAAGGAAGGGCACCTGCATGTCAACTGGTGTAGACAGAGTTTTCATCTTTTTTTTTTAAGATTTATTGATTATTTGTTTGTTTGTTTGAAGGGAGTAGGGGCAGAGGGAGAGAGAAACCCAAGCAGACCCCAGGCTGAGCGTGGAGCCTGATGTGGGGCTCAATCGCAACATCCTGAGATCACAACCTGAGCTGAAACCAAGAGTCGGACACCCAACCGACTGGGCCACCCAAGCATCCCATGTTTCATCTTCCAAAATGGTCTTCTGTGTGTTCAATAATTTCCCTATTCAGCCTAATACAAAGGAGGAAAGGCGCAAAAACTAGTACACCTGAGCCTAACAATTGGAATTTATGTACACTGTTCTACTCTTGTAGTTTCTGTGTAATTGATGAGCAAGATGAGTCCTACTAAGTAAATCTATTGGGGTACAAGCTGTGTAAGACTGTCATAAGCTGGTTTCCCAGGTAACAGACTCTGAGACAGAGATTTGCCACTGGAGATTGACTGGGGCATGTCCTCAGAAACAACATCAATAAGAGGGTGAGAGAAGAGGACTGTGCAGAAAGGAAGTTATTTGCAACCCAGGATCAGAAGCCTCAGCCAATCCCACAGTGATCTCTAAAACTGATGGTCCTTTACAGAAATCCCAAATCGAGGCTAAGGTCTAGGGCATTTGTATCCCTACATGGAACAGTCATTGGATAAAATCTGACCTAGGAAGGAGTAAAATCCATGGGCAAAGCAGCTCTCTCCAGCTGAAAGAATATGCCACAGACGGACACAGCTGTGGATCATCAGCGCCAAAAATCCCAGCAGGGTGGTATGCCACAGAAAAACAACTGCCATAGTGAAGATGAACACTTTAATTTGTCAAATGACAGGATGGGAAAGAAGTGGAAAGGAGAGAGAAAAAAAATCAGAAAAAAAGATCTTGGCAATAATAAACTCAAAACTTACAGGTGAATCTTATAAAAACAAAAAACAAAAAACAAAAAAAACTAGGTAGCCTCTGGGCCTGATCCATTCATACCCTTTTAAGAGAACCCCAAAATCAGTCTTGATAAGAAAATCTCCCAAGTTAAACAACCAGAGCCTAGTGTATAATTAAGGTATAGTCTCTGGGCTAATTAGGGAAGATAAGAAGTAGAGAGAAAATTAAAGAAAAAGTGAAGGGCAGACTAATAATACTGTGCAGGATTTTCATTGTGTTTTGCCAGGCACTGTACTTGGTACTTAATAGCTATTTCATTGGATTCTATCAATAAGTCTAAGAAGTAGGTATTAGTCCCATTTTATGGATAGGAAGCTAAAGCTCATAGATTAAATGTCCAAGTTCATACAATTTAAGGAGTTGTAAGTCACCTTATCTAGATTAAGAAAAAGTCTTAAATAGCACAACTTTCTTTGGACACACAATCAAAACTATGTGGCATGTGAACCCATGCAATGGTAAGTCATATTAAATTGATGTTTTATAGAGATTACAAATTATATCATACTTTTTATTCATCATTTATTATTTAATGATAGGCTATTTTATGCCAATAAAGAAACTGAAGTCCAAAGAAATGAAACAACCTGGCCTAGAATCCCCAACTGGGTGATGGCACAATGACTCCTTTGAAACTCCACCCTATGTGACTTTAATATCATCACTCTTCTCATCATTCCACAGTATCAGCTGCTTGGAGAATTAAGGCCAAAACCTTTCTATCCATCTCTTTCACAACAGAATAAGGCTAATGAGCCCCCAAGTGATCTCTAACCCTGTAAAATCTGTAGGTTCCAAAGGGGGCCAGATAATATAGCATCAACCTAAATAAAGAGGTAAACTGAGCCAAGCCTGAATTACCAGAAAGTTTAATTAGGAATAGAAGATAAATTGCAATTTAGGAAACTCAAACTGTGCAAACCACAGGTGAGCCCTTTGAAAGTTTGGGTTAGGCTGTATTTATGGACAAGGAACATAAGGAGTCGGGAAGTTTCAGCTGGAGTCCAAGTAGGAATTTCACTTGCTTGAGGATGGGGAGAGATTCTTGGCAAATGTTCATTGTTGGGAGAAAATTCCAGTTTTCTGTAAGTCAGGCATTCACAGGGAATCAGTCTCGCAGTTCTTAAGTTTTTTATTCCTGAGGGCACATGCCTGTTTCATTTTAGACTGAAATCCTTTCACACTAGGTAACTGTTTACTTTCTTTGTTAGTACATATATTGGTATGGGTAAAATCACTTCCCATGGACATGCAGGCCACATTCTAATATTTAATGTTTTACTGGAAACCACATCTTGTTCATTTCTAAGCTCCCTTAACAGTATGGGCCTGGGCAAGAGTTGCTTCATGAGTCTATAATAAATTAGGAGTCTGCCTCAGTCTGGCTTTGCAACTTGTTTCTTTGCAAAACCATTACTTTGTTTTCAAAGATCAGAGCCTGCACAAGGAAGATGGAAGGGATTGATGATTCCTTTCAGGACTGAAGTAGACCTGATTACCTAACCAGCTCCAACATGCTCTCAAAATAACACAGAAGCATATCAGTATAGAGTGGCTTTGGCGTCACCACAGAAAGATGGCCTCTCCATAAGTAATTGCATTGTAATGAGAAAGAGAACTATTTGGTAGGAAAAATTAGCTAAACAGGGAAGAAAGGCAATACTCTGAATGCCAGAGAAATGAGGGCTAGCAAGCGCTTCCAAGAGAGAATGACTTACTTACAAAGTGTTATGGTAACAGCATCATAAAGAATGAACAAAAATTCTCATGAAACAGGATTCCTGGCTGCAGTAGTAATACTAAAAGTAAGTAATAACTAATAATAATCCAGAACATTTATTGAATTATTACTGTGTTCCAGACACTCTCCTAAGTTCCTTACATGTAGTAATTTAATACAAACAATAATGTTATGAATTGGTATTCATAATAATTTATTCTGTTTCATCAACCATATTTCTTCCTCTACTTTCCAAACAAACAACCTTAGTAAAGAGAGATTAAGTGACTTATGTTGTTTACAAATCAGGTACATGCAAGAGCTGGGATCAAAGCAATTTGACACCAGAACCAGTCACTTAATGATTATGCTATTCTTCCTCTCACAATAAACTGAACATCCTTGAATTCATGTTTCCTTCTCATCGTCACTAACAGACAGTTATGTTGGAAAAACCTTGAAGTCCAAGTTCTTCAAAAGGTTTTACATTGGGTTAAATTCCTGAATCCTCATATTTATCTTCTTTTTTTTTT
>NC_138382.1:55543537-55570938 GCF_054177405.1 Leptonychotes weddellii
GGGAAGAATGAAGGGGGGGAAATTGGAGGGGGAGACGAACCACGAGAGACAATGGACTCTGTAAAACAAACTGAGGGCACTAGAGGGGAGGGGGGTGGGAGGATGGGTTAGCCTGGTGATGGGTATTAAAGGGGGCACGTTCTGCATGGAGTACTGGGTGTTACATGCAAACAATGAATTGTGGAACACTACATCAAAAACTAATGATGTAATGTATGGTGATTAACATAACATAATAATAATAAAAAAGAAAAATTATATGGTGTGTGGCCTAGAGTTAACAAAAATATTAAAGATAAAAAGAGTTAAAAAAAAAAAGATAAAAAGAGTTTAAAGAGGTGGAATGACTATTTAGGACTCTATTAGGATTGACCTTGTATTATTTCTGGAATAAAAAGAAAAACAAATTCTCAAGGAAAGGTAACTTTTCTGAGAACTTTTAGACATATTCTGATTCCAGCCCTAACTTACGTAGAGGCCATCAAATACAGCTATATTCAATGAGTACTCCAAGAAATGTATAACTGAAGATTCTCCTTAAGTGAAGATAATTGGGTTTTTAGAATGTGCAGAAGTCAGGGACTTTATCTCTAGAGAATCCTAAGTTTCTGACTCATAACCTTAGGGATTGAAGAAATTTGTAAAAAATAAGTGCTAAATTGACTTCCAAAAGAAGCCGAATCTCTTGAGTAAATGTCAACTTTAGCACAAGTAATGGGAAACTAGAGTTGCATCATGGATCTTTATTTTTAATACATTTTATTTCCTTGATTCCTTCTTATGAAAATTCATGTACAGACTAATTGCCTGATTGTAGCTATTCTTTCTCACATTTCTTTTTAGGAAAGAGAACAACTGTCTTTCAAAGTGAGACTCTTCAGGTCTCATCTGAGAAATGCAAATTAAAATCAAATTCCTGGAAATTTTTTCTATTACTTGATAGAATGGAATGGTGTGGATGAGTTTAAAACCTAATCAGGAGGTAAGATAAAGAGAAAAGTTTTACTGAAATTATTTCAAAAGGAAAACATCCTATCAATAAATATAAAGATTTTTTTGTTGAGGTGATCACTGCTGGTGGGATTTTGAAAGTATGTATATATATGTAAAGGAAAAAATATAAAAATCCAGGCATCCTCTTCAACAGCAGAATATTATTTAAATTCTTTTAAAAATCCCAAAATAGTACATGAAAAAGAGACTAGTGAGGAAGAGGAAGTTGCCAACAGACCCTTATAAGTAATAGGTGAATAGCTACTGTATTCAAGTTTCTAGTTCACTAAAATCTTAAGTAAAAATTATCTAGAGAAAGAGCCCACAATTATTTATATATTATTCACACATAAACTATGCTCAATAAGGGTTTGAGGAAACATATAACTAAAGGTGTTTACAGTAAAAGTAGGATTAGAAACAAAAATATGTAATAGAAGGCTGAAGTAATTATAACTGTTACTCTGAACTGTAGGTGTCCAAGGCAAAAGAAGAAATATTAATTTTTTTGTGTTCCCGTTTATATAATAAATCAATTCTACCACTCTGGATCTTAAGTGTCCATGCTAGACCTGAAATGAATTTTGGCTTTTTCTTTTTTCATTTTAACTCATTATTGTGGATAATGTCTTCATAAGTGGAAGACAATAAATGCCTCAATGCTTTCAAAAGATTCCAATATATTTTTATGTGTGTATTTATCATATGGATCCTTGAAAGTTAAGTGCTTCATATTAAATTGTGGTTTAATAAGAAGAAATTTTATAAATAAGTAAACATAGTATAGTGCTAAAACAGGCCTGAGAATCAAAGATAAGAGTTTAAATCATAGTTCTGGTATTTATCACCTATAAGATATAAAATCTTAAAAAAATAAATAAATAAATGATAATTCTGTTCCAGGCATCAATAGTCTGCAATCTCTTTTGATAACATATGATTAGGTCAAGAACTCAAGTTCCTTATCTTGGTGTACTTCCTAAAAACAAAAAATACTGTTACTTGGATGATTTTGAGGGTAGGGATTATAAATGCTCTCTTCCACCAGAAATAGTAGGTTCCTACCAATAACTGCATAGGACACATCTCTACAGCTCTGCCTCAAAGTGTAGTTTCTAGACACTTAAGATAATCACTGTACTACTTAAACTGTTTTGACATTTTTTTATTCTGAGTTAATTTTCCTAACATAACTGGAACCTGCTTCAGTGTTTTTCTCTTTTTTGATAATATTTTTTATTTATATATATTTTAGAATTTTGGGTAATTCAGAAAAGTAGAAGAAAGTTCTCTAATATAACCATTAATGTTTTGGGTATTTCTTTTCATTCAGTCTTTCTATTCTGTCTAGGTTATCTTGGTTTAGGTTTCAGTTTTGCAAAAAATTCTGTTGTTTTGTTTCTGTTTCACTTAATCATTTTAACATAATGTAAACATCATTTTTGTTTTAATACAACATCCTCACAAATGTCATATTAATAAATGCATAATGGCCCCTCAAATTAGTATGCTATGATTATTTAACAATTCCTGTGGCATTAGCTAAGAATGAAAAACTGTTTCAAAAGACAATATCTAATAATGGCAAAGATTTAGTAGAAATGGAATTATCCAATATACACTTTGCATGGAAAGAAACTATCAAGAATCTTAAAAATCTTCATTCCCTAGTTCCCAGGAACCCATTTAGTGAAGTAAGCTAAAATGAAGAAGATTGGTGGTTTCTCTTATAAATGTTTGCAAGTGAAGTTTTTTTATGGCAACTATCTCTGAACTGTCAAGATACTAAATGCACACCATCATTACTTCCTGCAAGTAATTTCCAAATAGGAATCAACTTGTCCCTAGAAAAGAAAAGAGGGTATCTGACATGATTCACATCCTTCCTGAAACAACAGACCCCAGACAACCGATGGTCCTTCAAAGCCCCTATCAGACTTTCATTTTCATATTCAGAGTAGGTTGAGATATATATCTACAGTCATTCAAATTCCAATCTTAATACCAAATAGAAGTATATCCTGGCCTACTGAACCCTTCTACCCTCTTTGTAATGTATGCCTACAAAGTATGGTACAGCTTGAATTGGAGGGGAGTCCTCCTTTCCATAGCCAACAGACATATAAACATTGTATTATGCTGATTAATATGTCTCACCATTATAAGCTAGAGTTGTCATAGAAAGCATGACCTGTTGGCAAATGACTATCACAGAGAAAAACGGCAAACTCTATACCAGAAACACAGCCTTGTTTAGAAACACTAAGTAGAAACTCATCCATTGGATCAATTCTTTTCTTTTCCTCTAGGGATATTTTTTTACAGATGTATTTATTTATTTGAGAGAAAGAGAACGTAGGTGGAGAGGGACAAAGGGAGAAGGAGAGAGAGAATCTTAAGCAGATTTCCCGCTGAGCAGGGAACCGATGATGTGGGGCTCAATCCCACAACCCTGAGATCATGACCTGAGCCAAAATCAAGAGTCTGACACTTAACCAACTGAGCCACCTAGGTGCCACCCTCTAGGGATATTTTAAAGTTTGTCAGAATACCTTGGGAATGAAAAGGTGTTTTCAAAATTATGTTCTTTGATTTATTTACTATAAAAAAGAAGGTCATCTAGTAATATCTACTCCTTAAATTTTTCAAATTAAAGTTATGTGCTCCATGCTCTATGATACACAACTCAGATGACTGAGCTGACCTCAAATTCCTTTTCTGGAACATATTGACCCTAATTGCAAATTTAACAAATGGAAGAGAAATGACTTTAATATGGACAGAAATAAAAAAGCATGTTCTTTTGTATGCAAATTGGTTGCTTGTATATCTAAAATCTAAGAACACAAAACTGACTGCAATACACTCACACAGATATCTCAACTCCAAATCCCAGAAAGTGTTCATTTTTTCATTTTCTACTATTCAATTAGTCCTATATACAATGGAAGCACTAGTGACACTCTGCAATAGTATTGGAGAGAGATGGTCTAAAAGGACTCGCTATTCGTGTGGGTTCTCTAGTCAGCAGCAGCAGCATCTGGGAACATGTTAATAAATTCAGATCTTAGAATCTGCTTCAGACCCACTGATTCAGAATCCTTTACAAAGATCCCCCACACGATTCATCTATATACTAAAATTTAGAGGCACTCCACTGGACAGGTGGTTTACTTCCACATTGCACATTAGAATCATCTGGAGAACATTATTTTTTTTTTTTAAGATTTTATTTATTTACTTGAGAGACAAAGCACGAGAGAGAGAGCACAAGCAGGGGGTGCGGCAGAGGGAGCCAGAGGGAGAAGCAGGCTCCCTGCTGAGCGGGGAGCCCGACACGAGGCTTGATCCCAGGACCCTGGGATCATGACCTGAGCTGAAGGCAGACGCTTAACCAACTGAGCCCCAGGCGCCCCTCTGGAGAACATTATTTGAAAAGATGTCTGATTCCCACTCCTTAGACAATTTACATAATTTAGAGAGGGCAATAGCCTGTTGTTTAAAAAGAGCAGGTGATGTAAAGTCAGAAAATGCAGATTTGAATAGTGGCTCACTCATGTTTTTATATACATTTTACCTCATGAATTTCACTTTCCTCAGATAATTATAGTGATGATAAAATGAGTAATATGTGTGAACATATTTATAAATTATAAAGCCTTAAACCAATGATATTGTTAATGATTGCCATGAAATAAAATCAAATACACATATATTTTTTAACAGATTAGGCACAGCCTCTCCACAATAATGATATTCAAAGTGGGATCTGTGGGTCCAATGAATTGGAAATAACAGATGTTTGTTAAAAATGCAAATAGTTCTTCCCTGCCTCAGAACTGTGTATCAAAATCTCAGGAAATGGAAAAGAAGAGAAATTCAAAAAGCTAAACTGACAGCTGCTACCAGCACTCCACTAGTGCTGACACGCTTGGCTGCCCCTCCTCCAATGATCCCTTACTGCATATGGGAATATGTACAGACTTGTTAAACTCACATGCACTTTTCTCTTCTGGATCACTCCAGGTACAAAACAGTAAAGTGGACAGGATGAATTGGACTGACATTGAGTTCATTCTGCAGGGACTTTCCGAGTACCCAAGAGTGGAAAAACTCCTTTTTGTGATGTGCTTGATGATGTACCTGGTGATCCTGCTGGGAAACAGCACCTTGATCATCCTAACTCTTCTGGATTCCTGCCTCCATACGCCCATGTACTTCTTCCTTGGTAACCTTTCCTTCCTAGACATTTGGTACACATCCTCCTTTATCCCCTCAATGTTGATACACTTCCTATCACAGAAAAAAACCATCTCCTTCACTAGATGTGTTGTTCAGATGTCTGTCTCCTACACTATGGGGTCCACAGAGTGTGTGCTCCTAGCAGTGATGGCATATGACCGTTATGTGGCCATCTGTAACCCTCTGAGATACGCCATCATCAGCAAGGCACTTTGTATTCAGATGGCAACTCTCTCCTGGGGGTTGGGCTTTCTCAATTCACTGACAGAAACTATTCTTGCAATACGGTTGCCCTTCTGTGGAAAAAAATGTCATTAATCACTTTGCTTGTGAAATACTGGCCTTTGTCAAGCTGGCTTGTACAGATATTTCCTTGAATGAGAGTACTATAATGTTGGGCAATGTAATATTTTTGTTTTCTCCATTACTGTTAATTTGTATATCCTACATTTTCATCCTTTCTACTGTACTAAGAATCAATTCAGCAGAAGGAAGAAAAAAGGCCTTTTCTACCTGCTCAGCTCACTTAACAGTAGTGACCGTGTTTTATGGGACAATCCTCTTCATGTATATGAAGCCAAAGTCCAAAGACTCTGCTTTTAACAAATTGATTGCTCTGTTCTATGGAGTAGTCACTCCCATGCTCAATCCTATCATCTATAGCCTGAGAAATACAGAGGTGCATGGAGCTATGAGGAAATTGATGACTAGACAGTAGTTCTGGAGGAAAGGATGAGAAACTTACCTCTTTAAGTTCATGCACAAAATAAGCCCATAGATGTGAGACGTAGGTTTTTAATATAAACAGAACAAAAGAAATAAAGATCATATGTAGCATCACAGAATTTAGGAGTTGGAAATAAATTTCAAGATAATAATCTAACTTCACCTTTTTATAAAAATGACATAAAAATGTACAGACAACTGGTATAAGAAATGAGAGTAAACTTTAAGGAATAAGAAAAGAAATAAAATTAGGCTTTTCCAAAAAAATCCAGTACAGATCTTCTTTAACTGATGGGGTTATGTCCTGATAAACCCATTGGAAGTTGAAAATATCATAAGTAAAAAATGCATTTAATACGTCTAACCTACTGAACATCATAGCTTAGCCTAGCCTACCTTAAACGCATTCAGAACACTTACATTAGCCTTCAGTTGTTCAAAATCATCTTGCACAAAGACTGTTTACAATAAAATACTGAATATTTCATACAATAATAAATTATATGAGTACTATACTGAAATTGAAAACCAGAATGGTTGTATGGGTTCAGAATGGTTGTGAGTGTATCAGCTGTTTACCCTTCTGATCATGTGGCTCAGACTGGAAGCTGTGGCCACTGCCCAGCGTAACAAGAGAGTATCAAGAGCTACCATGTTGCTAGCCCAGGAAAAGATCAAAATTCAAATTTCAGAGTATGGTTTCTACTGAATGCATATCGCTTTCGCATCATCATAAAGTTGAAAAATCCTAAGTCAAACCATTTTAAGTCAAGGACCATCTGTACCTTTGTCTACTGAACAAGTAAAACACATATTTTTCAGCTCCCTTTTGAGAGAACTACTTGAGTTTTTCTGTTTGTCTGTTTAATACTGATGTTTGTTTTACCCAAGGACTTGATCTGGCCCCAACCTCATTTTTCAGGTATCTATTTCCCCTTCTTTTTTCCTTCCTCTGTTTCTCCCACCCCCTTTGCACAATGCTATGCTCCATTCACTATTAGTTCTCCAATTATATCATGTTCTTTCCCTACCTAAAGACAATAGCATATGCCCACTTCTTCCCCCTCATCACATTTCTCTTTCTATGGTAACAACCTAGCAAACTCATTAAAGAAAATTCAAGTGTTCGATCTTCTGCAAATCCTTCCAAAACTTAGTTAGTTATTCCCTCCTCTATGCTGCCTTGAACTTTACCTCTGCTATGGTAATTTTCCTTTTATACCAAATCATTTATTAGATTCTGAAATCTCCCCAATGGCAGAACTCACTGTTCTCTGTATGAAGTCTAATGTCAAATAAATTTAAAACAGTAGACAATAATTAATTACTGAATTAACATTTTTAAAGAATAGTAAAATATAGGGGCACCTGGGTGGCTCAGTCATTAAGTGTCTGCCTTCAGCTCAGGTCATGATCTGGGGGTCCTGGGGTCGAGCCCCACATCCAGCGGGAAGCCTGCTTCTCTCTCTCCCACTCCCCCTGCTTGTGTTCCCTCTCTCCCTGCGTCTCTCTCTGTCAAATAAATAAAATTTTTAAATAAAAAAAAAAATAGTAAAATATAGTCCAAGTACTTGATATAATACAGTGAGATAAGAGAACTTGAATTTATGTATTATTTCATTGACTAAACAACAAATTCAAAAGTTTTTGATAAAGTATCAGCTAATTTTAAATGTATGGAAGTATAAGGGCAGATAAAACATTTGGGCTGGGTAAGACAAAAATCGTATCAGTGTATAATTATTCTCTAATAAAAAATTGCTGAGAAAAAGATAATATCAATTGTATAAATCCTTCTTTTTTTAAAAGATTTTATTTATTTATTTGACAGAGCAAGAGAGCACAAGCAGGGGAACAGAAGAGGGAGAGGGAGAAGCAGGCTCCCTGCCGAGCAGGGAGCCCAATGTGGGCCTTGATCCCAGGGCCCTGGGATCATGACCTGAGCCGAAGGCAGACACTCAACCATCTGAGCCACCCAGGTGCCCCTGTATAAATCCTTCTTAAAGAATACTGACAATTTCACTTTTTCAGCAGCAATAGTTTCATTTTAAATATTTTCCTTTAAAAAAAAAACCCTTTGAAATTGCTAGTGAATAATAGTATGCAGTTTTATTTTTTTATGTGATATCATATGTTTATATGATATATAGTTGAGCTGCCTGGTACAGTGTCATAGCCTGAGCTGGATGAGGAGAATCTATGCTAAAGGGCCACTCAGCAAAGGTTTCAGCAACCAAACAGTGTTCAGGAGGGCATCTTTGCTTGTTCTGCCCAGCATGATGTTTTGGAGCCTGATGGAGTAAGTGAAATATCAACATGAAAGGGAGGCCCAATTCAGGTTGTCAGAACCCATGTAGAATCAAGACGACATCCACAAAGGGAATGACTCAGCTCAGATTGTCAGAGAAAGACAGAGGGAGAAAGAGATAACTTGGGGTATTTTATGCTTATATCCCTAAGTACTACCAGAGCGATAGGCCTAGACTTACACTAACAAGATGTTGCTCAATACATTTGAAATCACAGGTAAATTCAAACTAACTGAAGCTACAGTCTAGCCAGAAAAAGAAGATCAAAAACTGACTGTATCAAAGTGATAAGCCTATCATCCTAGCTGACTGACAGGTGGTCTTTTGGAATTAGCAAATATGAACTTTTAAATAATTACTATAAATATATTAAATAAATCATTCCCATTTCATAGAAGAGGAAATTAGATTAAGATGTTTAATAAATTGCCTACGATCTCTAAGCCTGTATAGAAACCAAAAAAAAAAAAAACACTAATTCTTTACTCTAGATCCGAAGTGTATTATTCCTTCACCTTTATCACAGCTCTGCCCAATCACAGGAAAACAAAGCCAACAATTTTATAGACAATTGTCCTAAATTTCTCCCTAGATTTCATCATCTACAACTAGGGATCAATTTCCATCTCTGTGCAAAAGACTTCCCAACGTATGTATAGCTTTAGTTCTGATTTCTTGCCTGGACTTCACTAATCTGTCTTCTCCTGTAAGTCTGACCATCAAAGCACAGCGAACCAGTCAACCAACTTACATCCCTATCTTCGTGAAGTCATCATCCTTAAGCTTCTCCTCTCATCCAATCAATGGCTGTATCTGAGATCTTTCACTTAGACCAATGGACCAATCATCTTCGATGACCATTTATTCATACCTGAGAAATCAAATCAGCCCTACAACCCTGTAATTCCCATATTCATCCTATTTTCTTCATCCCATTGCTTTCTGGATCCAAGCCATCTCAACAATTTTATTGACTCTGGCGACAACTTCATGATGAGCAAATAAGTTTTGCACACTGAACTCACATTTAGTCATCTGGTCCAGAAAGTATATACAAATGCTACAAATGCTGCTGAGTGTACAGTTTTTAATTCCTTGTATATTGTGGTTTATATAATAGATATATTCATGTATTTCAATAATTCACACCATTTTAGTGGGTTTGGGGTATTGTATATCTTATAATATACATATCAGGTATTTTCTTTCTAAGAGCTGATAGGTTCATTTATACCCTTGGATTTAAGAAACTAGGTGTCAGGGGAAAGAACAATAAAAAAGGGAAGGGTACTAATAGTTTCAATGAAACATCCTGTAGCTTATTTAAATTTACAAAATAATGTCAGCATTCTTTTTTTAAAAGATTTTATTTATTTATTTGACAGAGAGAAACACAGCGAGAGAGGGAACACAAGCAGGGGGAGTGGGAGAAGGAGAAGCGGGCCTCCCGCGGAGCAGGGTGCCCGATGCGGGGCTCCATCCCCAGACCCCCGAATCATGACCTGAGCCAGAGATAGACGCTTAACAACTGAGCCACCCAGGTGCCCCAATAGTGTCAGCACTCTAAGACCAACAACAAACTACTAAACTCTCTTGATTTTTTTTCCAGACTGGCACTCCTACCCATTTCTATTCAGGATACATTTGTACAGACCTTTTCCATGTGTACATAGACATTCACATCACACACATCTATCTGCATGCACAAATATATCCACACATGTAAAACATAGTTACACTTTGTGGAATATGCAATTTCTTCCATTAAATTTAGCTATGCTGAAAAAGAGGTTGTACTAGTTTTCTAAAGCTGCCATAACAAAATACCACAGATTGAGTTGCTTAAACAACAGAAATTTACTTGCTCAGACTTCTGGAGGCTAGAAGTCCAAGATTAAAGTGTTGGCAGATTTGATTTCTTCTGAAGCCTCTCCTTGGCTTGCAGATAGTCACCTTCTTGCTATGTCCTTTCCTCTGTATGTGAGCATCCCTGGTGAATCCATGTGTGTCTAAATTTCTTCTTATAATGACACAACTCAGATTGTATGAGGGTCCACAATGACAGCCTCATTTTAACTTAATCACCTTTTTGAAAGGCCATATCTCCAAATATAGATAAATTCTGAGGTACTGGGGGGTTAGAGCTTCAACATGAGGTTTGGAGGGACACAATTCAGACTAAAACAGAGGTTAATCATAAATTAGCTAAAAAGTCTACTATAGGCATTACATTTGTATATTACATGTACAAAATTTTGAATACTAACAATATACTAACTTAATGTTTAAAATTATACTTACACTCTATAACCCAAAATAAAAATTGAAATTTGTCATCACGAGAGCCATTTGCATAAGATTTCAGATATGCTTATGTAAAAGGTATCTATATTATTTTAGTTTCAGTAGTCAAAGAGGAAACTTAGGAAATCATACATCTCACTTAAAATGAGTGTGTTCCTGGGGCACCTGGGTGGTACAGTCAGTTGAGCATCTGACCCTTGGTTTCAGCTCAGGTCATGATCTCAGGGTCATGAGATTGAGCCCCATGTTGGGCTCTGTACTCAGTGTGGACTCTGCTTAAGATTCTCTCTCCCTTGCCCTCTGTCCTCCCACTATGCTCAATCTCTCTCTAAAATAAATAAATCTTTTTAAAAAATGAGTGTCTTCCCCCATTATCCCAATGTTCTGTTGTGTATTGACCACTAAAACATCCCTCAGGTTAATGTTTATTGATATTATTTGCTACTGGGGATTAAAAAAGCACAAAGAGGGTTCCTAATCAGCAATTTTTTCACAGCTGTTTTTACATCCTTGTTCCGTAGACTATAGATGATAGGATTCAACATAGGGGTTAATCCAGCATATACCAAAGCTATAAATTTATCTATTTCCTGTGAATCTATGGCCGAGGTCTTCAGGTACATGGAGAGAGCTGTCCCATAGAACAAAACCACCACAGTCAGGTGGGCTGCACATGTTGAAAAGGCTTTGCTTTGACCACCCACTGAGCTGATTCTCAGAATGTTGGAGAGAATGAATGCATAAGATATACAAATGAGGAGCATCGGCATAGGAAGAAGAAGTACACTGATCACCAGCATGATTAACTGTACCCTGGAAGTGTCTACACAAACCAGTTTCAACACAGCCAGAATTTCACAAGTGAAATGATTGATGATGCTATTTCCACAGAGAGACTGATGCAGCACAGACATTGTTTCCACCAGGGCAGTGAGGCAGCCTGTCACCCAGGAGCCAGCTACAATCTGCACACAAACACTCTTGTTCATGATGATGGGGTACCTCAGGGGGTTGCAGATGGCTACATACCGGTCATATGCCATCATGGACAGGAGCACACACTCAGTGGACCCCATGGCAAGAGAAAGGTACATCTGAATGGCACATCCTGAGAATGAGATGGTGTTTTTTCCTGAAACAAAGTTTGCCAGCATTGGAGTGAGAGCAGAGGAGGTGTACCAGATGTCTAAAAAGGAGAGGTTGCTGAGGAAGAAGTACATGGGTTTGTGTAGGTGGGAATCCAGGACAGTGATGGAGATCAGAATTATATTACCCAGCAGGGTAATCAGGTACATCAGCAAGCACAACACAAATATGATGACGTTAACTTTGGGGTAGTGAGTAAATCCCAGAAATATAAAATTTGAAATGACTGTCAAGTTTGCCTTGACCATTTTATTCCTTTTTGTTTATCTGCAGTAGTGAATAAAAATATACATAGTATATATTATAAAAATTAAATGCTACCAACTTTCCAGGGGTGTTTGGTAGGGGTACTTTAAAAGGATCATTATTCTGGCAATCCCATATTAATTATTTATGCATTCATTCAACATTTATTGAATATACTACAAGTCACTGAAGATCTAGAGTTGAATTACATAAAAAGCTGCTCTTGGGCAACTCACAATAGAATATCACATAGTCAAGTAACTAAATAATTACAAGAACATGATATAAGCATGCCCTAGGGTACTAGAGAACACAGAGAGTAAGAATCCTAACTCTATGTTGGGGATGATGCTCAGGGAGACAGTTTGAGACTTAGTTTAATCAAAAAATGCATTAGATTTAATCGAGGAAAGGACAGAGATCTGCTGGGGAAAGAAAAAAATTTTGTAAAAGTTACATTGATGAAGGATTTAATTGCATTTCATAAACCTGCTAATTATGTAATACAACAGATGAATATGCTGTACATTAAGGAATATAAACAGAAGATAAACATGCATCCAATCACTATAGTACCACCTAATTTCTCTCTTCAGGAAGGCATTTTTTAATATGGAATATCCTGAACCCACACTTAGAAACAAAATAATTTTCAAAGTTGAGTATTTTATATTGCAATTCAAATTACTTGTGCTGTCTCACAACTGGTCACGTATGGAGACCTGTTTAAAAACCACTGTCCTACAAGTGGAGTTCAAATGAAATCAGTCACAAGTACTCAAGCCTCACATCCTCATCACTGCCTACTTCTCCCTACTTCTCATATCCCAACACTCCACTTTCACACTCTGGTCTGAAACAACAACCAGCGTGTAGTTTCTCATACTTACCATGCCATTTTATATTTTTATGTCTTTAATCAACAGTTTATCTCCATGGAGTAGTCTTTCCCCCCAGCTCCAATCTGGTCTTTCATGAATATTTATCCAGTCATCAAAACTGTATGCCACTGTCTCAAGTACAACTTCGTTCTTTGTACATACTTATGTTACTCAAGTATATTACACCAAACTATAGCCATATATGCACATCCCAATTGCTCCCACCCCTGGTAGAAGTGAGCTTCTCAAGAGCTTGTTCCCCATAATACTAGCAAAGTAATAACTCACATTTAAGATTTTTAATAACACACCACTGCCTTGAACATGGAAAGCTTTTGATACATATTCAAATAAGTACATTTTCAGTACAGTTCTCCATGTCAACATAAAAGCCTGAAGATTTCTCAACTTGTCATTTACATCTGCACTCTTATCTTTAACATTAGAGAAACTAGTTCATTTAAGAAACAAAGATGATGACGGGGCGCCTGGGTGGCTCAGATGGTTAAGCATCTGCCTTCGGCTCAGGTCATGATCCCAGGGTCCTGGGATCGAGCCCCGCATCGGGCTCCCTGCTCGGCAGGGAGTCTGCTTCTCCCTCTCCCTCTGCCTCTCTCTCTCTGACTTTCGTGAATAAATAAATAAAACATTTAAAAAAAAAAAAAAGAAACAAAGATGATGAGCTCTTAGCTTTAAATATCTGATGTAGACTGAGGGA
Organism: Leptonychotes weddellii; assembly: GCF_054177405.1. NCBI lineage: Eukaryota > Metazoa > Chordata > Mammalia > Carnivora > Phocidae > Leptonychotes > Leptonychotes weddellii. The sequence continues at coordinate 55,557,103 of NC_138382.1, forward strand.
GGTGGGGAAGGCAATGACCACTTGTACTCTTAGAAGAACTTGTAGTGCTTCCCAAACAATTACCTTCTGTAGGGTTTTAAAGCACTGTCCTCTGAGTATGAGACTTGGACTCTAAATCCAACCATGCTACTTACTAATACATACAATTAGACCAACCGCTTGGCTTCTTTGAAACTCAGTTTTCTAATCTATACCAGGAGGATGATAATTCCTAAATTAACTTGTTTTAAATTCTCCCTCCACCACCCCAATTTCATGAACTATCTAATATTTCAGAGAATCACAAAGAGTTTATGATTTCATGGTCTCCCTGCTTTCTAGAACCACATTCACACTGACTCAGATAAAAAAACTTAGCATCTTCTTTATAATCTATTGAAATTTCAACCCCCAACCATGGATGAATATGAAACATTTTACTGATTATTTTCAGAAAGGTTAATGTTAGAAATTTCTGCTCTTTTGTCCACTTTGGGCAGCACACACCACCACTTCCACTGAGGCTTTCTCTATTGTCTTTCCCCACCCAGCACCCAATTTTCTTGCTCTAGCTCTAGATCCTCTTGCCTTCCCCATTCCCTTCTTTCTTCACCACTCTCTTGTCCTCTCTCTCATAAAACAATGAGGTCTCTTTTTCTTATGCAGATTGAGTCCCCACTCATTCCCTTACCCTTATCTCATATCCTTTTAAGAGTCTCACCTATCCTAAATCATTTTATTGAGATACTTTCTTTAAAATGACTTCCGATTCCAGTACTAAAATAAATGTTTTCTAACAAACTCCCCTCTTTCTTTCTCGATGTCAGAGCCAGAACAGACTCAGAGTTCTAATCCAATCCTCTTATTTTAAAGTTGATGGACGCCTGAAGGCATTTAATGACTTATCTGAGGTAAATGAGAAAATCAAAAGCATAAAGCCAAAAGTCCTATCCCATATTCAGGACTCATTTCAACTCAGTATTTTTCCTACCAACTAGTATTTTTTTTTAAAGTAAATATCTCTACTCTGGTTTCCTGGTCTAGCTGAGACCCATTAATAAGCTTTAGAAATCTGAGGATACAGAAAGAAATGGATAATGTCTACTTTCATATACCTTAGCACATGTAATAAGCATCTTCCTTTTTGATTAATGTATGCTTCAATATTTAAAGTTGATCTACAGCATGGTCCTTCTTGTGAATCTTGTGCAGTTCTCAAAAAAGTAAAAGAATCTGATTTTTGTAATTAGGACAATATTCCATGATAACTATATTAGAATGAGTTGTGCAGAGGTATTTTTACTCAGAAGATTGCAATGAAAAAGGAAATGGATGTTCTTGGTTTGCAAAAAATCAACCCAAATCTTGCCTGATTCACAAGTTCTCAAAATACAGAGCTTTTGTTAATTAAAAATATGAAAATAATTTCTTAAGAAAAATAACGACATAAAGATTTGTTTTGCCAAAATCACCACCCTATATGATCTGCTCCCCAAAACTTCCAAAGGGTTATCCCTGGATCTAAGACTACTAAAGCTTCCGTTGCTATTAGGGACCTTCCAACTCCCTTAACAATTTAGCATTGTGCTTCTGAAACATAAAGAAGTTAAGAAACTTTCTAGTTCTCCAGGGTATGACTCTCCAAGTTCCATTAACTAATTGGGAACCAAAAAAAATAGATTAAAAAATTTTAAATTATTTCAAGTTATTTGGGTTGAGCAGCATTTGTGCAAGCAGAATTGGAGGAGACTATTTGCCTATTACATGCCTTCTGCAGATAGCCCTTCAATTACACACAGCAAACATTACAAATAAGAACTATAGAAATGTCTGCCTGTATGATCTCAGCTTGTAAAGTGACTGCTCCAAATATTTCAGTTATCTGAGAAATAGAATATAAAACATCCTTACTGAGCTTTTAAATGGCCACAAAGAGAGAGCACTGATCAGTCAAATAATTTATTACTATCAAATGCCCTTGAGTAATATATAGTAATCTTTGAAGGAATAGTGCATTGGAATGAGTACTAGACTTAAAGAGTTGTGGATTAAACCTTAGTTCAACTATTGATTAGTTAAGTAATCTTAGACAATTGTGGTATATTAATTGCATTAATGACCCCAATTCTCACAGACTTTAATAAATGCTTACTTTGGTATGCCACTGAGATTTTATGACTGTTAATAATGTTGTATCATTGTAGCAATGTAAGACTGATGGAGCAATAAATGGTGTCATTCCCTATCCAACACTGACTCACCTGATCTTTATCCTTCTTAAAAGAATCATAATTTTATTCATTTGTCTATCCCATTTTTATCCATAGGAAAATATCCTGATAAGCCCAAGCCTCCTACTTTACTTTCTAGAAGCTTTACATTTTTACCTTTCATACTGAGATATGAAATCCATCTAGAATTAATCTTTGTGTATGGTATGAGGCAAGGGCAAGATTTATTTTTTATTATGTGCACACTATTTGACTCAACATGATTTTATTGAAGAGCTCCCTGTCCCATTGCACTATAGTGTCACTTTGACAAAATAAACAATTGACCATATATGTTTGGATATGTTTGAGTCTCTTGTTTTGTTCCATTAGTCTATTTTTCTTATCCTTGCACCAATACTGCATTGTCTTATTAGATATAGCTCTATAATAAGTCTTGATTTTGGCCCTCTAAATGATTTCTTCTTTATGGATGGATTGTCTGGTGTTGGCATAATATATTTTAGCATCTGCTTTGCAATTTTCACAATATACCTGCTGGAGTTTTGATTGGGATTACCTTGAACCTACATTTCAATTTAGAGAGAATTGACATTTTTATACTATTGCATCTTCTAATCCATTAAATTAGGTCTTTTTAAATTTCTCTCAATAATGTTGTATTGATTCTTCTTGTATAAATGTCTTACACATACTATATTAGATTTATTCATATATTTTTATATTTTTGATGCTATTATAAATTGTGCTTTAAACTCTTTTTTCTACTTTCTTGTTATTGGTATGTAATGATTTTTCTATGCTAAATTTATATTTAGCAATATTGGTAAATTCACTTTTTTATAATAACTTTTAAAATATTTAATGAAGTATAGTTGACAATAAATTATTAATTCCAATAGTTTGTAGGCCATTTGAGTATTCTATATACATATAGTGTGATTCGTAAATAATGATAGATTTGTTTTAATTATTTATATCATATATCATTACTTTTAGTACTGATTATGAATTCTGGTACTATTACAATGTGACATTCAGGAGCTGAGAAAAATTGGGCAAAATTAGAGAATTTTATTTGAAAAAAGTATTGGTACCTGAAAATGGCTATTTAAAACTATGTTTTGATTACTTAAAAATTAAGATTCTTCCTGTAACACAGATTACAGAAGACATAAAATATTTCTAGTTCTAAGATACTGTAGCAAATATAAAGTCCATTTTCTTAGTACTGGGTATAAATGAGCTCCCAGGAATCCTATAAAAAGTATTTCTAATGATTTTAGTGAGACAGAACAAAAGAGAATAAAAATAAATAAAAAATATCTGTCACTCTCTGATGTCTAATAAATGTAAAGCAAATTAACAAATTTCAAAGTAAATTGTGGAATATATCATTTTAATAGAGTATCTGGGTAGATCTTATCTAGCCAATAGATCTGCAATATGAGCAGATTCTGAGACAGAATTACTTGTGTACAGGTGATAGAGATGCAGGACCTCAGTAGAAAGCTTCACATGTTTTAGCTCAGACCAAGGTCAATTGTCCTGATGATTTTATATCCCAAGATACTTTCTGCCTGGGGTCCAGTTAAGGGGCCTTCACATATCATAGTGTTTATTTAAAAACTTAAGGTGAAAAAAATATACCTGAGGATAAAGCTATTTCCAGAAAAGATAAGAAACTGCTCTGATCTGCACTAATTGAGACAGTGTTGTTAATGATAGGCTGGCATGCCTTCTAACAGAATCCAAACATCTAAAAATGAACACATCTATACTCCTCAATAAGTATGGATATAAATTTATTAAACATTCTACCAAAATTGCAAAGGCAATTTGCAATTGCAATTCGCAATTGCAACAGCAACTAAATGCTTGACATATTTATGTTTCAGACCAATATTTTTTATGAGTATCAAGCAAGCTATAGACACAAATCTACATCTGTCCAGAGTAATCCTCTTTTTTGACACATGTGGAAATTTGGCCAGAAAAAAAAAATTTGTTTACTTGTAGCTTTAGTTGATCTTCCCTCAGCATTCATTTAATGTGCAAGACATGGTTTCCCCAAGTCTCAAGGTAACCTAAAAAAGACAATTAATAGCCCATTTATAGAAACTTGAGAAACTTCTTACCCTTCTGAAGTCAAGATAGTTCATGGATGTGATAACTCAAGATTATATTAAATAAGTACATTTTCCCTGGCTTATAAAAATCCCAGAAATTCATTTTCCCCAATCTAGTGGAGAGTAGAAAGTATGGCTTTTAATGTCAATCTTTTCAGGGTCATGGCAAACATACCTTCACATTTTCAAGCTACCTCAGAATTTATGGAATCACAAATGACATCTCATTTTTGGAGATTCCAAATTATTTATCCTTTAAAATAATAGGAAAACCTCTAATGGACTTAAAGGCCATTAGCAAGAAGAATATCAAGGATGTCTTATTAAAAAATGTCTGTAGGGGTTCCCGGGTGGCTCAGTAGGTTAAGCATCTGCCTTTGGCTTGGGTCATGATCTGGGACCCTGGGGTTGAGCAGGGCTCCTCGCTCGGCAGGAAGACTACTTCTTCCTCTCCCTCTCCCTCGACTGCCACTCCCCCTGCTTGTGCTCTTTCTCTCTCTCTGTCAAATAAATAAATAAAGTCTTAAAAAAGAAATGTCTCTAAGCAATGAGAGGTACAAATAGATATAACAAATGAATATCCACGTGTAAATGTATGACCATCAGGCAACTTTATCTTAAGAGAGCTGTTGAATCTTTAGCAATGTGGTGAATAGGGAAGTATTTGAAATTTTTCCTATTTTCCTGTAGGTATTACTCCATTATATATATTTTTTAATTTTTATTTATTTATTGACAGAGAGCAAGACAGCGAGAGAGGGAACACAAGCAGGGGGAGCGGGAGAGGGAGAAGCAGGCTTCCTGCCGAGCAGGGAGCCGGATGTGGGGCTCGATCCCAGGACCCTGGGATCATGACCTGAGCCGAAGGCAGATGCTTAACGACTGAGCCACCCAGGCGCCCCACTCCATTATATTTTAATATTTAATGATGAGTAACAGGCCAAAGTTTACAAGGTTTAGATTTCCCACACATTCCTCACCTCATAAGAGGCAAAGCCAGTAAGAGTGATCTTCTGATGAAAAAGCTAACGTTCCAGTGGGAAAACAGAGTTGCTTTGTTTTGGACCCTCATTCTTTTGTTATACAATGATCACATATCATCTTAGATGAATTGGTTGCCAGTCCCTTCATAATAAAATGAAAAGGAAAAACATTTTTTATAAACACACAATACAATTTTATTATCCTAACAAGGAGCTACCAGAAATAACAATCTTTCTAGTGAATTATTATCTGAAAGGAAGTCCACAGATCCAAATAAAGTTATTATTATGGGTGGATATTAAGCAATTTTTCAGTGACAACTGAAATCTAATGGAGTATCTCCAAATTTCATGAAAGAACCACCCGTTTAATTTGAAGAGTCCTTGGGAGTATCTCCCATGTCCTCGTATGTGTTCACTCTGTCTACCTCAGGACACAGCCATTACAATGTTATGATCTGCTATTCCTATCACTTCCCTGGAATCTGATGCTCCTGCTGCTTCTAATAGGCCCTACTTTTAGGGTGTTCATATATCAGGTCATCCAAGCTAGGCCATTTGACAATGAAAGGAGAACTATTACTAATTACACCAGGGAAACTGGTGTTAACTAGACTAGTTCTGAGCAAATAGAGATATCTGGTCATCATTCCAAGATTGGTTCTGTTAGGGCCATTATGTTACAAAGACACAAGATGTTTCACAAAAAAAAAAGGGGGGGGCATTATGCTCTGTTTGTGCCCTGGCTGACAGCAACTACTTAAGTTTTGGTCCAAATTTAATGTCTTTCAATGCCCAGATCTAAATTCATGGAGTCAGGCTGCAGAGACAATCTCTGGCCAGATATCATGCTTCTCTGGGACTCAGAGTGATGATAAATTTAAGATATAATTCTAATCTGAGACACAGTGAACCCTATTAATATAACAGGAAACTAGGGACTAAGGAAGGAAGGAGTTGGATGATAGGAATCTTTATGAAAGCTCATGGTGGAGATTAGGAACAGTGAGATCTGAAGTCTAATTAAGGTTTTTCTTTCTTCCTTTTCTACATTGTCATTCCCTTATATCTTCCTCAAACTTTCAGATAGTAAATAGAAGCCCAGAACTAGCTACAGTTCAGGGAATGAAGGGAATGTATATCCATGTGTGGGATAAAACAAACTGGGCCAAGAACTGCATCAACATTGATGGCAGCAAAGAATAGGCAGAAATAACTGGCCCTGAGGCCAAAATAGTGGTGTGGAACAAGAGATCAGCCACAACCAGTAGTCTCTAAAAACTCTCATTCAGTCACCTTTCAGCTATTCTATCTCCCTCTGAATGGCACATTATTCTCTCCTAAGAAAGTCAACTAAAGTTCAAAAATTGCTAGTCTCTCTTTTCCCTAAATATTTTTCAAAGAGCCAATCTGCAGTATGGTGGTTCCACTTTCTGGGCAGCTACAGAATGACCAGCTCTAAAACCAACAATCCAACCATGAATCAGTGAAACAACTCTGACTCCATTTTTAAAAATCTCTTATTCCATTTTTTAAAGTCTTATTTGGATAAACCGGGTTCTAGCCAGCTTCTCATTGACCATCATGATGAAAGAAAGTAATGCAAAGGAGTGACACAAAAAGTAATATATATGACCTTTCTGGAAAGAAATTCCAAAGAACTCCACCTTGGGAATAAATATATTTGAAATGTATCAGGCTGTGAACCTGTTATATAAAACTCTACTGTAGTTTGTCAATCAAATCTTTCATGACCTCCTCGGGAATGCTGACAGCTTCTGGTTTGAGACAAATGTTGTTGGCTCTATGTACTGGAGAAATTGAAAACATTTTATCCCCCATATAGTTTCAGGAAGTACACCATTCCAAGAAGTCACTTAAGTCTTAGGTCTTTTTGTTATTTTTAGTTAGTCAGATATAGGGTGTACGAAGGATCTAGAACTTGCAGTTCTCTCAAATTTCCTGGGAAATATTCTCAGAAAATAATTAGGAAGAGAAATAAAAGATTCAAGGAGAGGGACGCCTGGGTGGCTCAGTTGGTTAAGCGTCTGCCTTCGGCTCAGGTTGTGATCCCAGGGTCCTGGGATTGAGTCCTGCATCAGGCTCCTTGCTCAGTGGGGAACCTGCTTCTCCCTCTGCCTGCTGTTCCCCCTGCTTGTGCTCTCTGTCTCTGTCTCTTTCTTTCTGACAAATAAATTAATAAAATCTTAAAAAAAAAAAAAGATTCAAGGAGACAGAGATAGAAGTAGCGTGACAATGAAATAAAGGAGTCATTTCTCTTTCATTGCTACCTCTTTCCGAACTATAGGGGGAAAATAAATCTCTACCTTATAATTAAAAGTAAACACAAAATTTTAAAAAATTTAAAGGATAGAATAGAAAACCAAGAATATTTTAAATAAAATTTTTAAATAAAAATTGATTAAATAATGTGGGGTTTTAACCAGCATTTAAAAACTAAAGCAATTAAACAAATGAATAAAACCAAGTAACTTAAAACCTTAAAGTGTTCTGAAATTGTAAAAGAAACATAAGCTAAATTACTTAAATTTTTAAATAAAAAAATTCTGAGGATAATACAATAGCAGGAAAGAAAAAAAAGATGTAATACCCAACATTAAAATCTAACATGAATATTTAAAGTGTGCAATTCAAATCAGGAAAAAACAAAATGATAAAAAGTAAATATTTTTTAAAGCTGAAGGTTACCATAACAGAATAAAGAAATATAAATCCCAGATAAAAATCAAACATAAAAACCATCTAAAGGTAGACCCACCATTCCCTAATAACAGAATTCCTTTTGGATCAGCAACATACTTCATGGTTAGAGAGCCAATGGGACAAAGGAAAAGATATAGCTCTACTTTAATCCATGGATAGTTCACTCAGAAGTTATTTGCCTTTTTTTTTTTTTTTGCTTTTAATTTTCAAATGACTTTAAAAATCAGGTATTAGGTTCCAAGTCCAAAGCAGTTAGATTCCCATGTATCAGAAGATCTTTGGGAAAAAAAGCTGTCAAAGGAGATATGTTGAAAGTAATAAAGAATGATAATTTAATGCCTCATAGGTGGAGGTGAACAAAAAGTTATAAAAAAATAATACTATTCTAGAACCAAAAAGTTTAATATTATACAGCTACATAGACAGAGGAAAAACAGCATTACATATTTGAATAGACTCCAAGTAAATCAGACTCTTCTAGTAATTACAGTACTGTAAATTCATAATTTTAACTGAGTTTTAAAAATCTGAAACCAGTTTTCATTTTGTCTTATAAAGAAAGTATGAAATTGGTTTTGGAAATAATCTTATAAAAAAAACATGTTATATGCAAACAATGAATCATGGAACACTACATCAAACACTAATGATGTAATGTATGGTGATTAACATAACACAATAAAAAACAACAACAACAACAACAACAACACATTTTAAAGGTTTTAATACAAGCGTTAACTTTTTCCTGTCTGGAAATCTCTCTCATTATTATACAACCCCTCTACTTGCCCTCACAATCAAGCTCTTCAACAACAAGAACAAGAACAAACTACAACCATTGACTCCTAAAACATACACATTTATTTACTTATTTTCATTATGACTGCACCAAAAAAATTTTAGAGCTTGAGAGCTTTGAGAGATGAATTTGACACAGTAGCAAGAACCTATTTGGCTCTTTGGTTTCTCTAATTGATTTCCACATTGTGATTATAAAAATTACCTGTCCCTTTCCCATTTACTTTTTAAACACATTTCTTCTCAGTAGGTGTTTAACTGCCTCCTTCACATCCTTGTTCCTAAGACTGTAGATTAAAGGATTCATCATAGGAGTAATAACCCCATAGAACATAGATATAAGTTTGTCAGTAGCATCCAAGTCATCTGAATTAAGTGTCTCTTTAGACTTGGGCTTCATGTACTTGAAGAGAATGGTTCCATAGAATATTATCACCATAGTCAGGTGGGCTGAGCAGGTGGAGACTTTGCTTCTCCCCTCAGAAGAGCGAATTTTGAGGATGCTGACAATGATTAATATATAAGAGATAATGATTAATAACAGTGGTGTCAATACAAACAATGTTGTGGCCACAAGCATGATAAACTCATTGCCTGAGATGTCAGCACAGGCCAGTTTCATGACAGCCAGAATTTCACAGGAGAAATGATTGATGACGTTATTCCTACAGAAAGGCAATTGTACCACAAATACAGTTTGTACTGCAGAGTTGATGACTCCTATGATCCAGGACCCAGCTGCCATGGGCACAAAGGAATCCTTGCTCATGATGACAGGATATCTTAGGGGGTTGCAGATGGCCACGTATCGGTCAAAGGCCATCATGCCCAAGAGCACACACTCTGTTGTTCCCATGGCCAACCCAAGGAACATCCGCACTGCACAGCTAGAGAAGGAGATGGTCTTTCTTTCTGAGAGGAAGCTCACCAGTGTGGAGGGAATGGAGGTGGTGGTGTAGCAGATGTCCAAGAAGGAGAGGTTCCCCATGAAGAAGTACAAAGGGGTGTGAAGGTGGGAATCCAAGATGCTGATTAAAATAAGGGTGCCATTGCCCAGAAGGATGACAACATACATTATTAAGATTAGCACAAAAAAGAGTAGCTCAAGCCTTGGGTAACCAGAAAGCCCCTTTAAAAAGAATTCCACCAGAATGGTTTGATTTTCCCATTCCATTTCACTTTCTCTTACCTGTAAGAATTCAAAAAATTTTTTAAGCATAATAATTTATTTATTCTGGAAAATCCAAGTTCACCAATGCACATATATAAAAATTTGCCATGGACCCAATGAGAAGGAAGAAAGAAAATAAAGAAGGGGAAGAAGAGAGAAAAGGTAAAGAAGTGAAATAATCAACAAGGGAAGTATGAAGAATCTACTGTATCCACCATTCTAGGCCAGCAATTTTTGAGGCTGATTTCACACATCACCTCACTTAAACCCCACACTTATGATCATTTCAAAAATAAGAAATTTATCTAAGTTAACCAAAGAGAGTTTAAGCCTAAAGTCATATAATTAATATGTCGCAAAGCCTCGGCCCAAACTCAAGCTTGCTTGTGGTCCCTAATTATCTGAAATGTCTTATGAACTATAAAAGCAATAAGGAATGCATTATATCAGAGATTTGGTTAGCTAACTTGTAAAGACTGCCTGGCTCCTAGTCAGGAAGACTCAATAATAACCCATTGCATATTAAAACATGGAAAGAAGTGTGTTAATTGGATGGGACAATGGTCAGCAATAAACCCAACCAGTATTTACTGACTGCCCTGATGGCCCAAAAAACAAGTACAATTCCCGTAAAACCCAATTAACTGAAGTTTTCTTGTTACAATGCAAATATCCTTTTTTTGGTGGGAGATAGAACAAAATTGTAATAATTATCATACAGTAAAATACATAGTAAAGTTGATTTTGTCTCTTTTAGTGTATAGTTCTATGAATTTTGAAACATGTATAGATTCATGTAACTAAAGCTATAATCAGAACACAGAACTTGTCTATCACCCTAAACACTGCCTTGTGCTATCCCTTTTTCATCCTTCCTTTTGTCTACTCATAAATCTTGCAAAGACTAAAATGCTTTTTATTCTATAATTTTACCTTTTCCAGAATATCACATAAAAGGAATCATATGAGCCATTGGCCTCTGGCTTCTTTCTCTTAGCATAAAGCCTCTGAGATTCATCCAAGTTGTAATTGCTGAGTAGCATGCCACTGTATGGATGTACTAGAGTTTGTTTATTCACCTACTGAAAGACATTTGAGTTGTTTCCAGTTTTATGGCAATTATGAATAAAGCTGTTATAAAATTTATACTCACATTTTTGTGTAAACATAAGTTTTCATTTTTCTAGGGTAAATTTCAGAGTGGCATAGTGGATAAAGAATCGCACATATTTAAGTTTATAAGAAACTGCGAGTATTCCAGAGTAGCTGTATCATTTTTGCATTCCTACCAGAAATGTATGGGAATTATAGCTGCTTTTCATCCACATATATATGTGTGTGTGTGTGTGTGTGTATGTATATGCATATATATATAATATTTATAATTATATATATATTTTGCCCATTTTAATTGGATTGTTCATTTTCTTTTTGTTGAGTTTTGAGAGTTCTTCATATATTCTGGCTATGAATAATATTTTGGATATATGACTTACATATATTGTCTACAAGTCTGCGACTTGTCTTCTCATTTTCTTAATGCAAAAAAACTTTTCATTGCCACTTTAACCAGTTGCTGCTTAAGTTCAATTGATATAACATCCATCCATGTCATGACCAAAAAGACATTTTCTAAAAGGGCAGTTCTTTGACACCTCTCACCTTGGGTTATTCTTCAGGGAAATATTCACTGCCATCACTCAGGGATCAGAAACAGTAGGTTTTCCATCCAAAGACTTTGCCTCATAAAGTCTCAGGCCTTCCTTTACTTTTTCTTCATAAATAGTACCCCTCCCACACACACATACAAATTTCCTTTCTTGTGGACACAGAATCCATTGAAAAGGCTCTAATTCACTCAAACAAAAAGACACCTGACATGTAGAACATTTCTCCCTATTCAGGAAACTTAGTGTGAATTTTAGGTCTGAATCCTTTGGACCTATTTTAACTGGCTTCTTAACTACTTATATTTGCCTTTGGTTATTATTAGGGTACTTGTTCCATCCTATTTTTGCCCTTATTTCAATCAACTTCATCTTCTATAGGTTCTTTTATACCTTAAAGATGCATGCTTCTTTTATTCTGAGTCCCAAATTCACCTTCTTTAATGCTAGCCAGCCAAATCCCAATTCCTTGGTAAATGATGACTAAGAAGTAAATTCACTCTGCAAGTTCACTTTGTCTATTGAAGCAAATGTATTTTTTTTTGAGAAACTGAGATTTTTACTGACATGCAGATGCACATTAGAGTTAATGTTTCTACAAAAAGGTTCTATAAACAATAGAAGTCAACCTACTAATTTTCATCACATGGATGAAAATTTTCATGACACGGATGGATGTTATATCAAACTCTACTCACATTGTAATGAAGAGTGTTATGCCCCCATAGCAAAGGCCAGCACCATTTAAAGCAAGAAACTCAGGTTGACATGTTTAAAGAAAGGCTATTTCAATTCATTCATATAAAAGTTAAATGAGCGTGTGTGTGAGTGTGTGTGAGTGTGTGTGAGTGTATGAGTGTGTGTGTGTGTCAAATATGATGTCTCAAGTTAACCATAGGAATGCATTACCAACAACAACAAAAAATTAAAAGTACTCAAAACAGTTCTCCAAATACTCTTATAACAATGAAAATCAAAATTCTTCCCTTTTAGCTAAAAACTCTTTTCTCTGCTTCATTTACTTTTTACACAAATCAAAATATGTATTCAAGAGCAAGTAATAAAAGTTTTCCAAACAGCAGCCCAGTGAAAGGCTCCAGGACAGGGACTGTTTGTCTGTTCATGATTAGCACTAGACAAACATTTGCTAAACAGAACCAAAGAGAACTGAATTGGTGCTATGAGGTAAATTGTTACAGAATCTGAACACTGGAAACACAAGCTTACTTTATATTCTGGATCAAGAGTGCAAATCTGCTGCCTATTGTACAGCAACCTCACCAGACCAGTGGGAAATGACATCATTACATATGTAGGGACTACTGAACTAAGGATCCAGAAACTATATTCTGATTAAATGAATTTTTATTCCCACTAAAATAAATTCTAGACCTAACTATCCATCTTTTTTGGATATTCAAATCATTCTTTTGGTCATAGTTTTAAATTTTGTCTCTATTTTCTCACTATATCAATGAAAATCCTCTTGGAATTTTTTTATTCCTATTCTATATAGACTCTTTATAGTAAAAAATATTCTATCCCCCATACACATGGCTATTTCAACTCAGTTCATTGGACTGACATCCCCTTGGATTTGTTTTATTAGTATGTTTTCAGCAATTACCTCTAAATGGAAGATCGATTCATCACCTAGGTTGCAACACACAGCAGATTGTTTTGCCTTGATCTTCTATTTGCAGCCTATTGTACAAAATTTTCCATGAGGTTAATGAATGTCTGAAGGGACTACCACTGAGGACCACAATGTCACAGGCCTTGTTGTCTGGAAAACATTGACGGCAAGGGTACTATTGCAAAATTGTTTTAAAAACTATACATTATAGCCAAATATGATTGATCACAAAGGGAGTGTATTTTGGCTGTGCTAGCTCAAAAGTAAGATAAAGAGGCACGTGAGTGGCTCAGTCGTTAAGCATCTGCCTTGGCTCAGGTCATGATCCCAGGGTCCTGGGATCGAGCCCCACATCAGACTCCCTGCTCTGCGGGAAGCCTGCTTCTCCCTCTCCCACACCCCCTACTTGTGTTCCCTCTCTCGCTCTCTGTCAAATAAATAAATTAAATATTTTTTAAATAAGTCAAACAGAGAAAGACATGTATCATATGATCTCATTGATATGAGGAATTCTTAAT
>NC_138382.1:55571438-55587446 GCF_054177405.1 Leptonychotes weddellii
AAAAAAAAAAAACGATAAGCCGAATGTCACCTCCTCAGAAAAAAAAAATAAATATTTTTTAAAAAGTATGATAAAAATAAGTATCTGAGAATATGGAAGATTTCATTTGCCCTTCAAGCCCAGGTGGAAACATTGCCCTATTGTGAAGACCCAGGAATTTCTCTAAAGAATTTTCTCTGCGCTCAGGAAGGCAATTTAAATATTTCTTGCTCTAAGGGACTTATGCACTTTTCTAAGCCATAGCTTTAAATTGCTTCAGGGGAAAGACGTTCAAAACTTTTGAAAACTTCAAGAATAATCCCCTACAGACTTAATTATATTAGATCCATTCTGTGTTTCAAATAACCAATCAGGATATGTCTTAACCCATTCTGTATTATCATATACTGCTGAAATCCTTAATCCAAATATATTCCAGTGGCTTTGTCCATACCTTTGTTCATCCTACCATGTCTTATTGATAATATAGTAGAAACACCTCATTTAGCTACATTAGCTCTTGGTTATTAATAGTAAGAGTAAAAACTTATAAATTTCCAGGCATTGTTATAAGAATTTTATATATATTAAGTCATTTAATTCTTATTTAATTAGTGAGTGAAGAGAAAAAGTGTTTTATTGTACAAAATAATCTAAAAATTATTGAAGCTGAAAATCAGAATTTACTTGTACTTATGTGAATATGAGTGGCATTTTGATATCCACAACAAATTCAGAAATTTTGCAACCATTCAATGAAAACCTAGAAGCCATTGAGCTATTCAGTTTTCTTATTGCAACTCTATAACCTAATTTGTAGCTCAATCCCACTCCATACTGTAAGCATCTCCAAAGAATTCACCTAAACAGGGGCACCTGGGTGGCTCAGTCAATTGAGCCTCTGACTCTTAGTTATAGTTCAAGTCATGATCTCTTAGTTTCAGCTCAGGTCCTGGGGTCAAGCCCCACCCCCGTGTGTGTGTGTGTGTGTGCACGCGCTCGCGCGCGCCCATGCACACACACCAGTCTTACTTTCTCTCACTCTCTCAAATAAATAAATATTTTTTTAAAAGAATAGATATACTTATCACCCACGTGAATTGACATAAAATTACCACCTATCTAATACAAACAGGAGGTAATGATGAATATATGTATAAAATACTAGGTACTCTCAGCCAACTTCTACTTCTGAAGGGTATGTTCTCCTTTCCTTGAACTGCTTCACCCAAATAATGAATATAATTTGTTTACCACGAAACCACTAACCCAGGTAAAACAGACTTTGACTACAGGTCTAAGAACAGTAGGAAAAAAACCATAGCACTGAACAGAAACAAGTTAAAACTGGATATCCAATATCATTGTTTCTGAAGTTCATTGATCTGACCATACAGCTGCAGCCAGCTTCCTGTACATCTTCTTAGGTCCTGGTCTGTCAACATGTGACTGAGCTTCCTTCTCAAAAACAGAGTTCTCTACCCATTTTTTCCCTTCTTCTCAGATCCTAAGGGATCCTCAAAATCCTATATCCAACATTACTTAAGTGAAGCACCTAAGTAAGTCATATCAGAACAATGTGACAAGAAAATAAAATTATTCTTTTACATTTTTTGACAGAAAAGTTTTAGTTACTTTTTTTTAACCTATCATTAAAGCTGGGACATGGGTCATAATTTTATAAAATCAAATGGCTCATTAAAGAGCTCCCCACCAAAGAAAAAAAATTTGTTTAACTATAATTATCTTTTCTGTCATCACCTAGGATGTACAAAATATCCTAATGGGCATGCAGTGCAACTCAGCCTCAATGTGTAATCTCCAGACCTAAAGACATTGCTTAAATTATTTAAATTGAGATTTTACATTTTTTTACTATAAATTAGCCTTTCAAACATAATTAGGCACCTATCTCAATTTTTTCCATTTTTAAAATTACATTTTCTGTTTTCCATGTGTATCTATATTTATTTGAGAAACTTGGACAATTCAGAAAAAATACCATGGTTAATTTTTTAAATGTATCTTTCCAGCATCTATCACACATAAGTTTTCCTGGTTAGGTTTTGGCTTTGCAAACAATGCTAAAGACTAGTTTTTGTTTTTCTTTAATGTTACCATTTCAACATAAGTATTTTTGTATTAATAGAAATTCTTTAAAAACATTATTCAATAGTAGTAAAATAGTCCACCAAATGATGTACTATGATGATTTCATAATTCCCCTCCATCAAAATAGACAAGTATGAAAAACTACTTCAAAACGTAGCAGGTAGGAAGACGGCACTGGAACAGGAAGATGCTGGGCTTGTCTCGTCCCATAAACACAACTAGATAATTATCAAATCATCCTAAATACCCCCAGAATCAACCTGAAGACTGACAGAAAAAACTCCACAACTAAAGGGAAAGAAGAGGACACCTTGAAGAAGGTAAGAAGTGCAAAGATGTGGCTTAGAGGAGAAAAAGGATCAGGGATGCTGCAGAAGAGTGGGAGTCTTGGTCATGGAGAAGGGTGAGAGAAAGAGGAGTACACAGGGAAATGTACAAAGAAAACATTTCCCCAAAGCCATCAGCTGGGAAAACTAGAGAGGCTGAATTTTGTGAGTTCTTGCAACTAGTGGGGCTTAAAGCCTAGAGTTTTAAAGGTCAGTGGGTTTGGCAGGGCTAGAGCCCTAATGGCACTGCACTGGTCCTGCAGAGAAGGCAGGCAAATAGTCCAGGGGCAGATGGCATGGAAGCAATGATATGAAGAACATCTGGGGCACACAGTGGGGAGATTATTAGCTCCTCTTCTAGGAGCATGTCCCTGAGATAGAGCAGTCACAGAAACACCTCTCTGGGAACAAAGGAGCTGGCTGGCACCTCCCTTGCCCCTCACCATTAACACAGAGCCACATGCGGGAAGCAGTGCAGCACTGACACTGGCTGCCTAACTTACTTACACCAAGCCCCCTGACCTCTGGCAGGACTGCCCTTCTAAGTCACTTGCCTCAGTCCAGCATGGTGGGCCTCTCCCCCAAAAGGCCAGCACAAACCCTGCCTATACCACATCTCCCCACTAGAGAGTCCTGCAAGGCCTCAGTTCTGGTGGAGGTGGTGTTAGGTCTCATATCACAAGCAGACAAGAGCACACTTAATTAAAACTCACCACATTCAAGCCAAGAGCCAAACACTACCCACAGTAGGCAAGGAGAACTTCTGCAGATTACTGGCCTGAAGGATAGAGCAGCCAAAACACAACAGTAGAGTGCATGCAACACCCACTGGAAACACTTCCTGAAGTGTCAGGTCCTAGGCACTACATGACCTGTTCTTCATAAGGCCATTACTTTCAGGAGAAGGAGACATCACTGGCTTTTCTAACATAGAGAAAAAAGCAAAATGCCAAGGTGGAGGTATTTCTCCCAAATGAAAGAACAAGATAAGGCTGCAGCCAGCATTCTAAGCAAAACAGATATAAGTAACATGCCTGGTGGGGAATTTAAAGCAACAATCATAAGGATACTCACTGGGCTTGAGGAAAGAAGACATCAGAGAGACCCTTACCACAGAGATAAAAGAGTTAAAAAAAAAATCAACCAGAGATGAAGAATGCAATCAATGAGACTGTAAGCAGGCTTGGTGCAATGAACGGTAGCTAGAAGCAGGAGAAGAATGAATTAATGATATAGAAATAAAATAACAGAATATAATAAAACTGAATGGAAGAGAGAAAGAAGAATTATGCAACAGGAGAAAAGACTTAAGGAACTTAGTGACCCCATCAAACGGAATAAAATTCATATTATAGGAGTCTCAGAATAGAAGAGAGAGAAAAGGGGACAGAAAGTTATTTCAAGAAATAACAACAGAAAATTCCCCTAATCTGGGAAAGGAAACAGACATCCAGATTCAGGAGGCACAGAAAACTCCCATCAAAATCAACAAAAGCAGGCCAATACCAAGACATATTATAATTAAATTTGCAAAATAGACTGATAAAGAAAAAAAGCAGCAAGACAAAAGAAATCCTTAACTTACAAGGGAAAACCCATAAAGCTAGCTGGAGATTTCTCAACAGAAACTTGGCAAGCCAGAAGAGAGTGGCATGATATATTCAAAGTGTTGAATGGAGAACATCTGGAGAGAATGCTTTATCCAGAAAGGCTATTATTCAGAACAGAAGGAGACCTGGAGTTTCCCAAACAAAAACTAAAGGAGTTCATGACCACTAAATCATCCCTGCAAGAAACATTAAAGGAGGCTCTGAGTACAAAGGAGAGACCAAAAGTGGCAAAGGCAAGAAAGGATCAGAGAAAATCTCCAGAAACAATGATAAAACAAGTAATAAAATGGCAATAAATCCATATCTAACAATAATCACTTTGAAAGTAAATGGACTAAACACATCCATCAAAAGACATAGGGTGTCAAAATGGATAAAAAACAAGATCCATCTATAATGCTGCCAAGAGACTCATTTTAGATCTACAGATACTTGCAGATTGAAAGAGAGGGGGTGGAGAAACATTTATCACTGAAATATATGTCAAAAGAAAGCTGGAGTAGCAATACATATATCGGAAAAACTAGGCTTTAAGACAAACACTGCAAAAGGAGACAAAAAAAAGGCATTATATAGTCATAAAGGGGATAATCCAAAAAGAATATATAACAATTATAAATATTTATGCACCCAACATGGGAGCACCCAAATATATAAAACAATTAATAGCAAACACAAAGGAATTAATTGATAATAACACAATAATAGTAGGAACTTTAAAACCCCATTTACATCAATAGATAGATCATCCAAACAGAAAATAAACAAGGAAACAATGGATTTGAATGACACAATGGACCAGATGGACTTAACAGATATATTCAGAACATTCCATCCTGAAATAGCAGAATACACATTCTTTTCAAGTGCACATAGAACATTCTCCAGAATAGATCACATATTAGGTCACAAAACAGGCCTCAACAAATTAAAAAAAAACTGAAGTCATACCATGTACCTTTTCTGACTACAATGCTATGAAACTAGAACTCAACCACAAGAAAAAAATTGAAAAGACCACAAATACATGGAGGTTAAACAACATGCTACTGATCAATGAATGGGTGAATCAAGAAATCAAAGAATAAAAAAAACAAACAAACATGGAAACAAATGAAAATGAAAACACAATAGTCCCAAGCCTTTGAGATGCAGCAAAAGCCATCCTCAGAGGGAAGTATATAGTAATACAGGCCTATTTCAAGAAACAAGAAAAATCTCAAATAAACAACCTAACCTTACACCTAAAGGAGCTGGAAAAGGACAACAAACAAAAATAAAGCCAGCAGAAGGAAGGAAATAATAAATATTAGAGCAGAAATAAATGATATAGAAAACAAACAAACAAAAAACAATAGAACAGAACAATGAAACCAGGTGCTGGTTCTTTGAAAAAATTAGTAAGATTGATAAACCTCTAACCAGACTTACCAAAAAGAAAAGAGAAAGGATCCAAATAAATGAAATCACAAATGAGAGAGTAGAAATAACCAACACTGCAGAAATACAAACAATTATAAGAGAATATTATGAAAAACTATATGCCAATAAATTGGACAACCTGGGAGAAATGGATAAATTTCTAGAAACATATAAACTACCAAAACTGAAACAGAAGAAATAAAAAACTTGAACAGACTAATAACCAGCATAGAAATTCAATCAGTAATCAAAAAACTCCCAAGAATTCTACCATTTTTTTAAGATTTGGAGCAAAGATGTCCTTCAACAGATGAATGGATAAAGAAGATGTGGTTCAAATATACAATAGAATATTACTCAGCCATCAGAAAGGATGGATACCTACCATTTGCATCAACATAGATGGAACTGGAGAGGATTATGCTAAGTGAAATAAGTCAAGTAGAGAAACATAGTTATCACATGGTTTCATTCATATGTGGAACATAAGGAATAGCACATAGGGCCATAGGGGAAAGGAGGAAAAACTGAATGGGAAGAAATCAGAGAGGGAGACTAACCATGAGAGGCTCTGGACTCCAGGAAACAAACTGAGGGTTACAGAAGGAGTGGGGGGAAGGGGTAACCGGGTGATGGGTATTAAGAAAGGCACATGTTGTGATGAGTACTGGATGTTATACACAACTAATGAATCGTTGAACACTACATCAAAAACTAGTGATGTACAGTATGTTGTCTACCTGAATGTAAAAATTAAAAAAAAAAAAGGTTTTATTTATTTATTTTAGAGAGATAGAGCAGAGGGAGAGGTAGAAGGAGATGGAGAGGGAGAATCCCAAGCAGACTCCCCACTGAGCACAGTGCCTGATGCAGGGCTCAATCCCACAACCCTGAGATCATGACCAGAGCCGAAATCAAGAGTTGGATGCTTAACTGATTGAGCCACCCAGGTATCACACTACCAGACATTTAAAGAAGACGTAATACCTATTCTTCTTAAACTATTCCAAAAAAATAGAAAAGGAAGGAAAACTTCCAAATTCATTCTATGAGGCCAGGATTACCCTGATACAAAAATGAGATAAACATTCCACTAAAAAAACAGAACCACAGGACAATATCCCTGAAGAACATGGATTCAAAAATTCTCAATAAAAATGCTTGCAAACCAAATCCAACAATACATTAAAAAATCGTTCACCACAATCAAGTGGGATTTATTCCTGAGATGCAATGTAGTTCAATATTTGCAAAATAATTACATTAATAAAAGAAAGGATAGAACCATATGATCATTTCAATAGATGCAGAAAAAGCATTTGACAAAGTACAGCATCCATTCATGATAAAAACCCTCAACAAAGTAGGTTTAGAGGGAACATACTTCAACATAAGAAAGGCCATGAAAAACCCACAGCTAATATCATCCTCAAATGGGGAAAAACTGAGAATTTTTCCTCTATGGTCAGGAACAAGACAAGGATATCCACTCTCACCACTGTTATTTAACATAGTACTGGAAGCTCCAGCCACAGAATCAGACCAAAAAAAAAAAAAAAAAGAAGAAATGAAATGAAAAAGAAATAAAAGGCATCCAAATTGGCAAGAAAGAAATAAAACTTCTACTGCTTGCAGATGACATGATATTCTATATAGAAACCAAAAGACTCCACCAAGAAACCACTAAAACTAATATACAAATTCAGTAAACTCGCAGAATACAAAATCAATGTACAGAAATCTGTTGCATTTCTATACACCAATAATGAAGCAGCAGAAAGAGAATTTAAGGAATCAATCCCATCTACAATTGCACCAAAAACAGTAAGATACCTAGGAATAAACCTAACCAAAGAGGCAAAAGACCTGTATTCTGAAAACTATAAAACACTGATGAAAGAAACTGAAGATGACACAAAGAAATGGAAAAACATTCATGCTCATGAATTGGAAGAACAAATATTGTTAAAATGTATATGCTACCTAAAGCAATCTACAAATTTAATACAATCCCTATCAAAATAACAACAGCATTTTTCACAGAGCTAGAACAAACAATACTAAAATTTGTATGGAACCACAAAAGACCTCAAATAGCCAAATCAACCTTGAAAAAGAAAAAAGCAAAGCTGGAGGCATCACAGTTCCAGACTTCAAGTTATATTACAAAGCTGTAACCATCAAGGCAGCATGGTACTGGCACAAAAACAGATACAAAGATCAATAGAACAGAATAGAAAACCCAAAAATGCACCCACAACTATATGGTCAATCTTTCAAAGCAGAAAAGAATATGAAATGGGAAAAAGACAGTCTCTTTAACCAATGGTGTTGGGAAAACTGGACAGCAACATGCAAAAGAATGAAACTGGACCACTTTCTTACACCCTACACAAAAATAAATTCAAAATGGATGAAAGACCTAAATGTGAGACAGGAAACTATCAAATTCCTAGAGAAGAACATAGGCAGAAACCTCTTTGACATCAGCTGTAGCAACTTCTTTCCAGATATGTCTCCTGAGGCAAGGGAAACAAAAGCAAAAATAAACTATTGGGACTACATCAAAATAAAAAGCTTCTGCACAGTGAAGGAAACAATCAATAAAACTAAAAGGCAACCTACGGAATGGAAGAAGATATTTGCAAATGACATATCTGATAAAGGGTTAGTATCCAAAATATACAAAGAACTTATCAAACTCAATACCCAAAACACCAATAATCCAGTTAAGAAATGGGCAGAAGACACAAATAGATATTTTTCCAAAGAAGACATCCAGATGGCTAACAGACACATGAAAAGATGCTCAACATCACTCATCATTAGGGAAATACAAATCAAAACTGCAATGAGATATCACCTCACACCAAAATGGCTAAAATCAACAACACAAGAAACAACAGGTGTTGGCAAGGATGCAGAGAAAGGGGAACCCTCTTACACTGTTAGTGGGAATACAAACTGCTGCAGCCAATGTGGAAAACAGTATGGAGATTCCTCATAATGTTAAAAATAGAACTACCCTATGATCCAGCAATTGCACTACTAGGTATTTACCCAAAGAATACAAAAATATGAATTCAAAAGGATACATGCACCCCAATGTTTAAAACAGCATTGTCTACAATAGCCAAATTATGGAAACAGCCCAAGTGTCCATTGATGGATGAATGGATAAAGAAGATGTGGTTTGTATATACAATGGAACATTACTAAGCCATCAAAAGAATGAAATCTTGCCATTTGCAACAACATGAATAGAGCTTGAGAGTATTATGCTAAGTGAAATAAGTCAGTTGGATAAAGACAAATGCCATATGATTTCACTCATATGTGGAATTTAGGAAACAAAACAAATGAATGATGGGTAAAAAAAAAAAGAGAGAGAGAGGTAAACCAAGAAACAAACTCTTAACTATAGAGAAGAAACTGATGGTTACAAGAGTGGAGGCAGGTGGGAAAGGAGTTAAATTGGTGATGAGGATTAAGGAGTGCACTTGTGATGAGCGCTGGGTGTTGTTTGGAAGTGTTCAATCACTATATTGTACACCTGAAACTAATATGACACTATGTTAACTAACTGGGATTTAAGTAAAAACTTTTTTAAAAGGTAGCAGGCAATGATGGCAATATTATCTAAAATCCCAAATCCTATGGGCAATAAATAGAAATTTACAGGTACTATCAGTAATCTTAATTTTTTTCTTTCCTTTACACAGATTCTGGGCCTCGTCTTATAAAGAAGTAATAAAAAATGCAGGAAGCATTTCAAACACAAATGTATTCGAGACAGTACTCTTTTGAAGAATGGAATATTTGGAATCTATCAGTTACTTCTTAAAGGAGCTACTCTAGCATTGCAAGAGAAATATAATTACCTCCACTCAATTTGTTATTTTTTTTAAAGATTTTATTTATTCATTTGACAGAGATAGATACAGCAAGAGAGGGAACACAAGCAGGGGGAGTGGGAGAGGGAGAAGCAGGCTTCCCGCAGAGCGAGGAGCCCGATGCGGGGCTCAATCCCAGGACCCTGGGATCATGACCCGGGCCGAAGGCAGACGCTTAACGACTGAGCCACCCAGGTGCCCCAATTTGTTATTTTTTTAAAGCATCAAAAGAGATGAGTGGCTTTCTGTAGGAATGATTATAAGAAAATCTCTTGGCAGCAACAATTTTGGGGCTGTTAGAATACCAAATATACCACCTTAGTCTCAGCATAAAAGAATTATTTTCTGAAAATAATTTCCAAATAGGGATAAACATTTTGAAGAACTTAGAAGGGAAGAAATGGCATTTGATCGGATCCATATCTTCCCTAAAACGGCTTCAGTATAGACTCCAGATTACTAACGCTTGTTCAAAGCCTCTATCAGAGTTTTACTGGCAGACTAAAAGTAGGTTGATAATGCTTCTGCAGTAATTCAAATTTCATTCTTAAACAGGAGTGTATCTTGGCCTAGCCACCTCCTCATGTTCTCTTTGTAAACTTGCATAGTTTGGTGCAGCTTACATTGGATAAGGGTCCTCTTTCCAATAGCCAATAGGATTGTAAACTTCCTTCTAAATTGACTACATGGTATGATCATTGTTTCCTTAGAGAGCAACATAACTTACTGTCAAATGACAATCACAAGGCAAATCCTATACCATCTCCACAGCCGTTGTTTGAAAATACTAAGTAGTAACTCATCCATTGGATCAATTAATTTATTTATCTAGGGAAATATTTTGCAACTCTGGTTAAAAACATGCAGAGCTGTTTTGAAAAGGACATTCTGTGATTCATTTACTATAAACAGGAAGGTCATTTACTAATATTTACTCTCTAATATTTTTTTCAAATTGAAGAAGTTCCATGCTCTTTGGCACACAACCCAGATGCTTTAGCTCACCCAAAGTTCTTTCTTTAAAAAAATATTGGCCCTAACTGCAAATTCAACAACTGCAAGATAAATAACTTTCAGATCGACAGCCTATATGCAATTTAGTTGCTTGTACATCTACAATCTAAAGAACATGAAACTGTTTTATACAGAACTCTCACCTCCAAGTCTCATCAGAATGTTCAGTTTCACACTGCCTACTATCCAGTTACAATTGTACACACAACTGAAGCACCAATGGTGTTCTCCAAGGTTTTAGAGAGAAGCGATCTAAGAGGCCTTGTGACTCATGTGTTCTGTAGAAAGCAGCATCGGCATCACCCAGTAACATGTTAGTAAGTGTAGATCTCAGGAGCCACTTCAACCCAACTGAATCAGAATCTATATTCTTCAAAGATTCCCCAGGTGGTTCACATATGGCCTAAAGTTTGTGAGACACCACTAGATCAGTGGCTTTCCTCCTTATTTGCATACAAAAATCATCTGGAGAGCATTATTTTTAAAAAGGTGTCTGATTCCCACCCTTTAGCTACTTACAGAATTTTTGGATGACAATAAAGTGTAGCTAAAAAATATATGAGATTTAAAATCAGAAAAAGCAGACTTGAATAGCAGCTTATTTACTCACGATTTTATGTAAATTTCTTCTCTCTGGATTTCATTTTCCTCAGCGAATTATAGTGATAATAAAATAGGTAATATGTGTGAACATGTTTGTTAACTATAAAACTCTAAACAAATGATATTGTTAGTGAATGTCATAGTGTAAAATCAAATAAGTAAATCTTTGTTGAGAAAAATAAAGCATGCTCTCTCTAAAATATTGATTTTTAAAGTGGAGTTTATGGATTGATTGCATCAGAAATAGCAGATGTTTGTTAAAATGCAAATCACTCTTCCCTGCCTCAGAACTTGTGCATTATAATCTCAGAAAACAGAACACAGAAGCCTGCATTTTTAATAAGTTACCCATGTGGGTCAGCTGCTTTATGAGCCAGAAGAGGAATCTCACGAGCTCTCACTACTGTTACCACTATGCCAGCTGGTGCTCACATAGTTGTTGGACCTCCTACGCCACTTATCTTTTACTTTATATAATATGGGACCACCCATTTAACTCATATGCTGTTTCTTTTTCTGGCTTATTCCAGGTATGAAAAAGGAAAATGGAAAGGACCAATTGGACAACTGAAATTCAGTACATTCTGAGTACCAAGGAACTGAAAAAAATTCTTTTTTGTCATTTGGTTAGTGCTATACCTGGCACTCCTCCCGGAGAACAGCACCTTGGTCATCATAACCCTCCTAGAAGCCTGCCTCTACATGCCTTGTCATTGTGGATATCTGGTATTTATCCTCTTTTGTCCCCTCTATGCTGACAAACTTGCTACCATAAAAAAAAAAAACACCTCTCATTCACAGGCTGTATTATATAAATGTCTATCTCTTCATGTAATGGGGTCCACAGAGTGTGTGTTCCTGGCAGTGATAGCATATGGCTTCTACATGGTCATCAGCAAATCTCTGAAATAGCCCATCATCATAAACAAGGCAGTTTGTGTTTAGATGGCAGCTGTCTCCTGGAGATTAGGCTTTTTCAATGGAATGACAGAAAATGTACTCTCATTAAGAGTGTTCCTTCATGGAAGAAATGTCATTAATCATTTTGTGTGAAATACTAACTTTAATAAGGCTGGCCTGAACAAGTGTTTTCTTGAAAAATAGTATAATAATGTTGGGCAATGTAATATTTTCATTTGCTCCATTCCTTCTAATTTCTGTTTCCCATATTTTCATCATCTATACTGTACCAAAAATTACTTCAGCTGAAGGAAGAAAAAAGGCCTTTTCTGCATAACAGTGGTGACTATATCTTATGGGACAGTCCTCTTCATGTACATGAAGCTGAAGTCCAAAGACATTGACTTCAGACAAACTGGTTACCCTTCTCTATGGGTAGTCAACCCCATGCTCAATCCTATCATCTATAACCTGAGAAATAAGGAAGTGCTTGGGGCTATGGGAAAATTAATGAGTAGATACTGGTTATGGAGAAAATGATGAGAAACTAATATCCTTGAATTCATGCACAAAAGAAGCTCACATCACTCAGGGGGAAAAAAGAAGCTCACATATTTTGAGACAAGGGTTTTCAATATAAAGAGAACAAAAGAAGGTCATATGTAGAATCTCAGAACTTAGTCTAATTATATCACTTTGGGAAAATAACTATGATTTCATTAAAAGGTAGGGCTAAGTAGTCTAAGAAATGCAAGTAAACTTATGGAAACAAAAAATATCTCAAATTAAGCCTTTCCAAGAAAATCCAACACATACAGCTATTTAACAAATAAAACATATATTTTAGTAGCTTTTATTTGAAATACTTTTGATATATTTGTGCTTGTTTTTTTTTTTTTTTAATTTTACCGAGACCTCATTTGGCCCCAACCTACATTTCCAACTACACATTTCACCTTTTTGTTTCCTACCTATACTGCCCCCATTCCCTTTGCAAATACTGTACTCCACTCACTGCAGTTACCCAATTCTTTTATGTTCTTTCTCACCTAAGAACAATAGCAAATGCTATTTCTTCTGAATTGTCAGATTTCTCTTTCTCTAGTGAAATCTTAGCAATGACAGAAGAAATAGGTTAAGTGTTACATCTTCTGTAAAGCCTTCCAATAACTCCCTTGAGTTAGTTCCCCCCTCTTCTATGCTATCCTGACCCTTACCTACTCCAGCAAATTTTCCTTTATGTTATGACCATTTGTTAGCTTCTGAAATGTTCCCAATGGCAGAACTATGGCTCACTGTTCTCAGTATTAAGTACAATGCCAAATTAATTAAAAATAGTGGGTAGTCTTTAACTATTGAAATGAAAAAAGAATAGTAAAATTACAAGTCCAAATATCTGAAATACCACTTAGGGAAATAAGAGAAATGGGCTTTATATACTACTTCATCCCCAACTACAATTCTGAATACTTTTGTAAAATACCAGCTAATCTTTAAATGTAAGAGAAAATAGGAGATGATAAAAGTAGAACTGAGTAAAATATGCTGAAAAGGTCCTAAAAGTGTCTCCTCTGTGTGACTATTGAGTTGTAATACATAGTGGTGTTTGGAAGATATAATTGCCCTTCGGATTTCATTTCTACTCCAATCGTGCACTATAAACTCAGATTTCATTTTTAAGAACAAATTTTAAATTAATTCCACATACAGGGTAGTAAGATTTCTGAGGAATGTTGTCAAAATACCTTGGAAGACAAAGATTATTTGTTTTTCACATACACACACACACACACATTTAGTTTGCAGCACAAATGGAAAGACCCTGATTCAAAATCAAAATTCAGAATCAAGGAGAAGGGAAAAGATGGTGGAGGAGGAGGGGACCCTATTCTAACCGGTCCCTTGAATTGAGCTGGGTATCTTCCAGACTACTCTGAACACCCAAGAGATCAGCCTGAGATGTAAGAAGATAGATCTGGATCTCTACAAACAGAATATCGCACGCGGTTGGTTTCTAGGTACAATCCGGGGAGCTGTGATTACACTGGCATATATCAGAGGATAAACGGAAGGGGGAGGGAGCCAAGCTGTTGGGATCCTACAATGCTGGTGAGTGATAGCCTCCAAACTAGGGACCGGGCACAGACTCGCAGACCTGTAGCAGTGGGGAAAGGACTTTAGGGCAGCCCCCCGGAATGAAACTGGAGCAGTGTGGCTGTGCGTGTGAACTGTGGGTGGCTGGCTAGAAGCACAATGGCCAGAGATTTGCCCCAACCTGGAGGAGAGGACTGGGAGCACTGCTGAGGGGCACACAACCCAGGATGCTGCAGTTTATAGCAGCACAGACAGAAATGGAGATAGTGTGGCCTGGAGAGCTCACTGAAGAATAGACTGTGATCTCTCTGCTCTGAGGCAGAGGGTTGGAAACTATCTCTTCTGCTCTGACTCTCGGAAGAGATGCAGAAAGCAACCAGGGAAAGCCACCAGAGAACAAAAGCCCCCCAAAAACGGTTTTCACTGAGCCCATCCCCCACCACAGGGGGAAGAGCAACTCTGCCCAAACAGGGTTGCCTGAGTAATAGCGTGGCAGATCCCTCCCCCAGAAGATAGGCTGGGAGAACAAGAGGCCAGCAACCCTAAGGTCCCTAGAAAACATGTGCATCTTGCTTGGGTTGTGGTCAATAATTTGGACTCTATACATTCCCTCAACCACCCATCAACAGAATGACTAGGAGGAGGAACCCCCAAAATAGGAAAGACTCAGAGACTATGACATGTCACAGATTTACAAATGGATACAGATATGACCAAGATGTCAGAGATGTCAGAGATGGAATTCAGGGTAGCAACTGTGAATACAATAGCTAGAATGGAGAAATCGATTAATGGCAACATAGAGTCTCTAAGGGCAGAAATGAAAGCTGAATTGGCAGAACTTAAAAATGCTATCAATGAGATCCAATCTAATCTAGATAATCTAACAGCTAGGGTAAGTGAGGCAGAAGAACGAATTTGTGATCTAGAAGGCCAATTAATAGACAAGAAGGAAAAAGAGGAAACCAGGGAAAACAACTCAAAATCCATGAAAATAGAATCAGAGAAATAACTGACACTATGAAACGTTCCGAAGTCAGAATTATTGGGATCCCTGAGGGGATGGAAAGAGAGGACTAGAAGATATATTTGAGCAAATCTTAGCTGAGAACTTCCCTAATCTGGGGAATGAAACAAACATGTGTCCTAGAGGCAGAGAGGACCCCTCCCAAGATCAAGGAAAACAGGCCAACATCCCAACATGTAATAGTAAAACTCACAAATCTTAGAACCAAGGAAACCATCCTAAGGGCAGTTAGGGGGAAGAGATTCCTTATATACAGAGGGAGGAACATCAGAATAACGTCAGACCTATCCACAGAGATCTGGCAAGCCAGAAAGGGCTAGCAAGACATATTTAAGGTACTAAATGAGAAGAACATGCAGCCAAGAATACTTTATCTGGCAAGGCTTTCACTTAGAATGGATGGAGAGATGCAGAGCTTCCAAGACAGCAGAAACGGAAAGAATATGTGACCACTAAGCTGGCTC
Organism: Leptonychotes weddellii; assembly: GCF_054177405.1. Lineage (NCBI taxonomy): Eukaryota > Metazoa > Chordata > Mammalia > Carnivora > Phocidae > Leptonychotes > Leptonychotes weddellii. The sequence continues at coordinate 55,586,883 of NC_138382.1, forward strand.
TGAAAGAAATATTAAGGGGGGGTTCTATAAAAGGAGAAAGACCCCAAGAGTGATCTACAACAGAAATTTACAGGGACAATCTATACAAACAAGGTCTTCAGAGGCAACATGATGACAATAAATTCATATTTTTCAATAATCACTATCAACGTGAATGGCCTAAAAGCTCCCATGAAATAGCACAGGTTGCAGATTGGATAAAAAGACAGAACCCATCCATATGCTGTCTATAAAAGACTCATTTTGAACCTAAAGATACATCCAGACTGAAAGTGAAGGGATGGAGATCCATCTTCCATGTCAGCAGATCTCAAAAGAAAGCTGGGGTAGCAATTCTTATACCAGACAAATTAGATTTTAAACTAAAGACTGTAGTTAGAGACACAGAAGGACACTACATCATTCTTAAAGGGTCTATCCAACAAGAAGATCTAACAGCTGTAAATATCTACGCCCCCAACATGGGAGTGGCCATCTACATAAGCCAACTGTTAACCAAAACAGTCATATTAATAAAAATATGTTAATTGTAGGAGACCTCAATACTCCACTCTCAGCAATAGA
>NC_138382.1:55587946-55645687 GCF_054177405.1 Leptonychotes weddellii
CATTCACGTCATTGCAAATTGCAAGATTTCATTCTTTTTGATGGCTGAGTAATATTCCATTGCATATATATATATATATACCACATCTTCTTTATCCATTCATCTGTTGATGGACATCTGGGCTCTTTCCATAGTTTGGCTATTGTGGACAATGCTGCTATAAACATTGGAGTGCACGTACCCCTTCAGATCCCTACATTTGCCAGAGGAATGTTGAAAAAGAAAAGCAAAGCTGGTGGCATCAGAATTCTGGACCTCAAGCTCTATTACAAAGCTGTCATCATCAAGACAGTATAGTACTGGCACAAAAACAGACACATAGATCAATGGAACAGAATAGAGAACCCAGAAATGGACCCTCAACTCTATGGTCAACTCATCTTTGACAAAGCAGGGAAGAATATCCAATGGAAAAAAGACTCCTGGACTCCTGGAATGAAACTGGACCACTTTCTTACACCATACACACACACAAAAAACTCAAAATGGATGAAAGGCCTAAATGTGAGAAAGGAGTCCATCAAAATCCTAGAGGAGAGGGGCACCTGGGTGGCTCAGTTGGTTAAGCATCTACCTTCGGCTCAGGTCATGATCCCAGGGTCCTGGAATTGAGCCCCACATTGGGCTCCCTGCTCAGCAGGGATTCTGCTTCTCCTTCTTCTTCTGCCCCTCCCCTTGCTTGTGTTCTCTCTCTCTCTCAAGTAATAAGTAAAATCTTTAAAAAAAAAAAATCCTAGAGGAAAATATAGGCAGCAACCTCTTTGACTTTGGCTGCAGCAACTTCCTGCAAGATATATCTCCAAAGACAAGGGAAACAAAAACAAAAATGAACTATTGGGACTTCATCAAGATAAAATGTGTTTTCTTATCTTACCTCATCCTCTCCCTCTCCCTCACTAGCTCCTAGCTCTAACTTTTCCTCTGTATATCCCTTTTTCCTGATTCTTTAGAAAACTGTTTGTGTCTCTCCCTCTCAGTCATTTTGTGATTCTCTTTCTGTTTCCATCTCTTTCTCACTCTTGCTCTTTCATCCTTTCTGTCTCAAAAACTTGTCATTTTTAAGAATCACTGCTGTTCCCAAATTCACCAGCACTCAGGAGTCACCTCTTCCTTTAGTACCAATTACAATAATACAATAATTACAATAATATAACCTTTATGTTGCATGAATGCACATAATTTATCCCCCCTTGCAAATATTGCTGAGGACTTTTTACATTTTCCTAGTTCTTGGTCAATTTTTCTCCAGACAGCTCTACTATGCTTCTCCATCACTTTTCTGATTATCTTACAATATTTTTCATTGTATTTAAGCTCTCTACAGCCCATTTCACACCCCAAAGAGTTATACAAAACACGTACATTCAAGAGGTTGTCACATTTAACAGACTTATAAAATAAAGTGATGCAGAAAAAAAACACCTCATTACTGAATATCACTGCTTCTATATCTACTAGACATACTTCCTCACAAGGGCCTCTTTTTTTTCCCCAGATTTTATTTATTTATTTGACAGAGACACAGTGAGAGAGGGAACACAAGCAGGGGGAATGGGAGAGGGAGGAGCAGGCTCCCCGCAGAGCAGGGAGCCCGATGTGAGGCTCGATCCCTGGTCCCCGGGATCACGACCTGAGCTGAAGGCAGACGCTTAACGACTAAGCCACCCAGGTGCCCCTCACAAGGGCCTCTTAAAGCTCCTGGCTAATCACCTTCTGTTTTCTCTACAAGCATTAGGCTTAACCCAATAAAAACATATGGATAGACAACTAAAAGCACTCCTGCTTGTGGCCCTTCTCAAAGGAGTGAGTCTACCCCCAAAACAGATGGCAGCTTCTACTCTTTTAACTACAGAAAAGAAGTTCAGGCACTTTTAAAAACAATGTGTCTTCAGGGTGCCTGGGTGGCTCAATCCTTGGGGCACCTGGGTGGCTTAGTCGGTTGGATGTCCAACTCTTGATTTTGGCTCAGGTCATGATCTCAGGGTTGTGAGATCAAGCCCCGCATTGGTCTCCACACTCAGCATGGAGTCTGCTTGAGATTCTCTCTCTCCCTCTCCCTTTGCCCCTACCCCCACTTGTGCTCTCTAGATAAAAAAAATAAATAAAATCTTAAAAAAAAAAAAAAAACTATGTGTCCCTACTATCATACCAGTAATTTAGAAATATTGGAGCCCTGCACCTTGAAGAGTGTAGATTTCATTCACTTCAAGAATAACAAACATGTGGGACACCTGGGTGGCTCAGTTGGTTAAGTGTCTGCCTTTGGCTCAGGTCATGATCCCAGGGTCCTGGGATCAAGCCCCACATCGGGTTCCTTGCTCAGCGGGGAGCCTGCGTCTCCCTCTGCCTGCTTATGCTCTCTCTCTCTGACAAATAAATAAAATCTTTAAAAAAAAAAAGCAAGAATAACAAACATGTAATAATAAAAAGACACTTTATCATCTTTACCCATCTAATGAAATAAAAGATTTTGTGGTGAAAAAAAAATTTCTTCAGGCAAACCTCTGAGACATACTATCAAATAAAACAGGCTATCTCCTCACTGTCACCAAAAATGATCTTGACTCCAATTATTTGTAGGACTTCACATACAATTACTAGATCTAATATCAGATATCAAGTATGGTAACCTCAGAGGGAAATAAGTTTTTAACCTACCAAATAATATTTAAAGGTCAGTTAACACAACAGTCAAATCTCACAGAATTAAAAGCACCTAGCTCAACACTTTAGGCTTGACTATCCTCTACCACATCCATAATTGGTGGTTATCCATGCTTTCTTGCACACCTCTAATAATGGGAATCTCACCACCTATTGAGAGACTGTAGTCATAGTTATTAGAAACATCTTCTTATATGAAGCCAAAACCTGTCTTTTATATTTTCTACTTTTTATTCTTAGTTGTATACTTTAGGAAAATATCACTTGAGTTTATTTTTAGAACTAGAATTAGTTTATATTTTAGAGTAGGCTACTAGTTCTTAGAATTCATAGAGTTCAATTCACTCATTCATTCAACAAATATATGAATATCTACACTCTTCTAGATAAGGGCAAACAATATGAACATTAATGTCTGAGATGGAGTTTGAACACAGATCTGTTTATTCTGAAGTCCATTTCATACCTTTTGTTCCCCGCTACTATCCTGTGATTATAGCTTGGACAACCTTTCAGCTCGGATATTATAATAATGTTCTAAGTGGTTTCACAATCTCTGAATTTTTCCTAATTTTAAGTAGTCTGTCTACCTTCCAGATTAATCTTTCTAATTCAAGGTGTTCATCATCACTAACTATTCAAAAACTTAGTCTGGTTTTCCAAGTAAAATGCAAACACACTGACATGATATTAATGTCCCTCCACAAAATGGTCACCACCTAAAATTCTAGTATTATCTCCTAGAGCAAACTCACCCATTCTTATTGTTTCAATGTATCACCAATAAAATGATGAATCCAAATCTACAGGTACATCCCACATTTCTCTCTGGGGGATTTTACAGTGTTATCTCATCTAAATGCAATAAATAAAACACATTTCTTTCATTCATCATGTTATCTTATACCATATTGTCTTACTGCCATTTTCCCGTTACAAAATGCTTCCTGCTCTTTTGATAATTTCCAAAATTCTTAAAACGAAAGCATGACATCAGCAAGATGGCAAAATAGAAGGTCCCCAGTTCTAGTCCCCACACAGAAACACTATTTGGTAACCATCCATATGGCAAAGTGTCTTTGTGCAAGCTTCAGGATCCAGTTAAGAGAATGCAACATATCAGTGGAGCCCACGAATGAGGGAAGTTATTTGAGAAAGCAGGCCAACACCCCAGTAGCAGGACCATCAACTGTGGACCTGGCAGACCCAGAAGCAGCCCAATCCACCTGTGGACTTAGCTCCAGCACTGCATGTTCTTGGACCTGCCACCAACCCTGCTCTTAAGCAGACCTGGCAGGAACCACACCCAAATGGCTTCCACTAATAGTCCCCACCCTAACCACAGTCTGACTGTGGACCTGGAAGCAGCCCCTTGTTTGAACACCAGTCCCATCCACCCAGGGACCCAGCATGAGCCACATATGCACAAATCCCTAGTAATAAGCTCACCCACCACAAACCCAACTGCAGACACAGAAGCAGCCCTGTGACCCAGCTCCAGCCCCCTTGACAGAGATCCCAGAGGTAATCCTGTCTGTCTGGAGATCCATCAGGAGAAGGTCATTACCTGCCAAAATCAGTCTGTAAAGACTGGAAGAGGTTAATGGCCCTTCAAATGCACAGACACCTACACAACGGTTACAAGGATAATGAAAAATCAGACAAAAATGATACAAAAAACAAAAAGGGAAAGAGAAAACTTTTGGAGGTGATAGATAAGTTTATGGTATTGATAGTGATGATGGTTTTACAGGTGTGTAGTTATCTCCAAATAGACCAAGCTGTACAAATTAAATATCTAGAGCTCTTGGTATATCAATCATACTTTAATAAAACTAGTTAAAGAATTCTTAAAATGACCTGAAAATTTGCCCAAGATCTAGATTCTTTGTAACTCTTCAGCCTATCTTTCACCCCTGTTTATCTCTCCCCATTGTTCTGCACCCTGTGTTCCAGCTGGATTTCTCTTAATTCTTAGAACTATCACTTCTTCTGTCTCTCTCCCTCTCTCCCTCTCTCCCTCTCTCTCTCTCTCTCTCTCACACACACACACACTTCTATCTTGATGAAGCTCTTTTTATCTCAAAATCTAAGTGCTTGGACTCCAGTCAATGTACTCTGCCATAATCCATACTAGTTTATTTGTTTTGTTTTTGCTGATAAAGAAAATAATGATTAATATAATTCCACTGCTAGAGTCACATCTTGATTGGAGTCCAAGCTAGAAGTCAGTTTCCAATTTCACACTGATATACTACTTACTGTGCTACACAGTTTGACACCTAAGAGAAAAAATTGGGATCACATCATTTACTAATGTAATAACTAAAGAAATATATGATACGCTATGTTTGCAAAACTAGAAGTTAAAATCATTTTACCACTCTGTCCAGTGGCAAAACAGTCCCAGAGGATTCAAGAAATTTAAATTGTGACATACTGGTAGGAATTTTTGACTTGTGATTACAAATATTTCTGACAAAAATTTTTTAAAGGTTATACTCTATATAAAGAAACCATCCAATGTCTCATGATTATAGAAATAAATAAGTAAATGGTGGTAAATACTCAAGTTCTGAAATACTGTATCAATATGATTAGATAATTGGGTAACTCTTCAAGACATTTAAATGAAAATAAAGAAGTGTGTCATTGAGGAAGAAGCTAGTTTATGTTTCCTTTTTTGAGGAAACAAGGCAGCATTTTGTGTGACTAATAGAAGGTTCAAATATCTAAATGTATAAAATAAATAAAATAAAACAAAATAGAGGATTTTTTTCACATCACCGAGAGTATTCTTTATTAAATCAGTCTGTACAACATTTCCTGAAATAGAAGATTTTTTTCCAATACTAAAAATGTATATCTTTTAAATTCACAGGAAACTTGTCAAGTTAAATGTGTGATGCAAAACAGACTCTAATGGAGGCAAGAGTGACAAATGAATTTTTTAAAAGTGTCATTATAAATGTCCTTACACTTCAGAAAAAAAGTTATCCTATTTAAAATGAAAAACTTTTTAATAGATTGTTTACAACTCCAACAAGGGAGTAATGAAAAATAAATTTTAATGGTCCCTTTGAAACTTAGTTTCCTATACTGAACAGTTAACAGTTAACAATGTTTCATTGTTATTCCTGGGGGATAGGAAGAACCAGAGAGGGAAGCAAGTTAAAGTATCAGATGATTAAGCAAATTTAAACTCTAAGTAATGAGGAGAAAGTTATAAATAAACTTCTGTCACATAATATGTTTTCTTCTAAAGTCTTCCATCTGTTTTTAGCTATTTCTGCAGGAACTACTGGTTCCTGTGACATGTGACATAGAATAGACCACAGCAAAAGGATCTTTGTTATTCCTACGATATTTTTCTGCAGTCTCACATTCAATACCCACCCACAAAGCCATGAAGATACTTTTGATAATGCCATTCCTCTACATTCAAATGATAATCACCTATATAGCTTGCAATGTTGTTCTTCAAACAACTAAATTATATAATTACTAACATTTCTCAGGACCTATTCTAATACAGAACTGTAATAAGAACTAAGGTTTTGAAGTTCAACCCAAAGAAATAAAACTATAACTTGAATGAAAGAAGGAACTCTTTCTCTATGTTACTCATATTCCTACACAGATATGGGATTTAAAATGATTAAATTATGATATACTATTGATTAGAGACTATCTAAATTAATAGTAGTTACATGGTGACAATGACTGATACAGGATATCAGTATTAATATGTAGGCACAATGTACATTATTGGTTTGTTAAAGAAAAAACTAGGACTTTGGCCAATATAATTAACACTACTGCAATTAGTGAGAAAGAGCTATTAAATATAAATTTTATGCTTCAAATCTAAAAGATTTAATTTTCAAAGGATTTTGAATGGTACAATAAACTGTTGCCTCAGTGTTCAGAGCAGTGATGAAAGAAATTATTGAAGTAGACTAACAAGACTATACTATACAAAAGACTGTCATTTATGACAAACAGAATATTTATCATATTAATCTTTGTTAAAAATGAAATTCTGTCTTCATGGCAAATAGTTTTTAATCAAAACAAGCCCAGCATACTATTTGAGATTAAAAATCCATGAACATGAAGCAAAAGCAAATTATAGAAGAGAAGAGAGATAAGCGACAAAAATAATCATGTAAAAGAAGACAAAATTTTAAGAAAGTTCTTATGCTCTGTTTTTTCTAGTGTCAGGTTAAGGTAGGGAATTTCACTGCCTTGTCTTACCAGCTATGTTAAGTCCAATGATGAAATAAATCATAATAAATTCTAAGCATAATGATACAAGAGTATGGTGTGCACAGAGTTACATTTTCTTTCAATAAGTATATAACTTGTTAGTATTTTCCCTTAATATCATCTCTGTTTTCAAAACATAAAATACAGAATTTTCTTTCACTTGCCTTTTACAAAATAAAGAGCATGAACCCTAGACTATGGTTCTTTGTATAGTTGCTACAGAAGACCTCTTCCTGATTTTTCTTTTGTGTGTATCATACATACATATCATATCTATACCTTATTTTATGACTTGGCAGGAACACTAACACTTCACATTTTAAAACATAAAGTTTTTCATCAATATTAAATAAATGAGCACTAATATTTACAATAAAGCAAAATATGTTAGCAAAGCTAATACTGGTAATAAAACATGGAAGTGGGTCTAAAAAGAAGTATTATTTTACACAAAGAGCATTTACTATAGTTTTTAAAACAGGAAGTACAGTCTGCTTTTAATAATAAGCAATCCTATTATATTTTAAGAGTGGTTTGTTATATGCATCAATGAATAAAATAGAAATGGAATCAAGAAAATAGAATTCAGATGACAATAGAATCATATTTTCAAATTTCTGAAACAAAATGACTGTAAACTATAAAGTAGCTAAATTATCTTTCAGGACTAAAGACAAATAACTTTCCAGAAATTTTTTTTTATCATCCATAGAAGTTATTGAATGAACTATTTTTTTAAGATTTATTTATTTATTTGAGAGAGAGAGCACATGTGAGCAGTGAGGATGCACAGAGGGAGAGAGAGAATCCTGAAGCAGACTCCCCATTGAGCACAGAGCCCACACAGGGCTTGATCCCATGACCCCAAAATCATGACCTGAGCCAAAATCAAGAGTCTGATGCTTAACCAACTGGGCCACCCAGACACCCCGACTGAGTAAACTATTAAAGAATGTACCTAAGAAAGAAAAAAATTCAATCTAGATGGAAAGAGTGGAATAAAAAAAAAAGGCAATAGTCAACAAAGAATTAATAAATATATGAATTTATAAAATTACTGCCTTTACTTTAAAAAGGCAAAAAATGCAAATTTAAAAACAAGGTCATGGAAATAAAATTCTAGAACGCAAAATACAGAAGATGATAAGAGAGACTGGCAATCAGAAGTAAATGTTCTAAGATCCTTGTGGTTGTTCAGGAAAACTAAAGTATGTTAGTTACGTTTAGACTTTGCGATGTTAAGCAAACATCTTTAAAAATAAGTGTCAAGGTGCTTGGGTGGCTCAGCTGGTTGAGCACCTGACTCTTGGTTTCAGCTCAGGTCATAATCTCAGGGTGGTGAGATAGAGCCCCACGTCCAGCCCCATATAAGGCTCTGTGCTGTCTGCCCACCCCCTGCTCGTGTGCTCTCTCTCTCTCTCCCAAATAAATAAATTAAATATTTTCAAAATAAAACAATAAAAATAAGGGTTAATACAAAACAACAGAAACAAGATATCAAATTTTCAGGCCAGTCAAGAAAATAAAGAAAAGTTCACAATCTAACAGAAGTCAGGAAAGTTGGAAGAAAAAGCAGCAAATAAAAAAGTATAATAGAAAACAACAAATAAGGAAAATAAGATTAAAAATATATATTTGAACACATTAGTATCCATCACAATAGTTATGTTAAACATACCAATTAAAAGACAAAGATTCTCAGATTGGATTCTCATTAATCCCACTGTATTTTATTTATAAGGAAAGCATCTAAAACTTGACAAAAGGAGGTTGGAAGCAATGGAGTGGAAAAAGTCATCCAGACAAACACCAACCAAAAGAAAGTTATTGGCTTAGAGTAGACAAAATAGGCCTTGAAGCAAAAATCAAAATAGCAGAAAGACCAGAAAGAAAAAATAATCTTCAACCTAGTCATACAAACAGCTTTGAAATAAAGAAAACAAAAATCCCCAGAATTAAAGACACAAATTTTGTAAAAACACTAAGTAAAAGTAAGTGATTTTAATACACACCTCTCTCAAACTGATAGGTATAAAAATGTGAAAATAGAAGATCTGAATTCCATAGTTATTAAGATTAATTAAAATATATAAACAGGAAGATATATATTCTAATATATAAATAGATAATATGTTAAGATCTATACAATTCTATATTCAAACACTACAGAACACACATTGGTAATACAAAGCAACTCTTAATGAATATTAAAAAATTAAAAACACTCATCCATAATTTCTAGTTAACACACAATAGAATTAATTATTAGTAACAAAAAATAAACCCCAAATATTTTATATTTAGAAATTTTGAAATGTGCTTCTAAATAATTCATTGGCTAAAAAAGAAATCATGATGGAAATTACAAAATATTTAGAACCTGACAATAAAATTACCATCAAAACCAGTTAATGCAATTTAACTCTAGAAGGAAATATATAGGCATAAAATAAATTGGTATTTCAGTCTTCAATATAAACATGAAAATAAAGATTGAAAATTAATGCACTAAGCATTCAATTCAAACATTACAAAAAAATGAAGAACAGAAAAAAATACTAAAGACAAGGAAGTATTGAAATAGTTGCTTAGAAAGATGCCAGGACATTATCATAGGGTTTCACTTATTTGTGGAACATAAGGAATAGCATGGAGGACATTAGGAGGAGGAAGGGAAAAATGAAGGGGGGGAAATCAGAGGGAGAGATGAACCATGAGAGACTATGGAGTCTGAGAAACAAACTGAGGGTTCTAGAGGGGAGGGGGGTGGGGGGATGGGTTAGCCCATAATGGGTATTAAGGAAGGCACTACCGCATGGAGCACTGGGTGTTATACAAAAACAATGAACCGTGGATCACTACATCAAAAACTAATGATGTATTGTATGGTGACTAACATAACATAACAAAATAAAATTTAAAAAAAGAAAGAAAGAAAGATGCCAGAACAAATAGTTTCCCTAGAAAATTCTAATAAATTTTTTAAAACAGAAAAACTATCAAATCCATTTGTTTCAGAAAATTGGCTCATTTGGCTCAGTTGGTTAAGCCTCTGCCTTTGGTTCAGGTCATGATCTCAGGGTCCTGGGATCAAGCCCCACATCAGGCTCCCTGTTCAGCGGGGCGTCTGCTTCTCCCTCTCCCTCTGTCGCTCCCCCACCCCGACTCTCGTGCTCTCTCTCTCTTTCTCTCTCTCTCTCAAATAAATAAAATCTTTAAAAAAAAGAAAATAAAAAAAGAAGATCTTCACAAACTAATAGTTTGAGCCTAGTATAAGGTGAAATAAAAACTGCACAAGAACAATAAAAGAAAGAAAAATATATGTCACTCTACTACAAACATTGATATAAAAATCCTATATAACATACTAACAACATAAGCCAGCAATGTATAAAATAGTTAAAAATCCTAAAGAATATATTAACAACATAACCCAGCAATGTATAAAATAGTAATACCTAATGTCCAAGTAAGATTTATCCCAGTGATCCAAGGAAGTTTTAACATAATAAAACATGGTGATATAACTCACAATATCAATTAAAGGAAAAAAAAAAAACATGCCCATTTCAGTAAATGCAGAAAAAGCATCTGATAAATTCAATATGCATTTATAATTTTAAAAAAATCTTAGCAAATTAGAACAGAAGGGAACTTCTTCAACCTGATAAATGATACCTATCAAAACCTCACAGCAAATATCACAGTTAATGAGGAAATATTAAACATATTACTTTTAATGTTCAAAATGAGATTTTAAAATGCCTTTTTTGCCTCTTCTATCAACACTGGACCAGAGTTCAACTTTAAAAAGAGTAAAAAATAGAATATATAAGGTTTACAAAGGAAGAAATGAAGTTATCACTTTCCCATACAAGGTAATTGTCTAATAGAAAATGAAGAAAAGTTACAAACAAATTATTTGAATTAACAATGGGGTTGCTGAGTCTAAAGATCAATATTTAGAAAATCAATTGTGTTCCTTGTACCGATCACAACTCTATATTTTATACAGAGAAGTTAAATCACTATGGTGTACACCTGAAAATAATGTAACATTGCATGTCAATTATACTCAAAATTTTTTAAAATCATAATTAAAAATTTTAAATACATATTTTAAAAAGAATCTCACAATAACGACATATATGTCAAGTGCCTATGAATAAATCTAAGAAAAACATCACAAGTACTTATGAGGGAACTTATAAATCTTTATTAAAAAATAAAATAGAAATGGGGCACCTGACTCTTGATTTCAGCTCTTGAGATCATGATCTCAGGGTCATGAAATCGAGCACCATGTCGGGCTCTGCACTCAGTGGAGAGTCTGCTTAATATTCTCTTTCTCCCTCTCCCTCTGCCCCTCACCTGGCTCATGCTTTCTCTCTCTCAAATAAATCTTTTAAAAAAATAGGAAGCCTAAATAAGCAGGGAGCTATATTTTATACATAGTTATGAAATTCAAAAATATTTATCCCCAATATTCTCTCTAAATTTAATAATATAATTCTATCAAAAGTCTAATGGAGGGGCACCTGGGTGGCTCAGTCTTTAAGCGTCTGCCTTCAGCTCAGGTCATGATCCCAGGGTCCTGGGATCGGGCCCTACACTGGGCTCCCTCCTCAGCGGGAAGCCTGCTTCTCCCTCTCCCACTCCCCCTGCTTGTGTTCCCTCTCTTGCTGTGTCTCTGTCAAATAAATAAATAAAATCTTTAAAAAAAAAAAAAAGTTTAATGGAATGAGTTTCTTTCCCCTCTTTGGATATTGTTAAGTTGATCCTAAAATTTACATAAATGAATAAAAGATCTAGAGTTTATTGCAAGAACAATATTGCAAGAAAATATTGCAGAATAAGAGTAAGAAGATGGTAGCTAATATATTACATATCAAGACTGATTATAAAGTTGTAGGTATTTAGATAATGTAGTATTGGTGAAGACAGAAAGACAACAAATCAATAGAATAGAGTAGAAAATCCAGAAATATCCCAGGCATCTCTAAGAGTTTGACAACAGATATCATCAGAGGGCTTGATAACTGATAAGGCATCGTAAATCAGTACATAGCAAACAGACTATTTGATAAATCATGTTCGGTTATTGATTATTCATATTGACAAAAAAGATAACTATATAGATGCCTACCTTATACTATACCACATATAAATTCAAAAAAGATTTAATAGCCAAATGCTAAAAAGCAAAATTTTAGAATGTCTATAGGAAATTATGAAAGAATATTTTTATGACATACAAGCAGTAAAAGTATTTGTTAAACAAGCTAAAAAACAAAAAGAGAAAATGAGAAATTCAGCCTCCTTGAAATTAAATGTTCTATATGACAAAAGACACCATTAAGAAGGTTTGAAAATTAGACATATATGGGAGACTTTATCTGTAGTACACAAAAACAAAAAAGGATTAGAGCCCAGAATATGTTTCTAAAAAACACAGACATCCAATTAAAAATATAGCAAATTCTACACCCAAAGTTCTACAACCAATATCAATAAAAATATGAAAGGATAATCAAATCAGAGAAATGAAATATTTATAAATGTGACATTGCCCACCTAAAACACAGTTAAATACAAAATTATGAAAATAATATGGAGAAACACAAAATCTAATTCATTGCAACTGGGAGTATGAATTAACGTTTTGAAGAGCAAACAAGCGAGACCAGTGGAGGTGATCCCATAATTCCACTTACAGGTTTGTACACAAAGGATGAAGAAAAAGCTAGTCTGTGCCACCATCTAGTGGCCTCAGAATATAATAGAAAATATGATTCCTTCAGCAATGTTTACAAAGAACTCTTGAAAGTACCTGCACAGGGATGCACCAACAACTTACAAACATGTAGAGTTTATACATGTAGATAATGCCCCCACTACTCTATTGGGCCAACATTTGGCTCCACCTATTTGCTTCCTTCTACAGATTTGCATGAACCTAATCTCGCAACAAAACCAAACAGAGAAATCTTCAGGCAATGTTTCATATCTACCCCATATAATTTCCAAAACCCTTCAAATAATATCTACTTTATGTGAGGCTTAAAGAATGCTTCTCCAAATGAATCAGGCTGGATTGTTAATAATTCAAAAATTGGCCAATACTAAGTATTGACAAGAATATTGTGCAAAAGGAGCTCTCATACACTTCTATTAGGGTGCAAAATTGGAAAGTTAGTAAAGATTAATGTATATCCCAAAATAAAAGAAACCATTAAACTTTTAAAAACTGTTAAAATAAAAACTAAACATTACAAAAAAAGAAAAGATGAATATGTGTATACACTATGACACAGAAATTCCTCTCCTATGTACACTCTCTAGCAGTGGTTCCTAACCCCATAGGATACCTATGAATAAAATTCAAGGGGACTGGTAACTTAGATGGGAAAAAAATATATCTTTATTTTCATTAACCTCTAAATGAAATTTAGTAGTTCTTGGGGACAGTTTTACATAGAGTTTACCAAACTTTCAAGCTACAGATAGTCGTCATTTTATTCAAGTTATTTAGCAAAAACCAGAGCAAAACCTACCCCATCCTTTTATTTTTATCTCAAAACCAGATAAAGACAGTACAAGAAAATATAACTTTTTATTTTATTTCATTTATAACATAGATGTGTAAATAATACATAAAATATGAAATAGAATGTTCTAATAATGACAACAATTGGATCAACCATAAACTCTAGGCAAAAAAAAAATTTTACAACTTCCTGAAACCAGGATCTCAAAGAGATATTTGATTCCCCATGTTCATTGCAGCATTATTCACAATAGCCAAGATGATGGAACAACCTAAATGTCAATGGATGGATGAATGGTTAAAGAAAATGTGGTATATATACACAATGGAATATTAATCAGCCTTAAAAATGAAGGAAATCTTGCCACATGTGACAACACGGATAAAGTTTGAGGACCTTACGCTAAGTGAAATAAACCAGTCATAAAGGACAAATACTCTCTGATTCCATGATGAATCTAAAATAGTCAAACTCATAGAAGCAGAGTAGAATGGTGGTTGCCAGGGGCTGATGGGAGGAGTAAATGGGGAGTTATTATTCCACAGATATAAAGTTTCCGATATTCAAAATGAGTAAGTTCTAGAGATCTGTGGTACAACATTGTTCCTATAGCTAACAATATGGTGTTGTGGACTTAGAAATTTGTCAAGAAGGGTTAGATCTCATGTTAAATGTTCTTACTACAATAATGAAGATGTGGTATATATATAGTGTGTGTGCACACACACACACACACACAATGGAATATTACTCAGCCATAAAAAAATGAAATCTTCGGTGGAGCTAGAGAGTATTATGCTAAGTGAAATCAGTCAGAGAAGGACAAATACCCTGTGATTTCACTCAGATGTGGAATTTAAGAAACAAAACAAATGAGCATGGGGGAAAAGAGAGAGGAAAACCAAGAAACAGACTCTTAACTATAGAGAACAAACTGATGGTTACCAGAGGGGAGATGGGTGGGAGGATGGGTGAAATAGGTGATGGAGATTAAGGAGTGCACTTGTGATAAGCACTGGGTGTTATATATAAGTGTTGAATCACTAAATTGTACACCTGAAATTAATATTATACTGTATGTTAACTAACAGGAATTCAAATAAAAAAAATTAAAGATTTAAAAAATAAATAAAAATAAAACAAAACAAAACAAAAAAATACCTTCCTGAAGTGGCCAACAGCATCCAGACAATGAATGGGGGCAGTCAACACTTGTAAGAAGGAACAGCACTAGGTGAGTTTCCCTTTTAGTGGTTTTAAGATAAGGGAAGGACAAAGTCCTTCTACAGGGTAACTAAAATTCAGATGGAAGATGCAATCTCATTGACTTGAAGAAACAGAGGAGAGTTTGGGAAGATCATAGCAGTTAAAAATTTAGAAGAAAAAAAAAACACAGAAAAAAGAACTAAAGAATGGGAGCCCCAGATTTCTGTATAACCTCTGCCTAAATACTGGCTAATCCCTAAACTACACATAAGCATAGCTAAGCCTAAAATACCTGAGCAGAGATTTCAGTGGCTGCCCACCTCAGAGAAGACAAGATTGAAATTTGAGCCCTGCCAAATTACTGCCCCCTAAAACAAAACACCAATACTTGTGGCAAATTCAATATCCAGGGACACCTGGGTGGCTCAGTCAGTTAAGTGTCTGCCTTCGGCTCAGGTCATGACCCCAGGGTCCTGGGATTGAGTCTCATATTGGGCTCCTTGCTCAGCGGGAAGCCTGCTTCTCCCTCTACCTGCTGCTCCCCCTGCTTGTGCACTCTTGCTTGCTCTCTCTCTCTAAGAAATAAATAAATCTTTTTTAAAAAATTCAATATCCAAAAATAGTTGCAGAGAGTTCTACTTTAACAAGCTCTGAAACTTTGCCACTCCATCAAGAGGTAGAGTCTTTTTCATTTTTTTTTTATGTACCTCCACAACATGGAGTGGATATATTTGGCATCGAACTTTAGCAAAGGTCCTGGCACATATTGGAATCTTAAAATATGAATAGAATTGTATTCT
The DNA here is from genome assembly GCF_054177405.1 of Leptonychotes weddellii. NCBI lineage: Eukaryota > Metazoa > Chordata > Mammalia > Carnivora > Phocidae > Leptonychotes > Leptonychotes weddellii. The sequence goes on from NC_138382.1 coordinate 55,603,434, forward strand.
TCTAATAATTCTGGAGTGCTGGAAAAATAGAAGTGTAGATGGAGTTTTAAAACACAAACCTGGAAGTGCACAGCAAGGTCAAGGGCCAGTAAGTTGTTAGGAAGTAAGTGAAGTTGAGGGGACAGTTGGGAAGCAATGGCAGGAGAATGTTGGACACTCCTTGAGGTGTGCATCCCTTTAGCTCACAGGGAATAAAATGAAGGTAATCTGATTCCAGTTCTCCAACCTTGTCATCCATTCAAAAAGCCAAAAAAGTGAAATATTACTGAGATTCCAGCAAAAAAATGTTTTATTTCCACTTCTCACATGTTTTTCCTCTTTATCAGTTAAAGATATTATGAAATTCATTAAAACTGCCTAATATGGGAAATACATACACTATATTGTTAATTTTTTTTAAAGATTTTATTTATTTATTTGACAGAGAGAGAGACAGCTAGAGAGGGAACACAAGCAGGGAGAGTGGGAGAGGGAGAAGCAGGCTTCCCGCCGAGCAGGGAGCCCGATGCGGGGCTCGATCCCAGGACCCTGGAATCATGACCTGAGCCGAAGGCAGGCGCTTAACGACTGAGCCACCCAGGCGCCCCTATTTGTTAATTATTAAAAAACATAATAAATCAAGAAATGCAGCATGTTCTTATGCACATAAATATAGTATGTAAGTAGATAATATGTCAAAATATTAGTATTTGTTCTATAATTATGAATGACTTTCATTTCTCCCTTTGGATTTTCTGGACGTCTCAAATTTCTGTACTGAGTATACATTATCTGTATAATCAGGGAAGTAATAATTTAGAGGAGAAAAATTATTGTTCAGTAAGTATAACCAGTTCTTGAAACATCATCCCTAATGTACCTAAAAATTACAACCTTCTATATTATTAAAAGAAATCACTTCTGGGATTACAAAGTCTCTTAGAAGAAAACAAAGGAGGATTTAAATTCGTTACCAGAACGATGGGTGGGGCCCCTGGAAATAAATATTTAGGGCCCAGAGGTAGGAAAGTACTTGTGTGACATATTAATTTACTACTGCATATATATTTATAACATGATGTTTTTCCTTCTCCCTCATCACTACTAATAGTTGTGTGTGATTATGGAATACTCAACATAGGTTTTAGTTGGCTTTAGCTCTAAAAGGAAAACTAAGAAGTCAGTTCATTGAGGAGGAGCAGCAAATTGTCACAAGAAGTTGGTGAAACACTGATGAAAAACAAAGGAGAATGTTTTCCTTGCTTTGAAAACTGATATCACAATTAGCCATGCTATCTACTGTAGATCGAGAAGATGAAAATCCTATACTGAAGATTTAATGGGGAACATTAGGACAAAGGTGAGAAGAGGTATTTCCAGAAAGGAAAAGATGAATGGGAACTGGGAATTATGAATAATTTATTTTATTTTAAAAGTGCTGAATAAGTGCAAAAATTAAGGAATTACTGGGTGAAGAAAATATCATGGATATACATGAACATCATAGATGTCACTTCCCCTTATCATGGAAAATGAAAGAATACCATCCCAGGCATTCAGATTAACGAACATGTGCTATGCATTCAGTCTATGCCAGTGACTTTCAAGTACGTCACATTAATCCTCAAAACAACTCTAAAAATAGGTATCATCACCCCATTTTAAATGACACATCATGCTGTGAGATAATGTTTTGCACAAGATTTATAGAGCCAATATGCCAAATAGCCAAGATTGAAGTTTAGGTCCTTCAAGCCAAGTGCTTTCCAGTAAGACACAGTGTGTCTCTTTAGCAGCAGCTAAGGGGACACAGGAGTAAGAGGACTGGGACATAGTAGGCTTCCAGAGACAGAGGGCTATGCACTGTACTATATAGCTCTGCAGATAGTCAGAGCATGAAGAGGATGAGCTGGGTGAATTGATCCCAGCAGTGAGCCTAGCTCGTTGAAGCTCCCAGCAACAAAGACGTGTTCTTTGTTTCCACACAGAAATGAAAATGAGAAAACCCAGGATAATTCTCAACACCATGTAAGAAATGAAAAGAAGCCTTGCTCTAACTAGAACACTATTGCTCATTATCAGCAATCTTGGGGCTGCTATTTATTTGGACAAGCACTGGAGATCTAGCACATCAGGGATGTCTGATACCATGAAGAATATGTTGTTTCATAAACAGGAGGGGAAACTAGCTGAAGCAGGAGCTGGATGCAATAGTGCATTTTGTTTCCTTCTGAGGGGAACGAGGCACAGCCTGTTTCAAGAGGTTCCTCAGGTTAAAATCAGGAAGTCTGGGTGAGTACATGTGCTTTACAAACTTCTACTCTTTTTTCTTGGTAAACATGGGAGAAAGGTGAATGCTTCATGATCCAAGTCCTCAAGCAGGGTTTGCTTTCCTTCTACAGGTAATCTCCGAAGATGAGCATCAATCTAAGGACAGACACTTTGGAGAGAGATTGACAAAAAACAGCCAGGAAAGAAACTGAAACTTTACCTCTTTTGGTAGAAATAAAGAAGCTGCGGTAATAGTAATCACTAATATCCCACACACTCCTCACGTTGGGTCTCTCCTCTGCCTTATCTTTTTACTGTGTGATATACTTGCTTGCCTCATAAGGTACATCTTATCTATACTGCCCACCTGGACCATTCTAACTGGTGACCTCTAGAATCCTATTCCAAGAATTGGAACTGTTTCAGTGAGTCTGCTCAGGGTGCATATATTTGTGAAGTAATTGCTTGAAATCAAAACATTAAATGGCCTTAAGTCAGTCTGTGTAATAAATCAACAGAAAACTTCTCTCCAATATCCATTAACTGTTCTTACCCTTTCTTGGGTTTTAATGAAAAACTGAGGACAGATTTCCTTAAATCCTTGCCATGGTTTCCTTAAAAGGAATACTTTAAAATACTTCTGATTTTTAATTAAGTTTTTATTTTAATTCCAGTATGCTTAACATAGTGTTCTATTAGTTTCAGGGGTTCAATATAGTGAGTCAACAATTCTACACATTACACATTACTCAGTGCTCATGATAGTAAGTGTACTCTTTTATCCCCATCACCTGTGTCACCCACCCCTCCATCCACCTCCCTTCTGATAACCATCAATTTGTTCTCTATAGTCTGTATCTTGGTTTTTCTCTTTTATTTTCCTTTGCTCATTTGTTTTGTTGCTTAAGTTCCACATATGAGTGAGATCATATGGGATTTGTCTTTCTCTGACTTATTTCACTTAGCACTATATAGCTCTATCTATGTTGTTGCAAATGGCAAGATTTAATTCTTTTTTGACTGAATAATATTCCATTGTGTGTGTGTATATATTTATATTGATGGTATATAATCATGTGGTATATATACATAAATATTCTTTATATATATATACCACATCTTCTTTATCCATTCATCTATCAATGGACACTTGGGCTACTTCCACAATTTGGCTATTGTAAATAATGCTGCAGTAAACATAGGAGGGCACGTATCCCTTTGAATTAATATTTTTGTATTCTGGGGGTAAATGCCCAGTAGTGTGATTACTGGATTGTAGGATGGTTCTATATTTAATTTTTTAAGGAAGCTCTTACTGTTTTCTGCAGTGGATGTACCAGTTTGCATTCCCACCAATAGTACATGAGGGTTCATTTTTCTCCAATCCTTCCCAACACTTCTTATTTCTTGTGTTTTTGATTTTAGCCAGCCTGACTGGTATGAGGTAATATCTCATTGTGGTTTAGATTTGCATTTCCCTCCTGATGAGTGATGTTGAGCCTCTTTTCATGTGTCTGTTGGCTATCTGGATGTCTTCTTTGGAGAAATGTCTGTTCATGTCTTCTCATTTTTAAATTGGATTATTTTGGGGGGTGCTGAGTTGTATAGGTTCTTTATATATTTTGGATACTAACCCTTTATTAGATATGCCATTTCCAAATATCTTCTCCCATTTGGTAGGTTTTCATTTAGTTTTGCTGATTGCTTCCTTCACTGTGGAGAAGCTCTTGATTTTGATGTAGTCCCAAATGTTTGTTTTTGTTTTTATTTCCCTTGCCTCAGGAGACATATTTAGAAATATGTTGCTACAGCTGATGTCACAGAAATTACTGCCTGTTCTCTCTTCTAGAATTTTTATGGTTTTATGTCTCACATTTAGATTTTTAATCTATTTTGAGGTTATTTTCATGTATGCTGTAAAAAAAAAAAGGTAGTCCAATTTCATTCTTTTGCATGTAGCTGTCCAGTTTTCCCAACTGAACTTTGGTTAAGTTTATTCCATTTGTTGAAGAGACTTTTTCCCATTGCATATTCTCTCATGTTTTGTCAAAGACTGATTAACCATATATTTGTGGGTGCACTTCTGGGTTTTCTGTTCTGTTCTATTGATCTATGTATCTGTTTTTGTGCCAGTACCGTACTGTCTTGATGAATACAGCCTATAATAAATAACTGGAAGTCCGGAATTGTGATGCCTCTGGCTTTGCTTTTTTTTTTTTTTTTTTTTCAATGTTGCTTTGGCTATTCAAGGTCTTTTGTGGTTCCATACAAATTTTAGGATTGTTTGTTCTAGCTCTGTGAAAAATGCCGCTGGTATTTGATAGGGATTGCATTAAATGTGTAGATACCTTTGGGTAGTATAAACATTTTAACAATATTTGTTCTTCCAATCCATGAGCATGGAATATCTTCCCATTCCTTGTGTCATCTTCAATTTCTTTCATCAGTGTTTTATAGTTTTCAGAGTATAGGTCTTTCACCTCTTTGGTTAAGTTTATTCCTAGGTACTTTATTATTTTTGGTGGAATTGTAAATGGGATTGTTTTCTTAAATTCTCTTTCTGGTTCTTCATTATTGGTATATAGAAATGCAACAGATCTCTGTATATTGATTTTGTATCCTGTGACTTTACTGAATTCATTTATCAATTCTAGTAGTTTTTGGTAGTCTTTAGGGTTTTCTGTATATGGTATCATGTCATCTGCAAAAAGTGGAAGATTTACTTCCCCTTTACCAATTTGAATGCCTTTTATTTTTTGTTGTGTAATTGCCTTGGCTAGGATTTCCAGTACTGTGTTGAATAAAAATGATGACAGTGTACATTCTTGTCTTGTTCCTGATCTTAGGGGAAAAGCTTTCAGTTTTTCCCCATTAAGGATGATGTTAGCTGTGGGTTTTTCATAAGTAGCCATTATTATGTTGAGATATGTTCCCTCTACACCTACTTTGTTGAGGGTTTTTATCATGAATGGATGTTTACTTTGTCAAGTGCTTTTTCTACATCTGCTGAAATGATCATATGGTTTTTATCCTTTCTTGTATTGATGTGATGTATCACACTGATTGTTTTGTGAATATTGAAACACCCTTGCATACTGGCAATAAATTCCACTTGATTGTGGTGAATTATTTTTTTAATGTATTGTTGGATTCAGTTTGCTAGTATATTGTTGAAGATTTTTAAAATACTGACTTTTACAGACATAAAATATATATGCTTCATGTTTTGAAAATTTGGGGAAATGAAGAAAAATTAAGAATATTAATAATGCTTCCAAATGCATTTCAGAGAAAACTAGTTAACATTTTGCTGTGGCTTTTTTTCAGCCACATATATACAAATAGTAATCATTTATACTGCTATATGCTTCCTATTTTAATGTAACATTATACCATGAGCATCTTCCCTTCCCTTTACTCTTCTCCAAGATTACAATTTTTATTGGTTGTATAACATATGAAGGTATGTCATCTCATGAATATAGAATGACCCATGATCAACACAAACCAGACTTCCAGCAACCTAAAAGAAAAATTGCTGCAACTGTTCAAATCCTGATCAAATTTGAAACATGAAAGGACATGCAATAAAATATCAATAAATAAATATCATTTATTTCTCTTATTATTTCTATTTGGTGGATCATTCAGAAGAAAAAATGTTGAATAATAATAATAGTGCTAATACCAATCTTTGACGACTTTTACAAATACACTCCAGAGTTTCACCATTTTGAATTATGTGGCCCAATGATTTGATAGAGATGATCTTTATTATATTAATTATGTATCATCCCATATCTAGATTTCTAAGAGATTTTACTGAGTATGGTATTTTATCAAATGCTTTCTGGCATCTTATTAGGTGAACATGTGTTTTGGTTTTTTGCCTAATTGTTTAGTGTATTATATTGATAGATTTTCAAGTATTAATTTGGACTTTCACTAATTCATGAAATAAATTATATCACTTTAGTATACAGTTTGGATGTACTTTATTGATGAATCTTAAATATATGCATAAGTAATACTGATCATAGTTTTCTTCTATCCTTGACAATTTGGAATAACAGGCTATTTTAGTTTGATAAAATGTTTTTGTAAAATATTCCATATTTTTTCACATTGAAACATGTCATATAGCACAGACATTGTTTCTTGAAAAAGAAACAATTTTTAACAATTTTTAACAATATTTTCAGCTTGAAATAAGCTTAAAATAACTCATAAGCATTCTGCATCCAGCTCCATTTTGAAAACCAAGTTCTCATAAGGGGATCTCTATTACCTATGATAGTACATAAAGCAGAGTATGAGCTGTGTAGATGAATAAACAAAGGATTCTATGAGAGACATTACATACAGAGTGCTGTGACACTACTTACAAGGGGCATCCTCCTCACAAGAGGAGGTGAGATTGTTCTCCTAGGAAAGGTGAAGTCTAAGTTAGGAGGGGTCGTTCTAGCTTAAGAAAGCAACATGTACAAATGCATAAGAGGGGAGCCTAGGTGGCTCAGCCCGTTAAGCGTCTGCCTTCGGCTCAGGTCATAATCCAGGGATCCTGGGATCGAGGCCCTAGTCTGCTTCTCCCTCTTCCTCTACCCCTTCCCCCACTCATGCTATCTCTCACGTGCTCTCTCTCAAATAAATAAATAAAATCTTTAAATTAAAAAATGCATAAAGAGTATAGTATTATGGGGAGACTGAAAGAAATAGCATGGCCTCTGCAGAGCATTTAGGGTGTTAGTGGTGCCTCCAAAATTTCTACAGAAGAATCAAGGGGTAACAATGTGATTGGTGGAGAAGCTAGAGGACTTTTCTTGAAGTTGTGTTGCATAGGAAGCACATTGTTTTACACGGATTATATTTTCCTATTAAAATATTTTTTGTGAGGGGCGCCTGGGTGGCTCAGTTGGTTAAGCGACTGCCTTCAGCTCAGGTCATGATCCTGGAGTCCCGGGATCGAGTCCCGCATCGGGCTCCCTGCTCGGCAGGGAGTCTGCTTCTCCCTCTGACCCTCCCTCCTCTCATGCTCTCTCTATCTCATTCTCTCTCAAATGAATAAATAAAATCTTTAAAATAAATAAATAAATAAATAAATAAATAAATAAAAATAAAATATTTTTTGTGCAGTTGCTGATGAAGATCATGAGGAAACAAAACCTCCCTTGACACCACCATAGCAGAAGAAATGGCAAAAGTGAAAGCAAAGGTAACTGAAGAAGTTCAGATAGGCTCACCTGACAGGTTGATTTGGTGTTTCTGGTAAACTTACTGTTTCCGTTTTCTCTTGTTTTGACCTAAATTCTGGTAAGAGGCTTCCTTCATCTGGGACCTTTTTTGAACACAGAGAAAGACATTGCTCTTTCATCTTTGTGTGTATATATGTATTATGTAATATACTATATTACATAGAGTATATATAGTTATATATTATATATATGCCATGTTGGAACCACCCATTGTTGTAGGTGCCTAACATTTTATCTAAGTAGATTCTAATGACAACTTAACTAATAATTATTGCTTTTTCCCAGTTTACTATGAGCTAAGACCCTGAAAAAATAAACAGTTTACTAAAGTTACACCCAGGTTAAATGATATGGTGCTAGATCTACATAATCTTTTTTTTTTAATTTTTTTTATTTTATTATGTTATGTCACCATACAATACATCATTAGTTTTTGATGTAGTGATCCACGTTTCATTGTTTTCGTATAACACCCAGTCTACATAATCTTTTAAATAGAGACCAGCTTCATCAGAACAGCTTTAATTTAAAATTTTCCATTAATAAAGACATCCTTATATATCTACATTTGAAAGCAGTTTGTCCTAAATTTTATTTGGCACTTTCCAGGAGAATTTTTGGCCTTGACTATGTTGCTGTGTAGTCCTCAGATGTTCTGGGTTTCTCCAAAGCCTTACTACCATCCATCATGAATAAAATAAATATCATATCCCTCCTCTTTTGATTCCTAGGAGTGTTTCAAGATGAATCAAATGCAATATTGGAAGTGAAGGTGTACTAAAAATCTACATTATAAATTTAAATTTCCCTGAGTCTTCTCCTTTTCTAAACACTGAAAGTGACATGGAACTCATGAAGATGGGGAATTACTCGCCTGTGACCGAATTCATTCTGGTGGGACTTTCCCAATACCCAGTGCTCCAGTTTTTCCTTTTCATGCTCTGCCTCATCATGTATGTGATAATTCTGCTGGGAAATAGCCTCCTCATTATTATCAGCATACTGGATTCTCATCTCCACACCCCCATGTACTTCTTTCTTGGAAACCTCTCATTCCTGGACATCTGTTATACATCATCATCCATTCCTCCGATGCTCATCATATTTAGCTCTGAGACAAAATCCATCTCCTTCATTGGCTGTGCTCTGCAGATGGTTGTCTCCTTGGGTTGGGTTGCACTGAATGTGTCCTCTTGGCTGTGATGGCCTATGATCGGTATGTGGCCATCTGCAACCCACTGAGGTACCCCATCATCATGAGCAGAGTGCTTTATGTGCACATGGCTGCATGGTCCTGGATCATAGGCTGTCTGAATTCCTTAGTGCAAACAGTCCTGACAATGGTGTTGCCTTTCTGTGGGAATAATGTCATCGACCATCTTTACTGTGAGATCCTGGCCCTTCTTAAACTCATCTGCTCAGATATTTCCATGAATGTGCTTATCATGACAGTGGCAAGTACTGTTTTATTGGTGATTCCTCTGCTGTTAATTTTCATCTCCTATGTTTTTATCCTCCGTTCCATCCTTAGAATTAATTCTGCTAAGGGGAGAAAGAAAGCTTTTTCTACCTGCTCAGCCCACCTGACTGTGGTTATCTTATTCTATGGTTCAGCCCTTTTTATGTACATGAAGCCCAAGTCAAAGGACACCAAAGTATCTGATGAAATCATTGGACTGTCTTATGGAGTGGTAACCCCGATGTTGAACCCCATCATCTACAGCTTGAGGAATAAGGAGGTGAAAGAGGCTGTGAAGAAAGTCCTGAGTAGATATCTGCATCTGTGGAAAATATAAAAGGTCTTCAGGCATGTGATATCCTCAGTGTGAGACCAGATCAGATCTTTTGTGTTCACAGATGAAGTCACCGAACCCAGTGTTGAGAGAACGTATCTGCTCGTAAGTCCAAATACAGGACTTAACGTTCTTTTCAACACAGAATTCTCATGTAAGCCTTCTGAATAGTGTCAAGTCTGCAGTTTCTAGTTGTATGCAGCTCTGCCATTTGGTCCCATACAGGGCACATGGCTTTTCCTCAAAATAAACCTCTCTTTCCTTTCTCTCTCTCTCTTGTTTTTCTCTCTTCTCTTCCCCATTTCCTCCTCCTTCTTTTCCTTTCCCCTTCTCCATCTACTTTGTTTCTCTACCTTCCTTCTGTTTTCCCGGTCTCCTTTCTCAGTCAGTTTGAACTGAACATCTATTATTTTGTTGTCTAGTATCCCCTATTCTGGTAAAAGAATGCACTTTTTCTTTTGACATTCAACAGTACCACTCTCTGAGTCCATGTGTGCTGGATGGGGCTGACCCTACCCTCTAGAAATAGTGGTACAGCTTGAAACAAAAGCAAATCCCTCTAGTTACAGTGATTCATTTAGCGTAGCAGGTGAGGTCTGCCAGGCTAATCAAACTCAATCCAAGAATGCTGTCTCAATCTAAGAGGCACTCTTCCTGCTGAGATTGCTAAACTGGTAAAATGTGAACCTGGGCCAATCTCTGTCAATAAGAGCAGGGAGCCTATCTGAGAGGCAAAGAGGTGTTGAGAGAAGGAGGAGAGTGTGTTGTGTGATCCTACTATTTTTAGTCCTTGATCCAGCTGTACCTAATGTCAGTTCACAATTATTCTTTTTAGCTATAAAAATAAATTACCCTTTTATAAAAAACTAATTTTGAGTTGAATTTTCATCACTTACAATCATATAGTCTTAACTAAAGCATTTCTTTGTACTCCCTCTTTCCACTCATATTTTTGAGGCTAAATACTGAGGATATGTTCCCTAAGTGGTCCCAAGTTCTCCAGCCTTCAGGGGCTCTCTCCTTCCTTTAACAACTAAATAATCTAATTTCTATTCTGTGTGCCTACAGGCATTCCAGTCACCTACCTAATAATTTCTGAGGAGTGTTTACATTTTCCTAGTTTGTGGTTTTCATTTTATGTCAGACTATTCCAAATTTCTTTATCATTCCTCTCTGATAATTTTGCATACCTCTGTGTTGTTTAAGCTCTCAACAATACATTTTGCCCACAAAGAATAAACATAAATCTCCTAAATACCCACATTCAAAAGACCACTATGTTTAACACCTTTATTTAGGCTTGAAAATAACATAAAGGGACCATGATCACTATGAAAAATAAATCAGTATTAAATATTACTGTTCTTGGTATCTATTAGCCATCCCCCTTCACATGGGCCCTCTAAAGTCCATTTTCGTCTTTAGCTCCTGTCCTGCTACAAGATTGATAGTTTCTATTCATTTCCTTCCTCCATAAGAATCAGCATTTCTCTCAATAAAAATGAATGGATATGTAACTCAAAGCACTCCTCAGCATGGTCCTTCTCAAAATGGAGAGTGAGCTTACCCCAAAAGCTTACCCCAGTAGACTGCAGCATCTACTCTTAGAGCTACAGGAAAGAACTTCAGGAATTTTTTTAAAAAACAGTGCTTCCTCACCAGCAATGATTTAGAAATACTGAAGCCCAATATACAACCACCTTGAATGATATGTTCTGTTTGTGAAAATACATCAATACACTTCCAATAAAAAGCCAAAGAAAGAAAGAATCCAACCATTGCCTGCCCTCTATTATTAGTATTAGAAGTATTATTACAACCTGGAATCCACATAGTTCATTCTTAACAAAGAAACAGAATCCAATAATCTAAAGGTGATGGGTATTAAAGAGGGCACATACTGAATGAAGCACTGGGTGTTATACGCAAACAATGAATCATGGAACACTACATCAAAAACTAATGATGTAATGTATGGTGATTAACATAACATAATAAAAAAATAAAATAAAATAAATAAATAAAGTACTTTTAACATCCCCTATTCGGGTTTCCTAAAAACTTCCAATACCACAGCAATCTAATAAAAGGTCCATTTGCATTACAGCCCACAACTGCTTTGGGGTATCTCTTTCCACCATTTCCTAAAACCCAGTCTTCCTGCTGTTTTCTCCCTGTCTTTTCCCCCCATCTCACCCTTCCTTAATCACAATAGCCTCTTTCAAGTAAAATAAGAGTCTGTCCTCCAAGGGCAAGGGACTTGGAGAAAGATGGGTTTTGAAAGAAGAAATAGGGATCTAAGTTATGTGAAAACAGTTGTTAAAATTCCCAAGAATTTTTGTCCTACTTATGTCACCTCTTATTTTCATCATGTTTCACAAATGCCACTTTTTTACCACTTTAACAGCTCCTCCAGGAAGAAACGGTTTCTTCCCCTTCTTCTTCCATTCTTCCATAGATTTTTAAGTGCACTTCTATTACACTTCTTATTGCAGTGTATTTTATGTATTCGATATGGCATAGTTAAAAATAAAAAAAACACAGGGCTTTTACAAACTCTTAATTGTCCAATTTACTAAGATTATAAATTTAATCTATTAGATTCTTCATTTGTCCTGACATAAAATGTGGAATTCAGTCTCTAAATAGTGGAACTGTTATTCAGAAGGTTTTATGAGTATTGAATAAGAAAAATAAAAAAGCAAAATGTCTTATTCAGTGCTTGGCTAATACCAGGCAATGAATAACATACTCTCCCCTTAGTTTTTCCAGGACATGTCTGACTCTTCTAATAGACTGTGGGCTCTCTGAGGGTAAGATATGAGTAATATTTATTTTAGGGCCTTGCTGCCTAGAAGAGGCATTCATTCAGCATTTATAAATACATGAATGAATGAACATGCGATTGTCTTCTTATTCTGCAGGTAAACAAGCTGATTTGTCATTGCCTAACTAATCCTCATGACTGCTGCCTCTGCATCTTTGCTGATGCCATTATCTCCATCTAAAATTGCCCTCATTTTAACCTATCTATAAAAATTCAAAGTGCCCCTCAAAAAAGTTTCCTCTGACTTAAAGCCTTTTATTATTGTGCTGACAATATTCTACCTCTTCTACCAAGTTAAATTCCTATAGCAATCTATTTCAACTTTGGGGTATTTATTATGTGAAGATATATTCCCGTTGATTATGTACACAATATATTGGTTGTTTTATTGAAATGTCATTAGAAGCAGAACCTGTGGGGAGAAAAAGAAGATAGCAGCAAGGAAAAATGAAGGGGGGGAAATCGGAGGGGTAGACGAACCATGAGAGACGATGGACTCTGAAAAACAAACTGAGGGTTCTAGAGGGGAGGGGGGTGGGGGGATGGGTTAGCCTGGTGGTGGGTATTAAAGAGGGCATGTATTGAATGGAGCACTGGGTGTTATGCACAAACAATGAATCATGGAATACTACATCAAAAACTAATGATGTAATGTATGGTGATTAACATAATAAAAAAATAAAATAAAATGCTTACAAAAAAAAAAAGGCAGCAGAACCTGTGAGTTATTTGTCTTACTAGTCCCACAAATATTAACAGAGTGGGCTTCAATCAATACACTGATAATTTGGATTTTGCTTTTTGTATAAAGTCTATTAGTTTTTAAAATAGAGTTTTCATACAATATGGGCAGTATACTGTTATATGTGACACATACAACTAACAATAATCCTGGTTAAAATAATATTCCATCTGTCATATATATGGTTTTGTTCATTCTAGGCATCAGAAGTTTGATTGTAATAAATCACATAGAGTCCATGTAACCACTGTACATACATATAATTCCTTAATTAGTTTAATGAGCTTATAGCTTGATAATGACAAAATTAAAAGATACTGATATACAGAATACTGACTCCTACATATGTCCTGAGATCTAATCTAATAAGCATTTCAAATATAGTATGTCCAAAACAGAAATCTTGGTTTTTCCCACCCCCAAACTATTTCTCCTCATCCTCCCCATCTCAGGAACTGGGCAATGCCATACACTCACATCCAATCCACCACCAAATCCTACCAACTCTATCTTCAAAATTTACTCTGAATCTGACCACATCTATTGCTACCACTCTAGTTCAAACTACCATCATCTCATCTAAGCTACTACAGTGGCTTTCTGAATCACATCCCTGTTCTACTTTGGTTTTCCTACAATCTATTCTCTGCACAGCAGCCACAGTGTTGTTTCTAGAAAAGTATATACTGAAGTTCTAGAACAGGTAAAAATTAATCAGTGGTATTTTTAAAATCAGAACAGTGGCTGCCTATGTGGGAGAGGGATTAAGCTGAGTATCTACTGGGTCGGGGCATGAGAGAACTTTTCTAAGGTTATGTTTATGTTCTATGTCTTGATAGGAATTTGAGTGACAGGCATGCATATGTCAAAACTACGAATATCACATTAATCATTATATCATGATTTTAATGTATGTAAATTTTAAATTAAAAGAGAACTGTAAACACATATAAGTTTAAACTCTAGCTAATGATACACGTGCTGAAGTATTTAGGGAAAAAGGTAATGACGTCTACAGTTTATTCTGAAAGGCATCCAAAAATGACACTGATTTAATGGGGGAACAGAAAGATGAACAGACACTTAGATATTAGATTTATTAACACTTAGATTTATTAACAAATTTAATAAAATGTTGGTAGTAAAATCTAGTTAGTAAATGTATGATGTTCAAAGTAAAATTGTTTGTTTTGCTTTATGTTTGGAATTTTTCATAATTCAATGGTGGAAAAAAATTATACAAAGCCTGTTAGAATACAGCTCTTGAATACATGTATCAGTGAATGAGGCAAGGGTAGAAACTGGATAAAAAATAGTACTATTATAGGGGCACCTGGGTGGCTTAGTCGTTAAGCTTCTGCCTTCGGCTCAGGTCACGATCCCAGGGTCCTGGGATCAAGGCCCGCATTGGGCTCCTTGCTCCGCGGGAAGCCTGCTTCTCCCTCTCCCACTCCCCCTGCTTGTGTTCCCTCTCTCGCTGTCTCTGTCTTTGTCAAATAAATAAATAAAATCTTTAAAAAAAAAATAGTACTATTATAAATTCTCTTAAAATTAATGTAGGAAGAAGTTCCACTATTTTAAAAAGGCAAACTTTTAGTAAGTTATTTACAACTATTACAAGAGAGAAATTAAAAATAAATTTTAATGGTCTCTGTGAAATTTAATTTTCCATACTGAACTCTTAGGGTTTCAGTTGCAATTCTTGGCGGATGGATGCAAGGAGAGGAGAAAGAAAGGGAAGAAAAGAAATATATCAGAAGATTTACCAGAATGAGGCCCTAAGGCAATAAGGAAAAAGGAAACAGCAAACATTTCTGGCATGATGTGTTATTGCCATATTCCTTCATGTGTTTTTGGCTATTTCTGAGGGGACTACTAATTCCTTGAGAATGTCAGATTGCACAGACCTTAGCAAAAGAAATTTAGTTCTTTCTACACTATTTATTCTGCAATTACACCTTTTCAATATGATTAAGGCCATAAAGTTTTAAATGCCATTCCTATATATTCACCTAATAATCACCTATATATCTTGTAACATCACTATTCTTAAAATGATCAAGGTACATAATCACTCACATTTCCCAGGGTATTTTTTTGAAATGGAACTTTACTAAAAATTAAGAAGTTGAAGTTCATTCAAACAATGACAAACTATTTCTTTTCTATGCTGCTCATATTCATACCAGATATGAGACAAACATTGACCATAAATGTGAGGTACTGTATGTTAAAGACAACATACATTAATAGTGGTTGTATTATAATAATGATTCTGGTGATTACTGAATATAAATGTTAATGTGTATGCTATAATGCATAAGATTATTTAAAAACGGAAAATTAGACATAACTCGATGTAATACACACTATTGGTATTAGTGATAAAAGGAATATTGAAAATAAATGTTATACTTCTCAACAAAAGGTTTAAATTTCATAGCATTTTGAAAGATAGTGTAAGTGCACAAGTCAGTGCCTGAACAAATGAAAGAAACTATTGAAGTGAACCAGTTAAAACAACTACAAGGACTATGTATCATACTGATCTTGGTTCAGAATGAAATTATGTTTTCATAAAGAAATAAATGCCTGTAAATTTAGATATCTTTGTGTTTATTGTCCTTAATTTTTCATACAGTACATTAAAATTCAGGAACATAAGCCAAAAAACTTAAAAACTTCCAGTGAAAAAGAGACAAATACCAAAATAATTATATAAAGGCACAAGGCAAAATAGATTTTAAGGGAGTACTTGTATCGTTTCTTGGCCTTTTGGCTAAGATCATGTGTAAGGGAGTACTTGTGCTCTATATTTCTTAGGTTTATACTAGCCTAGGAAATTTTACATTTTAAAACTACTTGTCGGGCGCCTGGGTGGCTCAGTTGGTTAAGCGACTGCCTTCGGCTCAGGTCATGATCCTGGAGTCCCGGGATCGAGTCCCGCATCGGGCTCCCTGCTCGGCAGGGAGTCTGCTTCTCCCTCCGACCCTCCCCCCTTTCATGCTCTCTCTCTCAGTCTCTCTCTCTCTCAAATAAATAAATAAAATCTTTGAGAAAAAAAAAAAACTACTTGTCTTACTATAATGGTGAAATCATTAGAAGTCCTAAGAATGTGCAGATGTATACAGTGTGTGCAAAACTGCATTATGTTTCAGTAGGTATGACATTAGTATTTGCCTTAAATTCCTTCTCTAAGATGTCAAATTAGGAAATCCAAAATGTACTTCTTTCTTTTCACAGTACAAAAAGAGAAATGATAATCCCTAGAATAAGGTTCTCTGTAAAGATGCTGCAAAAGATATCTTCCTCTCTGTTCTTTCATGTGTATAATATAGTTTAGATTTTTATAGTATGACTCACAAGATGCACTTAAATTTCAAAATCTAAAACTTATGAAAAGTTATTTTGAATTAGTATTTTTAAAATGTGTGATATTTACAAGAAAGGAAATCACTTTCTAAAATTAATATACAATAAATGTATAAGCATGTTTATAATTAGGCACGATATGAGTAAAATGAGTGCTAGAAAGGAATTATGGAAATTGGTCTAAGAATGTCATGATGCTTTCCACATAGAATATTTATTTAAGTTTTTCAAGAATGAAACAGTCTGTTTTTTAATGATGATCTTATTATATCATAATGTCATAAAACATATATTTTTCTCAAATGCTTCAAAATTAAGAATAGACTAAAGCTGACATCAGTGAGAATAGAGGCCCAAAGTCGATGAAATATATCTTCAAATTGTTCAAGCAAAATAACTGAAAACCCAGAATTTTGTATTAAACTATCTTTTGAGAGGCAAAATAAAGACAGTTTTAGAAAAAATGAAGAGATTTTTCCAAAGACAAGCAAGAAAGAAATTGTCCCTAGATGAAAGAAATGGAATGAAAAAAACAACAGCTAATAAAGAAATTGGTAAAAACATGAGTGAATCCAAACTGCCACTGTAAAAGAGAGTGAAAGAGAGAGAGCGAGACAGCACTTGCAATTGGGGGGACTTAAAAACAAGGTAAAAATGAAACAAATAATATGGAAGATGATGGGAGGGATTAGAAATAAAAAATCAACATTTTAAGGTCCTCGGTATTATTCAGGAGGATTGTAGAGATATTAAGTAGAGATTATGTTAAGTTAAACATACATCTTAAAAAATTATGGTAATCATACAAGTGTGCCTGTGTGTGTCACTCTGCACTCAAACAGTAGAGAATGTTTTTAAATACAATAAAATATGTTTATAAAGCTTATGATGCATTATAAAAAGAACCTAGTCTCAACAAATACAAGACAATTAATATCATTCAATCTATGGCCATAATGCAACATTAGAAATCAATATCGAAAAAAGAAAAGCAAAGCTGGAGATATCACAATTCCAGACTTCAAGTTCTGCTACAAAGCTGTAGTTAATCAAAATAGTATGGTACTGGCACAAAAACAGACATACAGATCAATGGGACAGAAGAGAAAAGCTAGAAATAAACCCACAATTATATGGTCAATTAATCTTCAACAAAGGAGGAAAGAATATGCATTTGGAAGACAGTCTCTTCAACAAATGGTGTTGGGAAAACTGGACAGCTACATGCAAAAGAATGAAACTGAACCACTTTCTTACACCATACACAAAAATAAACTCAAAATGGATTAAAAACCTAAATGTGAGACTTGAAACCATAAAAATTCTAGAAGAGAGCATAGGCAAGAATTTCTCTGACATCGGCCATAACAACATCTTTCTAGATATGTCTCCTGAGGTAAGGGAAACAAAAGCAAAAATAAACTATTGGGACTACATAAAAATAAAAATCATCTGCACAGCAAGGGAGACAATCAACAAAACTAAATGACAACCTACTGAATGGGAGAGGATATTTGCAAATGACATATCCAATAAAGGGTTAGTATCCAAAATATATAAAGAACCTACACAACACCCAAAAAAACCCAAATAATCCAATTTTAAAATGAGCAGAAGAAATGAACAAACATTTCTCCAAAGAAGACATACAGATGGCCAAAAGACACATGAAAAGATGCTCATCATCAGGGCATGCAAATCAAAACCATAATGAGGTACTACCTCACACTGGTCAGAATGGCTAAAATCAAAAACACAAGAAACAACAAATGTTGGCAAGAATGTGGAGGAAAAGGAACCATTGTCCATTCTTGGTGGGAATGCAAACTGGTGCAGCCAATGTGGTACTATGGAGGTTCCTCAAAAAGTTAAAAATAGAACTACCCTACAATCTAGTATTCGCACTACTGGGTATTTACCCCCAAAAATACAAAAACATGAATTCAAAGGGATACATGCACCCTGTTTATGGCAGCATCATTTACAACAGCCAAACAATGGAAGCAGCCCAAGTGTCTATTGATAAATGAATGGATAAAGAAGATGTGGTGTGTGTGTGTGTGTGTGTATGTATGTGTGTGTATGTATGTGTGTGTATATATATATATATATATATATATACCGGAATATTATTCATCCATGAAAAAGAACATAATAAAAAAAATAAAAAAGAACGAAATCTTGCCATTTGCAATGACATGGATGGAACTAAGAGTATAATGCTAAGTGAAATAAGTCAGTCAGTGAAAGACAAATACCATATGATTTCATTCATATGTAAAATTTAAGAAAAAAAAAACAAACAAGCAAAGGGAAAAGAAGAGACAGACAGACAAACCAAGAAACAGATTCAACTATAGAGAACAAACTGACGGTTACCAGAGGAGAGGAGAGGAGAGGAGGGTGGAGGGATGGGTGAAATAGGTGATGGGGATTAAGGAGTGTACTTGTTGTGATAGCACCAGGTGATGTATGGAATTGTCGAATCACTATATTGTACACATGAAACTCACTGTATGTTAACTAAGTCTAAATGAGAGGAAAGGAGAGGAGATGAAATAAAATAAAATAAAATAAATCAATATTGAAAAGAGAAACCCCAAAAATGTCTTTTAAATGTGGAAACATTGAAACATACTTTCAAATAATTGATAGGTCAAAAAAATCATGACAGAAACTTCAACATATTTATAACTTTATGATAATAATATGATTATCAAAATTGGTGGAATGAAGGGATATACAGTCTTACATACACATATTGGAAAATAAGAAAGATTGAAAATTAATACACTAAGAATCCAATTCAAAGAGTTATAAAAAGAGGAAATGGAACAATCTAAAGATAGGTGAAGACTGAATCAGTAGTTTAAAATTTTACCAGGCCCAAACAATTTCACTGGTTAGTTCTAATACATTTTCCAAGAACAGGTAACCCCTACCATAAAAAAATTATTTCATAAAATATAAAAAGGTGGTTGGGAGGTCCTTTTATAAGCTTGATAAAACACTGAAACAGGGCTCCTGGGTGGCTCAGTCGTTAAGCGTCTGCCTTCAGCTCAGGTCATGATCCCAGGGTCCCGGGATCGAGTCCCACGTCGGGCTCCCTGCTCAGCGGGAAGCCTGCTTCTCCCTCTCTCACTCCCCCTGCTTGTGTTCCTGCTCTCGCTATCTCTCTCTCTGTCAAATAAATAAAATCTTAAAAAAAAAAAAAGAAAAACACTGAAACATAAACTGAACAAGGACAGTATAAGAAAGAAAAAAAATTATCAGCCAATCTCACTTATAAACATAAACAGAAAAATTATAAATAAAATAGTAGCAAACAGAATATAACAATGTACAAAATAATAATGCTGAACATCCAAGTAGGGTTTATCTCAGGAATGCAAGGATGTCTTAACATTAGAAAATATTTTAATGTAATTCATCACAACAGCAATTAAGGGATAAAAACAAATGATTATTTTAGTAAATGCAGGAAAAGCTTTTGATCAAATTCAAAAGGCATTCATATATTTTTTAGAAAACTTAGCAAACTAGAAACAGAAGAAAACGTCTTTAACTTGATAAAGGGTATTTATCAAAAACTTATAACTAACAAGTTCCCTTTTCCCTTTAAAGTTCCAAACTCAACATCGTACAAAAATCCTATGCAACAAAATACAGACAGAGGGAAAAAGAAGAGGAAGTGGGGAAGGGAGAAGAAGGGAGGAAGAGGGAGAGGAGGAAAAGGAGAGGAGAGAGAAAGGAAAGAAGGAAAGGAAAGAAAAATAAGGAAGGAAAATAGGAAGGAAAGAAATAAGAAAGGGAAGGAGGAAGAGGAATGTGGGAGGAAAAATTGTCCTCAACCCTTCAAAGATTCTTCCAGCTGGTCTGAGAATTAAACTGACATGAAACAGATTAATAAAAGAAAAGAAAGTTTAATTTCATACATATAGGAACTCCACACATATGAGAAGTTCAAAGACAGAAAAATAAAATTAGGTATATATGCCATTCTGAGCTGGGGAATGGGATAGGGATCTGGGGCTTCAAAGGTGAAGAGGGCAATAAGAAGGGGAGATGTTTGGTAATTAGATGTTTGCCCTGCCATACAGATAAGTTACTCAGATAAAATTCATCTCTGGTAATAATTCTTGTTCTGGGAAAGACTCCCAATTTAGATTCTTCTACATAGTTAAGAGAGGGGCAAAATGTTCTCTTGAGCCCTCAGGGTCTCAAATACCTTCAATTCAAAATTGTCCACATGCCAAAGTGGCACATTTTGGGGAGACTTGTTCTCAACCCCTTCAGGAGGAAGGAAAGGAGAAGAGGTGTAAAGATTGGAAAAGGAGAAACAAAATTATCATTATTGTCTGAAAATAAGGTTGTTTACATAGGAAGTGAGAAAAAAAATTATTTAAAAAAAAACACCTTAAAATTTAAACAGGCTATAGCAAGTCCACTAAATACATGATCAACATATAAAATTCAAAAGTATTTTTTACAGCAGTTACAACTGTTTCGAAAATGCACTTTGAAAAGCATCTCACAATAACCAGCAAAAGTATGAAGTGCCCAGGAATAAATCTATAAAAGCTGTATAAGGCATTTGTGAAGAATCTTCACTAAAGCACCTAGAACAACACTTCACACAAACTGGGGAGCTGCATTTTGTTCATGTTATGAAATTCAAAAATAAGTATGTTAATTCACCCCAAATTTCTCTATAAATTTAGTGTAAATTTCAATCAAAATGAAATTGGAATTTTTTTTAAATTTCTAAAGTTTACCCCCAAATTCAAATTGAATAGTAAAAGCCAAGAGTAGCCAAAATGATGTTAAAATAAGAATGATGTATTTACTTACCAAATGTCAAGATGGATGACAAAGCTATAGTAATTCAGATAGCATAGTATTGGTTCAGAAAAAGATAAATATATCAATGAAATAGGGTAGAGAATTCAGAAACAGTCCAGGCATATGTGAAAGTTTATATACTATATAAATAATACTTGATATAAATTGGTATTACAAATCAGTAGGGAACAAAGGAAGCATTTAATAAATTATGCTTTGGTAATGGACTACTAGTATTGAAAAAATAATTAAACCTTCACCTCATAGTGTTACCAAAATCAATTTGAGACTGATCAAATGCCAAAAGCAAAACTGTACATCTAGAGGGAAATATAAGATATAGGATATCTTTAGTCTAGGATGTCTTTATATACTGGGATAGGAAAAGTAGATCTTAAATGAGCAAAAAAAAAAAAAAAAAAGAGGCAGAAAACAAAGGAATAATAATTCAAGATGAGAATCTATATGGCAAAAATGCATCACTAAAAGGTTTAAATAAAAGCACAAATGGAAGACTGTATCAGTAACAAATGCAACCAAAAAAGGATTAGCATCCAGAATATTAAAAAGAAAACCTATCACAGTAAGAAAAAAATTAACAACATAACAGATAACTAGGCACAGGGTATAAACAAGGACCTCAAAGAAAAGGAAAGCAGTATAACCTATAAAATTATGAAAAGATGCTCAATTCAGAGGTGCCTGTGTGGCTCAGTCTGTTAAGTGGTTGACTCTTGATTTAGGCTCAGGTCATGATCTCAGGGTTGTGAGACTGAGCCCCGCACGGGCTCTGAGCTCAGCACAGAGTCCACTTGAGATTCTATCTCCCTCTACCTCTACTTCTCCCCCGATTCACACTTGCTCACGCTCTCTCTAAAATAAATAAAATCTTTAAAAAAAAAAAAAGGATGCTCAATTCACGTGAAATCAGAAAAATATAAATTAAATCAATGAGACATTTCTCTGCCAAAAGATAAGCAAATATTAAACTTCTACAAAAATTATCAAGAATATGAAGAGGAAATCCCACTCACTGCCATTAGGAGTATAAATCCATACTATAAAAAGTGTGAAGTTGACTCATCAATTCCACTTACAGGTATATTCCCAAGGAGATATTTACAGTTACTCACTGAAGCATAATTCATAAAATAAATGTACTGAAACATCTAAATATCAATATGGGAAAGAATAACTACATTATAGTATCCTATAACGCAGCATTATAGGAGAGCAAGTAAAATGAACCAGCTCTAAACTAATCATTTTGTTAACCGTTAGCAGCTTCTTTGAGCTTCTTTTTGCTGCTTTGGTTTTAATTGGTACAATGGAAACATCAATGTCACAAAATGAAATGAAAAAGAGTAATAAACTAGAGGGGAGGGGGGTGGGAGGATGGGTTAGCCTGGTGGTGGGTATCGAGGAGGGCACATTCTGCATGGAGCACTGGGTGTTATGCACAAACAATGAATCATGGAACACTTCATCTAAAACTAATGATGTAATGTATGCGGATTAACATAAGAATAAAAAAAAAAAAGAATTCAGTAGAAAGCATAACATACACGACAGCTCCTATGTGATACTAGACTCATCAGAACCTGATGTTCTCACATCTGGGAAACAGGTGTCACTGACACTCTCTGAAAGAGGGACAGGAATGGGATATATGACCAGAAAACTTGAAGTAAATATTTACTAAAACCTCTTAAAAAATGAGAAGAGCAGCTAAATAGGAATGAGGATTAAATAATCAAATGAGGCCTTAGCTCCCATTAGGGTCTCATAAAGGAGACTCTAGAAACATGAATCTATTAACATGGCTCATTCCAAAACAGTTACAGGCTCAGGACCATCATTTAATTAAAAAAAAAAAAAACTATGAAATAAAAATTATACTGAGGAAGTGTGTAAAGTTCTAACTTCTCACTATTTTCAGTTTTTATTTTGTGCTGAGTGGGAGCTTCAGATGACTCCAAGCAAGTAGGAGAACTGGGAACTGTATTTTTTTAATATCCAGTGTCTTTATATATATAAAAGGAAAATCATCTTGAATAGTAAGCCTGTTTCTAGGAGTACTATTAAGCTATCTTGAGAAGTCAACTTCTGACATTTTCCAGAGGGAATTTCAATCTGAATAGTACTGACTTCCCATCAACTATGTGTCTGTCAACCTTCATAAGAGATAGAGGGACATTTGAACTTAGATCATAAAGTGACTTTGGGAAAATCCTAAACCATATCCTGAAGGACCTAACAAGGGACAGAAGAGAAAACAGGCCCCCAGTGTTTGGACACAGCCTGCAAGATCCTTGCATTTAATGCTCTGGCCCTTAATGCAATATTGAGGATAAATGAAACAAAAAATTATAAAGATTCTGAAAAAACAATCAATAGTAGTCAAGCAAAGCCAAAACAGATCAAAAAGTAAGTTAATTACTCAGCTAGTATCTATGACAACTTGTGGAGGTGAAGAGAAATACATCGGAGAGCACTAGATAATTGGTGTTCACTTGGAGAGGAACTTCATGAAAAAAGATATGTCAAAAAGTACAAGTGCCTAAAGCTAAAAGGTATTTCAACTTACAGCGAGGAAAGAAACTAGCCATATTTAGTAATAAAAATCTAAAACATACAGCAAAAGTCCATAAATACTTCCCTCGTAACATTTCTCCCCAACTACAGTTGTGAGGCACAAGGATTATTCAAAGCAATAGACTTGCAAAGCCTATTTTAGAAAATAATTGCATTTATTAATTAAAGATTTTAAAATATCATTGGTACTAGAATTCACTTTCAAATGTAAAACATTAAGTCCACTAATATATCTAAAAAGGAATATAACGGGTATACATTAAACTCACATTTATATGTTTCAGTAATAAAAATAATTCACTTTATCAATAGAAACATTAAATAAATTCATACTATATTTAATATTGAGCTGCTCACAAATCTTTCCTGCTACTTATTCTAATTAGACTAGCAGCAAAGAGGCTGATACAGAAATATCAAGACATGTTCACAAGCTCAAGGAGAGGCATCCAGTCCTTCTTCTTCCCCACAGCATCTAATCCAATGCTCAACACAAGAGGTGCTTAATAATATTCACTGATATGAGCAGGATACTTGGGTTTTTTTAATTTTTATTGTTATGTTAATCACCACACATTACATCATTAGTTTTGGATGTAGTGTTCCATGATTCATTGTTTGTGCATAACACCCAGTGCTCCATGCAGAACGTGCCCTCCTCAATACCCATCACCAGGCTAACCCATCCTCCCACCCTCCTCCCCTCTAGAACCCTCAGTTTGTTTTTCAGTGTCCATTATCTCTCATGGTTCGTCTCCCCCGCCGATTTCCCCCCCTTCATTCTTCCCCTCAGCAGGATACTTGTTAAGGAACATTTTGAAAACTTAATTGATACATTATTACCACTTATTTATATTAATTATAAATATAATTTATTTATATTTATAATTAATATATATATTATAAATTATATATATTATATTATAAATATAATAATAAAGCAATTAATAAAAGTTATGATGGTAATTCATCTTCACTAAAGTTTTTCTCTCCAATATATAATCCCATATGGAAAAAAAAGAATTGCAAATTAACTCCACTCTATATCTTAAGTTACAGAACTCAAAAATTACAACAAAAATGGCACAATTTGAGATTTTAATTAAGTAAAAGTAGTCTATACCACCATCTAGTGGCCTCAGAATATAATAGTACAAAGAAAAGTACTTACCCAGGAATGTCACCAAAATACAAGCATCTAGAGTTTACATGTAGAGCTACTGCCTCTTTCCTACTCAGTTGGGACAGCATTGGATCCACCTCTCCTCCTTCCTTCTGTAGATCTGCATGAGCTGGACCTTTGGACAAAACCATGCAGGAATACCATCAAGTGGACTGTTGCCTTTGCCACCTCATATAATTTCTTCCACCCTTAAACTGATACCGATTTGTTACATGAGATGCAAAACTGCATCTTTATACTCATTAAACCAAATGAGCAATAATTAAAAACTGGTCAGAAAAACCTCATACACTGTGGTTAAGGGTATAAATTTATAAGACAGTTTGGCACTGTTTAGTAAAGCTAAATATGTGCATATCTTATGATCCAGCAATTTCACTCCTAGGTATATAAACTAGAGCAGTGGGTCATAACCTCTAGTACACAGATCCCAAAGGGGTCTAGGTACAGAATTCAGAGGGCCTGACAACTTGGATGGAAAAAAAAGGTACATCTTTAATGTCATCAACTTCTAACTGAAAATAAGCATTTCTTTTGAATATGAATGTAAGCAACAAATCACAGTATTTTTTGTACATATCACAATATTATTAGCAAGATAGAGACTTTGTAACCAATAAAAATCATAGATATTGTCAAATTCCATTAACAGATCAAAATTTCTTATATGCTTATCACTAATTCAAAATTATATCTCATATCTACTGATAGATCTTGCTATTTGGTACCCTAATAAAGAACTATGCCTATTTCTTTTTGAAGATTTGCTTTTATGTTTTCCAGCTTTTTTGAGATATAATTGACATATAAGTTTGTTTTCTTTGTATCTCTTTTTTTATAATTTATAATTTATTTTCTTTGTAACCCTATTCATTTGTTATACATTTAAAAACATCCGGAGGGAGCTCCTGGGTGGCTCAGTCAATTAAATGCCTTTGGCTCAGGTCATGGTCCTGGGGTCCCAGGATCAAGCCCTGCATTGGGCTCCCTGCCCCGTAGGGGGCCTGCTTCTCCCTCTCCATCCACCTGCTGCTCTCCCTGCTTGTGATCTCTCTCTCTCCCTCTCTGTCAAATAAATAAATAAAATCTTTTTAAAAAATAAAATAAAAAATTTAATAAAAACATCTGGAGACTATAGACTCACAAGGTTTCCAAAGGGTTTTAAGACACAAAAAAGGTTTAGAATGCCTGCCCTGAAAAAATACTTCCATTGGAACCCGGAAACATCTACAAAGAAAAACAGCTTTGTCCATATAGTCAGATGGACAAATAAATTAAGGAATGGGATAGTAAGGAACACAGAAATTAATTACTACAACTACATTAAAATGGGTGATTTTCAAAAGCCTAAGGTTAAAGCTAAGAATTATGTAACAAAATTTTAAAAAATCTGATTCCATTTAAAGAAATGTCTAAAATAGACAAACCAAAACAATATCTTGTGTAGTATTATTTACAAATGTAAATTTTAAAGATATCAATGTAATGATTAACACAAAATTCGAGATCATGGTTAATTCAGGGAGATCAGAGAGGGTGTTATAGAGAAAATGGTACCAGGAAAGACCATGTAGTGAGCTTCTAGGTTGCTGGAAATATTTTATTCCCTAAGCTTGGTGGCAGGGGCACAGATGCTCATTTTATTATTTTCTTTAAAATGTAGATACATTAAAGATACGTTAAATATACTTTTGTACTGGGGTGCCTGGGTGGCTCAGTTGGTTGAGTGGCCTACTCTTGATTTCAGCTCAGGCCATGATCTCAGGGTGGTGAGATCATGCCCCCCATCAGGCTCTGTGCTTAGTGGGGTGTCTGCTTGAGATTCTCTCTCTCCCTCTCCCTCTGCCCTTCCCCCAGATCACACTCACACTCTCTCAAATGAATAAATAAATCTTTAAAAGAAAAATAAAAGTAAAAAAAGAAATGGTAATCTCAACAAATTCAAAAAAATCAAAGTCATACCATGAATTTTAGCGGACCACAATGCTATGGAAGTTAAATAACATACTACTAAACAATGAATGGGTCAACCAAGAAATCAAAGAAGAAATAAAAATTACATAGAAACAAATGAAAACGAAAACATAACAGTCCAAAATCTTTGAGATGCAGCAAAAGTGGTTCAAGATGGAAGTTTATAGCAATACAGGCCTAACTCAAGAAGCAAGAAAAATCTCAAATTAACAACCTAACCTGACACCTAAGGAAGTTAGAAAAAGAAAAACAAACAAACCCAAAACCCAGCAAAAGGAAGGAAATAATAAAGAGTAGAGCAGAAATAAATGATATAGAAGCTAAGAAAAAAAAAAAACAACAACTATAGAACAGATTGAAGAAATCAAGAGCTGGTTCTTTGAAAAGGTCTACAAAATTGATAAATCTCTAGCCAGGCTCATAAAAAGAAAGAGAGGACCCAAACACATAAAATCACTAATGAAAGAGGAGAAATGACAATCAACACCACAGAAATATGAAAAATTCTAAGAGAATATTATGAAAACCTATATGCCAACAAACTGGACAATGTAGATGAAATGGACAAATTCCTAGAAATATATAACCTACCAAAAATAAAGTAGGAAGAAATAGAAAATTTGATAAGACCAATTACCAGCAATGAAATTGAATCAGCAATCAAGAAACTCCCAAAAAACAAAAGTCCAGGACCAGACAGTTTCATAGGCAAATTCTACCAAATATTTAAAGAAGAGTTAATGCCTTTTCTTCTCAAACTACTCCAAAATATAGAAAAAGAAGGAAAACTTATGAATTCATTCTATGAGGCTAGTATCACCCTGACCAAAACTAGATAAAGACACCACAAAAAAGAGGACTACCGGACAATATTTCTCATGAATATAGATGAAAAACTCCTCAACAAATTACGAGCAAACTGAATCCAACAATACTTTAAAACAATCATATACCATGATCAAGTGGGATTTATTCCCAGGATGCAAAACAATCAATGTGACATGTCACATCAATAATAGAAAGGATAAAAATCATATGATCATTTCAACAGACACAAAAAAAGCATTTGACAAAGTACAACATCCATCCATGATTAAAAACCCTCAACAAAGTAGGTTTAGAGGGAATATATCTCAACATAATAAAGGCCACTTATGAAAAACCCACAGCTAACATCATCCTTAATGGGGAAAAACTGAGAGCTTTTCCTCTATGGTCAGGAACAAGACAAGAATATCCACTCTCACCACTTGATTCAACATAGAACTAGAAGTCCTAGCCACAGCAATTGGACAACTAACACAAATAAAAGGCATCCAAATTGGTAAGGAAGAAGTAAAATTCTCATGATTTGCAGATGACACGATACTATATATAGAAAACCCTAAAGACTCCACCAAAAAAAAAAAAAAAAAATCAGAACGGATAAATAAATACAGTAAAGTGACAGGACATAAAACCAATGAACAGAAATCTGTTGCACTCCTATACACTAATAATGAAGCAGCAGAAAGTGAAATTAAGAAAACATTCCCATTTATAATTGTACCAAAAATTATAAAATATCTAGGAATCAACATAACTAAAGAGGTGAAAGACTTGTACTCTGAAAACTTTAAAACACTGGTGAAAGAAATTCAAGACAATACAAAAAATGGAAAGACATTCCATGCTCAAGGGTTGGAATAACAAATATTGTTAAAATATCTATGTTACCCAAAGCAATCTACAGATTTAATGCAATCCCTATCAAGATACCAACAGCATTTTTTACAGAATTAGAACAATCCTAAAATTTATATAGAACCACAAAGGACCTGGATAGCCAAAGAAATCTTGAAAACCAAAAACAAAACTGGAGGTATCACAACTGAAGATTTCAAGTTATTACAAAACAGCAGTAATTAAAACAGAATGGTACTGGCATAAAAATAGACACATAGATCAATGAAATAGAATATAAAATACAGAAATAAATGCACAATTATATGGTCAATTAATCTTCAACAAAGGAGGAAAGAATATACAATGGGAAAAAGAGTCTCTTCAACAAATGGTGTTGGGAAAACTGGACAGCCACATGAGAAGAATGAAGCTAAACCACTTTCTTTCACCATACACAAAAATAAACTCAATGGATTAAAGATCTAAATGTAAGAACTGAGGGCGCCTGGGTGGCTCAGTTGGTTAAGCAACTGCCTTCGGCTCAGGTCATGATCCTGGAGTCCCAGGATCGAGTCCCGCATCGGGCTCCTTGCTCGGCAGAGAGCCTGCTTCTCCCTCTGACCCTCCCCCCTCTCATGTGCTCTCTGTCTCTCTCATTCTCTCTGTCTCAAATAAATAAATAAAAATCTTAAAAAAAAAAAAAAATTAAATGTAAGAACTGAAACCATAAAAATCCTTGAAGAGAGCACAGGCAGTAATTCTCTGACATTGGCCATAGCAACATTCCTCTAGATAGGTCCCCTGAGGCAAGGGATATAGAAGCAAAAATAAACTATTGAGACTATATCAAAATAAAAAGCTTTCAGCGAAAGAAACAATCAACAAAATCAAAAGACAACCTACTGAATGGGAGAAGATATTTCCAAATAACATATGCAATAAAGGGTTAGTATCCAAAATATGTAAAGAACTTATACAACTCAACATCCAAAAGATAAACACTCCAATTAAAAAATGGGCAGAAGACATGAACAGACATTTCTCCAAAGAAGACATCCAGATAGCCAACAGACACATGAAAAGATGCTCAACATCACTCATCAGGAGGGAAATGCAAATCTAAACCACAATGATATATCACCTCACATCTGTTAGAATGGCTAAAATCAAAAACACAAGAAACAAGTGTTGGCAAGGGTGTGGGAAAAAAAGGAATGCAAATTGGTGCAGCCAATGTAGAAAACAGTATGGCAGTTCCTCAAAAAATTAAAAATAGAACTATCCTACAATCCAGTAATCACACTACTGGGTATTTACCCCCCAAAATACCAAAACACTAATTCAAAGGGATACATGCACCATATGTTTATGGCAGCATTATTTACAATAGCCAAATTGTGGAAGGAGCCCAAGTGTCCATTGATAGATGAATGGATAAAGAAGATGTGGTATATATACACAATGGAATATAATTTAGCCATAAAAAGAATGAAATCTTGCCATTTGCAATGACATGGATGGAGCTAGAGAGGATAATGCTAAGTGAAATAAGTCAGAGAAAGACAAATCCCATATGATCTCACTCATATGAGGAATTTAAGCAAAACAAATGAGCAAAGGAAAAAGAGAGAAAGAGACAAAACAAGAAACAGACTCTTAACTATAGAGAACAAACTGATGGTTACCACAAGAGAGGTGGATGGGGGGGGGGTGAAATAGGTGATGGGGATTAAAGAGTATATTTATCATGATGAAATAACATAAAATAAATATATATAAAGAAAAAATAAATAAAAATAAATGGTAGACTGAATTTGTTTTACAATCTGCCTTTAAACCCTGGCTGGTTCACTTAGCATCAGTGAATCTGGGGAAATTATTTAATCTCTCTGAGTCTTACCTTCCTCACTTAAAAAAGGTAGATATAGCTTAATTTACAGCATTTTGAGGATAATTAAATCCTGTGAGAAATTGAATAGGAGATTGTCTTAGGCACCTGATATCACTTAACAATGTTCATCTATCTCTAAGTTATAGCTGTGAATTTTACTCCTATCTCGTAAGCATTTTCCTTTTAGAAGATCTTCTTGGAAGTTCTAGCTTTCTGCTGGCTAGGAGCAATTAATGATGAGGTTCTAGGGAATGGCAAAACCACAAAGTGAAAGAACTCTGTATCCTCAATTCAACATGTATAGAAGAGCTACCTATATACTAGGAAAGCTCACTTTGGATTCTGACAAAAAATAAGTTTGAGTCATAATATACTTTTGGTGTTAATTTGTAAAAGCAAATTCGCCTATGTTAATTAATATATTCCTGAAAGAGACTACCAATATTGAGATCTCTGGCCTCCTTCTCTCCTCAACTTCAGGAACCTGGCAATAAAGATTATACCTCACAGATGGAACACTGAAAGTTTCTTTGCAGGGGAAATCTTACTAGACAAGAGAAATAACTGACAGACCGTAACAGTTGAGGTGAGGGAAGTACACTGAAGGTCCAGTTAAGTCACATTACAATAAAGTCCATTACTTAACAAGACCTAACCATACTCATAGAGCTTTCAATTTTTTTTTTTTTTTGGTCTCATTCCAAATATAAGCTGATAGACAAAGGTCATGAAACAATAAATTTTTCATAACTTAAGGGTTTCCAGATTGGACAGGGTCTATTGAAATAATAGATGGGGGGAAAAATTATTCCAAGGCACATTACTGTGAAATTTCAGAAAATCAGGAAAAGTGAGAAAAACATAAAAGCTTCCAGAGAGAAACAAGTCACATACATAAAAATCAGGAATCAGAGTGGCATAAATTTTTCACTAGAAGCTATAATGCAATGAAGCATTACCTTTAAAAATATGAGGAAAAATTATTGCCAACGTAGAATTTTATACCCAACCAAACTATAAATTAAGAGGGTTGATAAAATAAAGACAGTTTTAGAGATGAAGTTCTCAAAAGTTTAATTCCCATGTACCCTCTCCTAAAATTAGGAGGAAAAAAAAAGACAAGATCCTGAAAACAGGAGGTCGAAACAAGGCAAATTATATTCCCCAGGATATTAGTGAAAGGAGATCCCAGAAGTACTACCATGCTACCTTAGAGAGCAACTAGTCCACACTGGAGCAAGAGAACAATGAATTCCCAAAAGATAACTCTATTAGATGAAACTGA
This sequence comes from Leptonychotes weddellii, assembly GCF_054177405.1. NCBI lineage: Eukaryota > Metazoa > Chordata > Mammalia > Carnivora > Phocidae > Leptonychotes > Leptonychotes weddellii. Next base: position 55,635,105 of record NC_138382.1, read on the forward strand.
TAAGCTGATTAATAGGTTTTGATCACATTGACAAAAAAATGTACACTTTTGGCAAAGAATTTGGTGATTAGTAAATGACAGGTATAAAGAAAATAATAGAAACAAATGAAAGAGAGAGAGAAAAAAAAAGTCACCCTGCTATTGATGACAGTTATAAGTTGAAGCCATATAGCAGTAGCTTAAACTAGAAGATGATTTCTCTTGTAAAATAAGTCCAGATATAGGCGGTCCACAGCTCCTAGCATGGTGTTCCCTGGTGTCAGAACCTAGGCTTCTTCCCTCTTGTTCCACCATCTCCAGCATGTGGCTTCTACCACACAGTCCAAGAGCTTTTCCCATTATATCCATATGTCAGCATGCAGAAATAAGAAAGGGCCAAAGAGGAGAACCATCCCCCCTACACTGCTTAAGATCACTTACAATTAAGTCATTAATGCTCTAAATAAATGCACTGGCCAGGACTTAGTCACATGACTGCACCAAGCTGCATAGTTTCTACTGCAAATTTTTTAAAAAGGGGGCCTGTAGGAGAATGGATAATGATAAAACAGCTAACAGTCTCTGCTACCTCCCTCTAACACTTTCTAGTCTTCAGATCTTACTTTGTTCTTCTTCACAGTATTAAGCTCTGACATATTTTCTCTTCACTTGTTTGTTTCCCCTAACCTGTAAGTTCTAAGAGGACAAGAACTCTATCTTTTGTTCAACTCTGTACCCCAGTTACTGCAAATGTGCTTGAAACATAAAAGAAATTTAACAAATATGGGTTGAATGAGTCAATGAGTTAGTTAATTCAAGAGGGGATAAAAGCTAAGAAAATAAATTTAAACATTAAAGATCCAGTCTGGGTATAGATGATGCTTTGTTTTCTCTACATTAGTTAGAAATGGATGCCCATCATCCAGAAAAACTGACTCATCCCCTCTGGAATTATAATTTTTAAAAATCTACTTTCTGCTGAATAGATCATTGAAAAGTCTTTGCACAAGGCACAACTAATTCCCTGGTCCTAATAATGTAAGTAATATGATATTAATGTCTGCAATAATGTAATTATTAACAAGAATGTTAACATTAACATAATGTAGATCATGTAAATTAATGAAATCAATTAACTATTTTTAATGTAAGCATTAGACGCTGCCTCTCCCGGGCAATTCGCAGCAACCGCGAACAGGGTTTTTCTGGCCAAGGTGCCAGGCGGCTCTGAGGACACCCCTGAAGCTCCAGCTGCTGCGTTTGCCATGTTGGGGCCAGTGCCTGCGTCTAATGTAAGCATTAGAAGGAAAATTATTTTGATGGAGTGGTACATAAGAGACTTAAATCCTCTTCCTGAATAAAAGTCAATAGATACTATCTATAACTGAAAAAAATCAAGAAATAGAAAATGCCTATTATTTAAAAATATACAAACAGGCATTAGAAGAAACAGCTTGAAGTGCTTAAGGTTTTATTTTGGTGACCAATAACCAGAGACAGGGACTACTGACTAACTAGATCAGAAGTCAGCTGTTTTGCTTTTAAGGTTTACAGAATTATCTAGTTTTAAACAGTGTATGTTTAACTTTGACTTTTTTCATGTCTGGTTCAGCGCCCTCATTCTTCTGAGCTCCTGAGAAATACAGTATTAATTATTTGAAGCCTTAGGAGGTCATGTTGGGGTGGCGATTAGGGAAAGAGGATGCACTTCATGAGGAAAAGTGAAGGCTCCAGGTCTTTACATAAATCACCCCGACTAAAGATCAACCAGGGCAAAAACCTCCACGATTTTAAATGCACAGCATTACGCGTGCACGCATCATACTCCCTTCTCAAAGGACAAACACGCATTCTGCACACGAACTCAAGAATTGTTGCGCAACTGCGCATGGAGGCGAGGTGATGGGCTCAGAAAGGTGGAACAGGAACGATCCCCGCCTTCAGTCAATCCTAACGTCCCCTCTGACGTTGGGTAAGAATGTCTGAGGAAACAAACGGAGGACCAAACGCCGTGCTGCCCAAACGCGCCGGGCGCTGGGCCCGGGAAGGACGCGAGCAGTCGGGGCGGTGCCGCCACGCTCCTCGGCACCAGAGGCGGAACTCACGCCGCGGAGTCCCGCCCCAGCCTGCGTCCGCCAGGAGTTCAGTCGCTGCTCTTTTCCAGGCGGGTAAGCCCTAACAGGAGGAATCTAAGGAAGAGTACCGGCTGGCTGTCCTTCCTAGCGCTCGAAGCCCCGCCATGCTCGTCCTCCGAAGCGGCCTGACTAGGGTTCTGGCTGCGCGGAAGCTCGCGCCTCAGGTACCGGCCGCGGAGACGCGCCCAAACCGTGCCTTGGGGGAGGGGAGCGGGCGTGAGCTGGGAGCTCGCCGCCCTGCGCATGCGCTACCCGACTTGCTCGCCCAAACGTGTGAGTGCCGCGCATGCGCCCAGGCGGTTCGCCCGTGCAGCTTGCGGGATGGGGCCGCCGCGGAAGTTCTAGTGGCGGCGTCAGGCCCGGAGGCGGGGCATTCCAGGACGCGCGGGAGGAAGCGGGGCGCAGTTCGGGGAGGTCCGGTGACCAGGGTCGCCTCCCGGGCAATTCGCAGCAACCGCGAACAGGGTTTTTCTGGCCAAGGTGCCAGGCGGCCCTGAGGACACCCCTGAAGCTCCAGCTGCTGCGTTTGCCACGTTGGGGCCAGTGCCTGGTGTTTGCTGGTCGAACGTTCCTATAGGTTTTGTCCTTTGACAAGCCATCGCCCCCTCCAGACAGAAGGTAGAAGAGAAATAGGTCAACCAGCTGCTGGCGAAAGAACAGGCCTCCCCCGTTTAAACAAAATGTACACAACTTCTGAGCGTTTTGCAGAGAACCTTGAAGAGGAGGGCCAGGGTGCCAGTGGTGGAGCATCCTGCCCAGCTGCCCACTGCCTCGTGCGGGTGGTGGCCGAGCCAGGCAGGGCCAGGAACCTCGTAGCAAACAGAATGATAACCTCACTTAACCTTAGATGAGAAAAACACAATAGATTTTGTGATTTAGCCTTAACTGTCGGGACTTGGCCTATTCTGTGAATCCACAGATTTTTTCCTTTGATATTGAGGCTTGTACTTTCCTCGAAGGGTATAAGTGAAAGGGGATGAACCTACTCTTGAGACTGACTCTGCTGAAGACTGAGGAACCAATGATGGCCCATCAACCCAAGATTAGCAATCCAGTCTTAATCTTTCCTGATTGACACTCTACTGGGGCAGGGCCAAGAGTTACTCCTTACAGCTTTACTCTGAACTTTGATTATTAAATGTCAGCCAGTTGTTCTAATTGGAAAAAATTCCAGTGATGAGTTATATTCTCAGGGTCCTAGGATCTAACCCCACCTCTGGCCCCTGCCCTTAGCACAGAGTCTGCTTGTACCTCTCCCTCTGCTCCTCCCCACCACCACCCCCACCCCTGGCTCATGTGCACTCTCTCTCTCTCAAATGAATGGATAAATAAAATCTTTTTTAAAAATTTTTTTAAAAAAGCATAGTAACTCAAGACAATTGTGACTCATTGGAATTGGAAGTCAGTGCTGAGGAAAATGAGACTTTCTTTGGAGATTAGGGAGCCTGAAGCACTCATGTTTCCTTCCCTAGCATACTAGTCCTGTATTGTGGTTGCATAGTTCTAGTGTCCCTCAACAAAAATCACCTACCCCATCCCACACACATACACATCTCATTGCTTCATTGCTGTTAACCTCTCCCTGAGCTTTCCTATTGTACTCTTCTGCAAAAGGTAATAAAAATGTGTGCCTGTGATCACTTATTTTGTTCCCCAAATACAAATTCCCTGAAAAACAACTTAAAAGCAATTGTCACAAGTACCCCGTTGGCCTATTTTTGATACATTTATATTTTATTTATAATATTTTTAAGCTATAAGTATTAGGCAGTTTTCCATAGCATTTTGTTATTAGAGTAGTAAAATGGCACAAAAAAGAATGTCTGCCAAACATAGGGACTGCAATTGTTTTTGATGGCAAATGTCAGTCAGACAATAAGAATATAACTCATCATAGACATGAATGGGATGAGCTCAAGATAGATGATTATAATTCAGTCTTATACACAAGTAAAATACATATACTATTGTGCTTTGTAAAAAAAAATATATGTCAGAGCAAGAAGCATACTGCTTTTGATTGTTGGAGCAGGTAGTCAGCATAAGCCCAAAATTCATCCATAGCTTTACAGGTATGAAAACTGTTATAATAGATTATGCTGGGTGTAATCAGCTTTAGGAAATATGCACATGCTAATCAAACTTATGTAAGATGGATTTGTAAACTAGAATACCATATGAGTGTGTCTGTGTTTATATACATATATCTGTGTGTACATTTACACATATAAACACATACATATACACAGAGGATAATTTCTGGCAGAGCATTTCCCACTGAAAGTTCAGTTCACTCAGAGACCCAAATTAGAAATTTACATAGTGAACATATGACTATTACAAAAGGAACTAATGGTTCTTAAAAAGTATTTCCATTAACATGGTATAACTGGGTGGGTTAAATGCCCTTCTTCAGACTGCATCTATAATTAAAAACATAATGACTCAGGAGTACCTGGGTGGCTCAGGTAGCTAAAGTGTCCCAACTCTTGGTTTCAACTCAGGTCATGATCTCAGGGTCCTGGGATCTAACCCCACCTCTGGGTCCTGCCCTTAGCACAGAGTCTGCTTGTACCTCTCCCTCTGCTCCTCTCCACCACCACCCCCACCCCTGGCTCATGTGCACTCTCTCTCTCTCAAATAAATGGAAAAATAAAATCTTTTTTAAAAATTAAAAAAAAAAAAACTGACTCAAGACAATTGTGACTCATCGACTTTTTTTTCTTTTTCTAGCTTTACACATCCTATGACTATATTACAATGCAATTGGATAGGCCATAGTTTCCTATTACATTAGTTAAATTCCTTTCCTATTTTTATTTTTTTAAGAGAGAGAGAGAGCACAGTGGGGAGGGGCAGAGGAAGAGGGAGAGTGAGAATGTTAAGCAGGCTCCATGCTCAGCACAGAGCTGGAGGCAGGGATCTCACAACCCTTAGATTAATCTCAGTGGCAATCAAGAATTTGGCGCTTAACCACCTAAGCCACCCAGGTGCCCCTCTATCCTATTTTTTGACCAGTGGTTTACTTCATTGAATTTAGGAAATACTTTGACCTGACCAGCAATTTCCATTGTTTTAAGAACCTAAAAAGGAAGGAAGGAAGGGAGGGAGGGAAAGAGGAAAGGAAAGGAAGAAAAGAAAAGAATTTTCTGCTAGTAAACACATTTCCATTGTGCCAGCCAAAATACTATATATTTTATACAATTGTTTTTAATGCTTAACTCTAACACATACATATACTATTGACTAAAGATGGAATATTGACTAAATAAGGGATATTTAAACTATTTGCAAAACTTATTAGGATCCTAATTGTAGCTTTTGGGTAAAGAAATTGCCCCAGCGGCTTCTTAGAAGAAACTTCTCATGAAAAAGCAACTAGAGGTAGACTACCTACAAGGACATGGTAGCTATATATTTGGAATACTTAAAAGTAGTTTTCTTTACTGATATCTCTAAACAAATTATCTATGGAGAAAGGACCACAGAGTACAAACAGATTGTGAGTCTACTGAGTGTCGCTTGTTTTCAGACTCAGATTTGCTTGTAACATGATATTATAAGCCCTACTTTCCCAAAATATTTAAATTTGCCTTATCTTTCTTCAGGTGTGCTCATCTTTTGCTACAGGCCCCAGACAATACGATGGAACACTCTATGAATTTCGTACCTATTATCTTAAGCCCTCAAAGATGAATGAGTTCCTGGAAAATACTAAGAAAAACATTCATCTTCGGACAGCTCACTCTGAATTGGTTGGATACTGGAGTGTAGAATTTGGAGGCAGAATGAATAAAGTGTTTCATGTTTGGAAGTATGGTATGAGTCATCAGCTTAAGTATTCAGTACAGATTTTCATTCTGTTAGATGTTACCCACAACTTAGTGACTTAGTTCTTGGATCTACGTTACTATAAATACATACAGGTGAAGTAAAACTTTTAAATAGCAATACCAAAAAATAAATTCAGGGATTGTGCCTCCCAGTGGTATACCTGTAGTAACCCATTGCTGGAAACGTTTATTAGCATATGAGAATGTGATAGTGAGAAAATGGCATCTCAGATTTCAAGTCATAAAATTTTGAACCACATTTAATTCTTAGGAAAAGTTAAGAATAGCTTATTGTAAAGATGGTTTATGAAAAATTTAAAGCAGTGATTGCAAGAACCCAAGTGGGTTAAGATCATAAAAGGGGAGTAGAATTTTTTTTTATTTAAGCTATAGCTGGATATCAGTGTTTTAACAGAAATCATTCTAATATCTAGGGGCTTTAGTGAAATAGAAGTTAAAAGGAGATGATAGTAAACTTTGAAGCCCTCACCCTTCTGTAAGATATAATAAATCTGTCAGGTTTCGGACCACTTTTGTTTTATTTCTGTACCCCAGAGTTTCAAGGAATTCACTGTCATGATACTAGTTTAGGGAAGTAAAGGAAAAGGAATTAGAGTTCTTCCCATATTGAAGCTGATCCATCCCTGGTTTAGTAGAGGAAGGAGTATGGTTACTGGAATCCCCAGAATGTTTGTTACTCCATTGTTTAATCTGTCTGAAGTCTACAGTAGTACATCATGATATCCAAAAACTTTTAATAATTTCATTTAGTATTTGGTCATCAGTGTCCAAAGTTAATAGTCATAAAATAACATGAAAAGTGCTCATTCTGTACTTAGCATGTCCATAGTCTAGAGGTTTTCCCAACTGTAGTAGAATAAACCCCATTAAAACACAACTTATGCTTTAATGCACCGCCAGTTGAATCATATCCCAGTTAAAAAAAGAAAAAAACAAAACTGCTAGTAGTCCTGATAAAACTTACTTAAGCTCTAAGATAGATGTTATTCCTTATCCTCAGCATAAACCATAGAAAACTATTACCCCGTTCATCTTGCGAGGCCCTAATAGTTAAATGTAGTACTGGGCCCATATGTTAGCAAATATATGTACTTGTTTGGGAAACAAAGAGAAGAGAAATAGTACTGAGTAAAAAGAAGGGATGACAGGGGCGCCGGAGTGTCTTAGTCGGTTAAGCGGCTGCCTTTGGCTCAGGTCATGATCCTGGGGTCTTGGGATCGAGCCCCACGTCCGGCTTCCTGCTCAGCGGAGAGCCTGCTTCTCCCTCTCCCTCTGCCTGCCGCTCTGCCTACTTGTGTTCTCTCTCTCTCTCTGTCAAATAAATAAAATATTTTAAAAAAATAAAATAAATAAAAAGAAGGGATGACAGAGAATTAGCACTATTTCTTTGGAAGCTGTTAGTTCAAAGCAGCAGCTGTCAACGTGCACCTTAATTTCATTCACGTTAAATGTAATTCAAGGTGTATCTTGACTTGATCACCCACCACCATCACCACCACAGAAAAATACTTTAAACTGCTGCTATAATTTAAATGCCTCAATTAAATTAATAAGAATAGTTAATGTATATTGAGTTCTAACGAGTTGCCAAAAACTGTTGTGTACTAATTCATTTCATCTTAACAACCTTAAAGGGAGATATTATATCATTATCCCCATTTTACAGAGTTAAGAAATAGGCACAGAAAGATTTAATAACTTAACCTAAGTCACACGACTGCCTATTAAGTGGTAGAGCCTATAAAGCCCACTACGTGACATTATCATTAGTTGTTGACATTTCTACTGCCCTTTCAGGCCATGAGAAATTTGGGGACTGATGTCACATCTGTATGTTATCTCCAGTGATATAATACAGTGTCCTGTGCCCTTGATGAACACTTGGTGGATTGATTGAAACCCAGAAAAAGTACAGGTGATTTTAAATCAATAATTTTTGGTTTTCTTGCTCCTTCTTTTCCCATAGATAATTTTGCTCATCGAACTGAAGTTCGGAAAGCATTGGCCAAAGATAAGGAATGGCAAGAACAGTACCTCATTCCAAATTTGGCTCTTATTGATAAACAAGAGAGTGAGATTACTTATCTGGTGCCATGGTGCAAACTAGAAAAGCCTCCAAAAGAAGGCAAGTCGCCCCCTCTTAGTCACTTTGAATTCTCATAGAGAAAAAATTAAAGATTTTAAGCTATAAAAACTCAAGTTCTGCTGGAAAAGAAGTTAATCTTTAATATAGGAACATATGTTGATTGCTCAGATAAAAATGAATTGGTGCTCTTAGCTTATCTTTTAAAAAAATGACCATTGAATAATGAAGTGTTTTTCCATATTGGTATCTTACTGATTCTTAAAGCTTAGCTATATTATAGAAAAAGTTGACGTGGTCAGTAAAGGTTGAGAAGTTGGGCCTTAGGAGCAGAGAACACATCTGTGGGTAGGTGAGGGATAGTATGTGATACTTTGTCATAATTTTAAAATAATATAAACTTTTAAATATAAAAGTATTTTTCCATAAACTACAACTAATCTTAAATCTTAAGTATATATTTGCTTATAAAATTGACTAGGGGAACGAATTAACTGGAACTGCCAAGCTGCATTACTGTAGTCTAACTTTCATGTCTTCCTCTTTCTTATTTCTCAGTTTGAAAGTAATTCCTAAAGATTTGTCTTCTTGCTGATTTTACTACTTGCTGACTTAAAGAAATTATTACCTCAATCCAGTTTTAAACAAAGGTCAGATTAGAAAAAGCATAAATAATTTAAATGTTTTATTTCCCCCATTATTCCGAACTTCGTAGTGCATTTTAGATTATAAGAGATTTGAAGAATCTGATTTAGAAATTTATCCTCTTAGCTCCCCCTCAGCTTTCAGCACTAACTAAATGAACTAGTTGGCTTCTCAGAAAGTATCAAATCTTAGTTCTTTTCCTCTATGCTATTCATGATTCTTCAGTAACTTTTGCGTGTTTTTCTTTTACTTTCTAAATCTACTTGTCCCCTGGTTTCCTTCTCTTCACCTAGCCTCTACTTCCATCCAGAAGGTAAAATGCTTTCCAAGTAATTACCTGGATATTTAGGAATAATAAAACCATCTCCTTTAGAATTTTTTTTTCCCTCAGAACTCAGAGACAGTCACCTCGGGTTCATTATTTGCTTGCTGTTCCTGTTGGATATGGAATCTTACAGGGGAAATTATATAGAGAGATAAGTTAGTAGAAATTGGTAAACAGAATGGAACTATAAGAGACTGGGAATACCTCCTTATTCATTTCTTTTATAAAAGTATAGACTCAGGCAACTAAAAAATACTATTACATTATAAATTCTCACTTTATTGACAAATTTTATAGATTAAAAATAGATAATACCTTAACTACAGATTACATCCATTTTTGTCTGTTCTGTATGATAAGTTTAACGACTCACCCTTAAACTAGGACAAGGACTTTCTAAACATAAAAGCAAAGAAAAACAATGCAAATTATTAGTAAATATGTCTAACATGTTAACATGTATACAGGTATGATCCTCAAAATCTACATGTGTAGTTAGCCTTCCACTGGAACCAAACTAAACATGATTGGAAATTGCTTGAATGTGTTCTATAAAATAATTATTTTTCTCCCTATTCTAGGAATCTATGAACTAGTTACTTTTCAAATGAAACCTGGTGGGCCAGCTCTGTGGGGTGACCCATTTAAAAGGGCAGTTCATACTCATATCAATCGAGGCTACACAAAACTAGTTGGAGTGTTCCATGCAGAATATGGAGTGCTCAACAGAGGTACAGTTGTCCATTTCTTCTTATGAAATTGCAAAATATATGGGTGATCCACATTAAGTTCCTTTTGTCAGTTTGTCTCTGTTCTCATTATGGAGTATATTTTGCTTTTTATTGCCCAAGGTTCAGCTTTGTAATTTTAAGGGTTGAGCAAACCTGTTTTACATCTTATTTAGAATATTATTCACCTTATAAAGTTTTTTTTAAATACTGAACTGTTCTTTTCCCTGATACATCAAAATGATAAAATTGTAAATACTGGAAGGAACCTGAAAAAGTCACCTGTTTCTTTCATCACCTTATTTTCTTCTGAATGTACTTTTAATGATTTTTTTTCCTTTTTTCACAGTTTTATTGAGCTATAATTGACATATAAGTTTAGGGTATACAACATAATGATTTGATATATGTTGTAAAGTGATCACCACAATTAGTTAACAGCCATCACCTCACAGTTACAAATTTTTCTCCTTATGATAAGAACTTTTAAGATCTACTCTCTTTCAGCTTTCAAATATACAATGTAGAATTGTTAACTGTAGTCTTCATGTTGTATATTACATCCCCAAAACTTATCTATCTTGTAACTGGAAGTTTGCGCTTCTTGTAATTTTTTTAAAAAATTTATTTATTTTGAGAGAGAGAGAGCACATGTATGCAAAAGAGAGAGCGGTGGGGAGGAGCAGAGGGAGAGAGGGTCTTAAGCAGACTCCACACTGAGTGTGGAGCCCAAGAAGGCACAATCTCAAGACCCTGAGATCAAGCCTGAGCCAAAACCGAGTCAGGCACTTAACGACTGCACCACTCAGGTGCCCCTGTGATTTTTTTTTTTTT
>NC_138382.1:55646187-55661198 GCF_054177405.1 Leptonychotes weddellii
GTAAAACAGTAGAAAGAATAAAATTAGAAGATCAAGTGGAGGTACAATGTTTGATTAACAGAAGTTCCGAAGATTGAGAAGAAAATTTAAAAATCCAAGAAACAAAAAATTTTCAGGATTGAAGAGTGTCCACATTATGAGGTTACACTGAGTGAGGAACACTGTATGAAAAAAAATATCGACTCCATGGCACATGACTGTGAAATTTCAGAACACCCAGGAACAAAGAGAAAAACATAAAAGTTTCCAGCGAGACTGACAGAAACAAGCAAGTCACATACAAAGAATTAGGAATCAAAATGGCATGAATTTCTTACTAGAAGGTATTACACAATGGAGCACTGGGGGCCTTTAAAAATATGAGGAAAAGTTATTTCCAATGTAGAATTTTACACCCTCCCAAAATATGCATCAAGAGGGCTGGTAGAATAAAGCATGTTTTATAGATACAAATCTCAGAAGTTTAATTCCCATGTACCCTGTCCTAAAATCAGAAGTTAAAAGAAAAAGAAACAAAATCCGGACAATAGGAAGTTCAACACAAAGCAAAGGAGATCCCAGAATTGCAACCATGCCATCTTAGAGAACTAGTCCACACTGGAGCAAGAGAACAAAGAGCTCTCTAAAGATAACTCTAAAAGATGACACTGAAAAGCTGATTAATAGGTTTAATCATATTTGTTACCAAAAGATCCATCACAGCTGCTAACTCAGTAAACAAATGGGTAAGCCCTGGTACACTGCCATGGCGAATTATTCCATCCCAGAGAATTCGGAGGGGACTGGACAAATTGAAAGCATAGCTCCTGGCTGGGTTTGCCAACACTGCTGGAGAACAGTCAGATAAACTCATCACAAGAGTTTATCTGAGAAGCCAGTAACTCAAGAGTTATGGGTTTCGAAAAGAGAAGGGAGAAATTTATTGTGGGTACTGGCAGCCAGGGGAGGTGGTAAGCTCAAGACTTAACAACCGACCTCTCCGCCCCCAACATGGACACTTAACAATTTTATAAGGAGAGGTTAGTGGGGGGATACATGCAAGAGAGCAGGCAGACAGCCTGTGATCGTGGGTGAAGGTTGGTATGTGTTCAGCCCATGATCACAGGCAGAAGAAGAGGACCTGTGGGTATGGTCTTCTAGGCATCACGTTGCTATCAGGGCTTTTCCGACGTGGTGTTTGGGATGTTCTGGGTCCTTGAAAAAGAACTTCATCATGCTTCAAGAAAGTACGCTAAGAAATAAGCACAATTTTAGTTAACAGCATGAGTTAAGCAGTCTTGTCTATTTCTGGTTTTAACTGTTGGGGTCTACAGTTGAGCAAGAGGGCTCACTAACATAATGAAAGGTATATTCTTTTGGCAAAAAGTTTGGTGATTAATAAATGATAGGTATGAGGAAAATAATAGAAACAAAGCAAAGAGGGAGAGAAAAAAAAGTAGTCACACTCCTATTGATTAAGATTACAGGTGTAACCGGGGCGCCTGGGTGGCTCAGTCGTTAAGCGTCTGCCTTCGGCTCAGGTCATGATCCCGGGGTCCTGGGATCGAGCCCCGCATCGGGCTCCCTGCTCTGCGGGAAGCCTGCTTCTCCCTCTCCCACTCCCCCTGCTTGTGTTCCCTCTCTCGCTGTGTCTGTCTCTGTCAAACAAATAAAATATTAAAAAAAAAAAAAAAGATTACAGGTGTACCCACTTAGCAGTGGCTTAAACTAGAAGACGATTTCTCATGTAAAAGAACTCCAGAGATGGGCGGTCCAGGACTCTTAGCTTGCTGTTCCATGGTGTCAGAACCTAGGCCTCTTCTCTCCTGTTGTCCCGTCTCCAGCATGTGGCCTCTACCTCATAATTCAAGAAGTCAAGCCATTACACCCATATTCCAGCATGAAGAAATAAGAAAGAAACAAAGGAGAGAACTGCTCCTCCTACACCGCTTTAGATTCACTTATAGTAGGTTATAAATGCACTAACACATTACACTGGCCAGGACTTAGTCACACAGCTGCACCTAGATGTTTAATTTTTTAAAAAGAGAGCAGCAGGGAGAATGGATAATGGGAAAGAGCTAATAGTCTCTGCTCTCTCCCTCCAGTACTTCCCACTGTTCATATCCTACACTGTTTTTTTCTCAGAGTATTTATTAATCGCTGATGTATTTTTCTCTTTATTGCTTAATATTTCCCCGAACCAGTAAGTTCCAAGAAGACAGGGACTATGTCTTTTGCTCACCACTGTACCCGTTTCTGGAAAAGTACCTGAGGCATAGAAGGAATTTAATAGTTAGGGGCCGAATGAGTGAATGAATTGTTAATTCCAGGGAGGGGGCAAAGTCTAAGAAAATAAATTGAAACATAAAGATCCAGTCCAGGCACAGATCCAGTCCAGGCATATCATTCAAAACGATGCCCATCACCCAGAAAAATTTAATCACCCCCTTTGGAATTATAATTTTAAAAAGCCTCCCTCTGAACAGACAATTCAAGTCTTTGAAGAAGGCACAACCAATGCAACCACTGGTGATATCCCTGTAATATTTCCCTATTCTTGATAGTATAAGCAGTATTATTTCAATGTATGCAATAATGTAACTATTGTGTAATTGTGAGTCTGATTATGCATTGTGTAATTGTGTTCTCTGTAATGTAATTAGTAATAAAAATGTAAACATTAATATACTGTAAATTAATAATGTGACAATTTTTAATGTACCCATATTCAGATGGGGAAGGGAAGGTTATTTTGAGGGAGTGGTATGTAAGAGACCTAAATCCTCATTTTCCAAGCAACAGATACTATCTATACCTGAAAATACTAAGACACAAGGAAAAGCCTGTAATTTTAGAGGAGAAGAAAGCATTAGAAGAAACAAGTGGAAAATAGTTATTGATGTTGAAAATAGTTATTCTGAGGACCAATAATCAGGGATACGGAGAACAAGATCCGAGGTCTGCTGGTATGCTTTTTTAAGGCTTACAAAACTATTTGACTTTTTAATATTTAATTCAATGCCCCCATTCCAATGAGCTCCTGAAAAATACAACTTCAATCATTATTAGAAGCCTTCGGAGGGGGCGCCTGGGTGGCTCAGTCGTTAAGCGTCTGCCTTCGGCTCAGGTCATGATCCCAGAGTCCTGGGATCGAGTCCCACATCGGGCTTCCCGCTCTGCGGGAAGCCTGCTTCTCCCTCTCCCACTCCCCCTGCTTGTGTTCCTGCTCTCGCTATGTCTCTCTCTGTTAAATAAATAAAATCTTTAAAAAAAAAAAAAAAAAGAAGCCTTCGGAGGTCATGCTGGGGTGGCGATTAGGGAAAGAGGATGCACTTCATGAGGAAAAGTGAAGGCTCCAGGTCTTTACGTAAATCACCCCGACTAACGATCAACCAGGGCAAAAACCTCCACGATTTTAAATGCACAGCATTACGCGTGCACGCATCATACTCCCTTCTCAAACGACAAACACGCATTCTGCACACGAACTCAAGAATTGTTGCGCAACTGCGCATGGAGACGAGGTGATGGGCTCAGAAAGGTGGAACAGGAACGATCCCCGCCTTCAGTCAATCCTAATGTCCCCTCTGACGTTGGGTAAGAATGTCTGAGGAAACAGAGTACCAAAGGCCACCTGCCGCGCAAACGCGCCGGGCGCTGGGCCCGGGAAGGACGCGAGCAGAGCGGGCGGTGCCGCCACGCCTCCCGGCACCAGAGGCGGAGCTCACGCCGCCGAGTCCTGTTGCAGCCTGCGTCCGCCAGGAGTCCAGTCGCTGCTCTTTTCCAGGCGGGTAAGCAGGAGGAATCTAAGAAAGGGTACCGGCTGGCTGTCCTTCCCAGCGCTCGAAGCCCCGCCATGCTCGTCCTCCGAAGCGGCCTGACTAGGGCTCTGGCTGCGCGGAAGCTCGCGCCTCAGGTACCGGCCGCGGCGACGCGCCCAAGCCGAGCCCTGGTTTGGGAGGAGGAAGGGTGACCCCGAGGAGCTAGTAGTCCCGCGCATGCGCTACTCGGCTCGCTCGCCCAGACTTGCGAGTGCCGCGCATGCGCTCAGCCGGTTCGCGCGCCGAGATTATTCTGTTTCCAGTGCGCGTCCCAGACCCCCGAGCTGGGGCGTTGTGCGTGGAGGGGTGTAGCCAGTCGGGAGGGTGCGCTGGCCAGTGTCTCCTCCCGGCCAGCTCGCCAGCAGCCGTGAACAAGACTTCTGTGGCCTAAGGTGCCAGGCGGCCCTGAGGACACTCCTGGAGCTCGCGCTGCCCGGTATTTGCTTCCCAGCCCCGCTGCGTTCGCCAGGTTGGGCCGGTGTCAGGTGTTGTTGGCTGGTCGAGCCTTTCCTTTTGATTTGTCCTTTTGACAAGCCACCGCCCCTTCCAGACAGAAGGTAGAGGAGAAATAGGTCAACCAGCTGCTGGCGAAAGAACAGGCCTCCCCCGTTTAAACAAAATGTACACAACTTCTGAGCGTTTTGCAGAGAACCTTGAAGAGGAGGGCCAGGGTGCCAGTGGTGGAGCATCCTGCCCAGCTGCCCACTGCCTCGTGCGGGTGGTGGCCAAGCCAGGCAGGGCCAGGAACCTCGTAGCAAACAGAATGATAACCTCACTTAACCTTAGATGAGAAAAGCACACAACAGATTTTTGTGATTCATCCTGAGCTGTCGGGACTTGGCCTATTCTGTGAATCTACAGATTTTTTCCTTTGATACTGAGGCTTGTACTTCTTTTCTGGAAGGGTACAAGCGGAAGGGGATGAAACTACTCTACAGACTGACTTTCTGCTGAAAACTGAGGAACCAATGATGGCCCATTAACCCAAGATTAGCAATCCAGTCTGATCTTTCCTGATTCTCACTCTACTGGGGCAGGGCCAAGAGTTATTCCTTACAACTTTACTCTGAACTTTGATTTTTAAATATCAGCCAGTTGTTCTCACAAGTGAATTGAAAGTATTTTGAAATACTTCACTTTATGGAAAATGAGCCCGTATTTGGAGATAAGGGAGCCTAGAACACTCATGAATCCTACTGCAGTTGTAGTTTGTGCCCTTAACAAAAATCACCTCTCCCTAAGCACACTCACTTATCTCACTGCTGTTACCCTTTCTGTGGGCTTTTCCCTCTTACTGTTTTTTCTTTGAAAGATAATAAAAATACGTGCCTTTGACCACGTGTTTGTTTCCTAATACAAATTCCCTGAAAAACGACTTAAAAGCAATTGTTATAAATACCACACTGTCCCATTTTCTGATATATTTTATTTATAATACTTTTTAAACTATAATACTAGGCAGTTGTTTATTTGGATAACATTCTCTTATTAAAATTTGGTTAAAATGACACAAAAAGCATGTCCAGCAAAAATAGAAGTATCTGCAATAGTTTTTGGAGGGAATACTTGCTTTTCAAGTAAGTTTAGACACTTGGGCAGTAGGAACTTAACTCAGGGGACATGAATGGAATGAACTCAAATATATAATTATGATACTATACACAGATGAAATACATAGACAGTTGTGTGTTTTAACCTAAATTATGTCAGATAAAGAAGTCTACTGGTTTCATTTGATGTACCAGGTAGTCAAATAAGCCCAAAATTTGTCCACAGCTTTGTACCAAAGCTTTTGATAGTTTTGATTAATAAGCTCCATGAAACTAAAAAAAAATAATAATAATAAGCTTCATGAAACTGGCACATGATAACCAAACCTACAGTAAGAAGAATTTGTAAGTGAAAATGCCATAGGATTGTGTGGGTGTGAATGTATACTCATGCACATGTATATATACACAGAGGATAATCTCTGGCAGGGCATTTCCTATCTAAAGTTAAGTTTATTCAGACTTGGAGGACTAAATTAGAAGAAAACTTTATATAAGTAGCATACAACTAATACAACAAGAACTAACAGTTCTTAAGGGATATTTTCGTCAATCTGGCAAAATTGGATGGATTAAATGCCCTTCTTCACATTGCATCTGTAATTAAACCTAATAATGATTCAGACAATTCTAACTTGTTGATTTTCCCTTTATAGCATTCATACAGTCCACCACCATGTTATAATGCAGTTGGATAGATTTTAACACTCCATTCCTATCTTTTACCAGGGATCTACTTCATTGGATTTGGGAAATACTTTGACCTGAATAGCAATTTTTATTTTTAAGAAAAACCTAAAAGGGAGTTTTTTGCAAGTAAACACATTTCCATTTTGCTTGCCAAAACACCTGCATATTTTATAAGGTTCACTTAAATGCATAACTAACATATATAGTATTGACTAAAAATGGAATATTAGCTAAATAAGGGAAGACATCTGCAAATTTATTAGAATCCTAATTGTAGTTCTTGGGTAAAGGACTCTTATTAAGACCCCAGTGCCTTCTTATGATTAAATTTCATGAAAAAAAGGCTATTAGTGGATCCCTGCTAAGAAACAGTAACTATATATTCAGCATACTTAAGACTACTTACCTTTATTGACGTTTCTCCAAACAAATGTCTAAAGAGAGATCACAAAAGAAGTACAAACATGGATTATGAGTCTAATGCGTGCCCTTTGTTTCTAGATTCAGATTTGGTTGTAACAGTATTATAAACCCTACCTTCCCAAAATATTTAAATTTGCCTTATCTTTCTTCAGGTGTGCTCATCTTTTGCTACGGGCCCCAGACAATACGATGGAACATTCTATGAATTTCGTACCTATTGCCTTAAGCCCTCAAAGATGAATGAGTTTCTGGAAAATGTTAAGAAAAACATACATCTTCGGACAGTTCACTCTGAATTGGTTGGATACTGGAGTGTAGAATTTGGAGGCCAAATGAATAAAGTGTTTCATATTTGGAAGTATGGTATGATTTTTCCAGCTTCAGGGTTCAGTATAGATTTTCATTCTGTTAAATGTTACTTGACACTTAGCTCTCGGATCTAGATTAGTATAAATACCCATAGGTTAAAATAAACTTTTAAAAAGGGGAACAACAACAAAAAACGAATTCAGTGATTTCTCCTCCCAGTGGCACACCTTTAACAACCCTTTGCTCAAATCCTCATGTTACCATAAATGAAAAAGTGTGGTATCTCATATTTCAAATCATAAAATTGTGAGCTAGGCTTCAATGCTCAGAAAAATTTTACAATGGTTTGTCATAAAGACGATTTATGAAAAAAATTAAAGCAGTGATTGCAAGAGCCCAAATAGGTTAAGATCATAAAGGAAGGGAGAGTTATTTTTTTATTATTGTTGAAGCTATGGCTGGATATCAGGATTTTAGTAGAAGCAATTCAGATATGTAGGGGCTTTAGAGTAGTAGAGGTTGATGGGGATGATAGTTAACTTCTTGGCCTCACCCAATGCTAAGATTTAATAATTTGTTATGTTGAGAAAATCATTTTTGTGTTATTTGTGCATTCCAAGGTTCCAGGGAATTTACTGTTTTACGGAAGTAAAGACAATCAGAGTTCTCCCCATATTGAAGTTGATTTACCCCTGGTTTAATATTCAAAGAACAGGTTGCACGAATCCCCAGGATGTTTGTTACTCCAATGTCTAATCTTTGTGAAGTCCACATCAGGACTTGATGAAATCCAGAGAATTTCAATACCTTTATTTAGTGTTTGATCATCAGTGTCCAAAGTTAATAGTCATGAAGTATTTTAATATGAAAAGTGTTCATTCCATATTTAAAATGGCCCTAATTTAGGGGTTTTCCCTATTGTAATAGAATAAACCCCATTAAAACACAGTTTATGCTTTAATGTGCCACCAGCGGACTCAGGTCCCTTTAAAAAATCACTAGTAAAGTCTTAATATAACTCACTTAAGCTCTGAGATCCCCAATGTAAACCATAGAAAACTCTTTTACCATCAGTCTTAATGAGACCCTCATACTAAATATAGTACTAGGCCTAAATGTTTAGTAAATGTTTAAATATCAAACATAAGAGAAATAAATACTGGGTAAAAAGAATGGTGATAATAAGAAAATCAGCACTCCTTCTTTAGAAGCTGTTCAAAGAAGAGGCTTAAAAAGCACATCTTCTTTTCATTTATGTTAAATTTAATTCAGAGTATACCTTGACCTGACCACTCACCACCACCACCAAAGAAAAATAGTCCTTCTCTAAACGGGCGCCGTAATTTAAATGCCTTAAATAATAAGAATAATTAATATATATTGAGTGCTATCTAGGTGCCAAACACTGCTCAAAGCCCCTCTCGTGTACTAATTCATTTAATCTTCACAACAACCCTGGAAGGAGATACTATATCATTATCCCCATTTCACAGACAAGAACGGGCACAGAAGGATTCAATAACTTAACCTAAGTCACACAACTACCTAGTAAGTGGTAGGGCCTATAAAGCCCACTACATGACATTATCATTAGTTGTTTAAATTTCTACTCCCCTTTTAGACCATGAGAAACTTGAGGACAGATGTCACATCTATTTATGTTGATAGCTGCAGTGATAGAACAGTGTCCTTATGTGGCCTCAATGAACATTTGCTGAGTTGAATGAAATCCAGAAAAAGTATAGGTGATTTTAATTAAGTTTTTATTTTTCCTACTCCTTTTCGTCCCATAGATAATTTTGCTCATCGAACTGAAGTTCGGAAAGCCGTAGCCAAAGATAAGGAATGGCAACAATCTGTCGTTCCAAATCTGGCTCTCATAGATGAACAAGAGACTGAGATCACTTACCTGGTGCCATGGAGCAAATTAGAAAAGCCTGCAAAAGAAGGTAGGTCCTTCCCTCTTAGCTACTTTGAATTCTGATGGAGAAAATACTAAAGATTTCAAGCTATAAAAACTTAACTTCCAGGGGTGCCTGGGTGGTTTAGTCAGTTGAGCGTCCGACTCTTGATATCTGCTCGGGTCTTGATCCTGGGTTGTGAGTTTGGGTCCCGAGTTGGGCTCCATGCTGGGCATGGAGTCTACTTAAAAAACTAAACTTCCCTAGGGAAAAGTAATGTTGTGTTTTATATAGGAATATATTATGATTATAGAGATAAATAAATTTTAGATCTTTGCTTATTAAAACAATGAACATTGAATGATGTTTTTTTCCAATTTGGAAAAGCTCTTAAATTTGAGGTAAAAATATAAGAAGTTGACATGGGGGGGCGCCTGGGTGGCTCAGTCGTTAAGCGTCTGCCTTCGGCTCAGGTCACAATCCCAGGGTCCTGGGATAGAGCCCCACATCAGGCTCCCTGCTCCACGGGAAGCCTGCTTCTTCCTCTCCCACTCCCCCTGCTTGTGTTCCCTCTCCCGCTGTCTCTCTCTCTAATAAATAAATAAAATCTTTAAAAAAAAAAAAAGTTGACATGGGGAATAAAGGTTGAAAAGTTGAGGGTTGGGAGCAGACAAGTATGGTTAGGTGAAAGATGATGTATGATATTTTGTCATAATTTGGTATTTTTTAAACACAAGTTACAGTTAATCTTAAAATATTAAGGGTATTTTTGCCTGTAAGACTGTGTTGGGGAATGAATTAAAATGTTAAGCTGTATTACTGTAGTTTAACATTTTTGTTTTCCTTTTATTTCTCATTTTAAAAATAATTACTAAAGATTTGTCTCCTTGCTGATTTTATTTTCTTGCTCATTTAAGGAAACCTTTACCTTAACATTGTTTTAAACAAAAGTCAGATTTTTTGAAATATTAATTAATTCAAATGTTATTTTATTTCCCCCATTTTTCCTAACTTTGTAATATAGAGTACAAGAGATTTGAAAGTCTTGTTTGGATCCTTATCCACCTTTCCACAGGCCTTTCCACAGGCTTCCAGCACTATCTAAAAACTAAGTGGCTTCTCGGACAGGGTCAAATCTTGGTTCTTTTCCTCTTTGTTGTTCACAACTCTTTAGTAACTTTGTGCTTTTTTTTTTCTTCTCAAAGCTACTTGTCCCCTAGTTCCTCTTCCTCTACCTGCCCCATACTTCTGATCAGAAGGTAAAATGCTTTTCAGTATTTACCTGGATATTTAGGAACAATAAAATCATCTCCTTCAGTTGTTTCCGTTTTTTTTTCCCCTACTCAAAAACTCAGACATCACTGGCTCCATCGTTTGTTCCTATTAGAAATGGAATCCTGGGGCACCTGGGTGGCTCAGTTGGTTAAGTGACTGCCTTCGGCTCAGGTCATGATCCTGGAGTCCCAGGATCGAGTCCCGCATCAGGCTCCCTGCTTGGCAGGGAGTCTGCTTCTCCCTCTGACCCTCCCCCCCTCTCATGTGCTCTCTGTCTCTCTCATTCTCTCTGTCTCAAATAAATAAATAAAATCTTAAAAAAAAAAAAAAAATGGAATCCTGTAGGGGGAAATTATACAAACAAAAAGTATTTCCTCTGGAAAGAAGAGGAAATATGGGAGATCAGAAAATGCTTTTCTTATTCATTTCTTACCTGAAAGTGCAGGTTCAGGGAGCTCAAAAATCCTAGACTTACTATAAATGCTCAATATTGGTTTATTGACAAAACTTGGGCACCTGGGTGGCTCAGATGGTTAAGCATCTGCCTTTGGCTCAGGTCATGATCTCCAGGTCCTGGGATCGAGTCCCACATCAGGCTCCCTGCTCAGCAGGGAGTCTACTTCTCCTTTTCCCTCTGCCTGTCCCCCTGCTTGTGCTCTCCCTCTGTCTCTCTCTCTCAAATAAATAAATAAAGTCTTTAAAAAAATTTTTCAGATAATAGCTTTATATATCTTCCCTTTTTTGTTGTTCTGTATAAGCTTAACAAGTGATCCTTAAACTTGGACAAGGACTTTCTAAACATAAAAGCAAGGAAAACTAATGCCATAATTCATAAATACGTCTACATAAACACGTACAGGTCTATGATCCTCCAAATCTGTGTATGTAGATTAGTCTTCCAGTGGAACTGAACTAACCTGATTAGAAATTTCTTGAATATCTTTTGTAAAATAATTATTTTTCTCCCTACTCTAGGAGTCTATGAACTGGTTATTTTTCAGATGAAGCCAGGTGGGCCAGCTTTGTGGGGTGATGCATTTAAAAGGGCAGTTAATGCCCATGTGGATCTAGGCTACTCAAAACTAGTTGGAGTTTTCCACACAGAATATGGAGCACTCAACAGAGGTATAGTTGTCTATTTCTTCTATAAAATTGCAAAGTATATTGGTAATCTATTAAGTTTCATGGGTCAGTTTGTCTCTTTTTTCCATTGTGGTATATATTTAAACTTTTATTGCCAAATTTTTAGGGTTTTTTAATAATTTTAAGGGTTGAAAAAACCTGATTTATATCTTATTTGTTTGGAACGTTAACACCTCATGAAGCCTTTTTCAAATGTTAAAATGTCATGTTTTCCATGACACATCAAAGTGATAAAAAACTGCAAAGAGCCTCAAGAAAGTATCTGTCCTTTCATCTTTTTTTTCCTCTAAATATACTTTTATTGACTTTTTAAAATAACATTATTTGGGGTAGAGAGATTGTCTTGAATGAAAAAGTAGTACATATTTTTACACATACTAAAGAGATGGAGATGCCTTAAGGGAGGAAAATATTTCCCCTACTTAGAGATAATACTGTTAACATTTTGGTCTTTTTATGTCATCTGTGTGATACACAAACACGTCATTCATATATGTGTGTCTGTGTATAAATATATATAAATATATGTGTGTACACACACATATGTTCATATATGTATGAGTGACATAGGAATAAGAAAACCAAAATGTTATTTGATATATATATATATATGCTAGAAATAATGCATTTGCATGATTAATAATGACCTCTTAACACTTCATTGTGGGTATACACAGCTTACAGGTAAATATACGTACCTGAATTTATTTATTTATTTGCTTTTAAAGTTTATTTATTTAAGTAATCTCTACACCCAGTGTGGGGCTCAAACTCACAACCCTGAGATCAAGAGTCGCATGTTCCACCAACTGAGCTAGGCAGGTGCCTGCTGAATTTATATTTAAAACATCTATTTGGGGCATTTAACTTTTAAAGTTGAAAGTTACTGCAGTCAGAATTTCAGAGAGTTTTTTATGGCAAACTCTTAAAAATGTATGTAAAGTTCATCTGGGAGGATAAATGACTAAGAATAGCTAACTAAATATTTGAAAGACTCATCATATTGATTTGCCTCCTTAACTTCCTATTTAATGTCCAATGGATATCTCACATCTAACACACTCAAAGCCAAGCTTCTGATCTTTACCCAGAAATTTAACTTCTAGCAGTGTATCCTAAGAAAATAATCAGAATATACAGAAAAAGGTATTTTTAAGTTGGAAAATATATCAAGAGGAGGAAAAACTGAAAATTATTAGATGTCTGTCTCACACCATACACTAAACTGGAATCCACATGGATTATAAAGTGTAGACAAAAAGTAGTCATAGAATTACTAAAATAAAATATAAATGTGTTTAATAATATGGATGAGAACTATGTTTCTAAGCTAAAAAACAAATGAAGAAACAATGAAGAGAAAAAAAATCAGTTGATGATTTTATTTTTAAAAGGCTCAATCTTTCTGCATGCCCCAAGACACCATAAATGAAATTCAAAAGCAAAAAGAGAAATGAAGACTTAACGCAAAGCTAGATATACACGTGACTACTAAATATATATATTAAAGAAGATAGAGATTAAGACAATAATGAGATACCATTTTTACCTAATAAAGACATACTTATATAAAGTATTTGATAGGTTGGAAAAAATAAGTACTCAGATACTGTATAGGGTTCATACTGTGTTAATCTTTTCCCTCCCCAAAATTTGGCAATATAAATAAAAAGCTTTAATTTTAAAATAATTTTTGCCAATACTCTAGGAAATATGCGTAGGTGTGTAGTGTGTTAGGATATATAGGAAAGAAGTTTGAAAGGATGTAAATGATATTAATGATAATGTTTATTGTCTATTTTTTATAATGGACATCTATAACTTTTATAAGAAAAAACTACTAAAAACATGTGTGCACACTTTTTAATCTTAAATTACATTCTCAGCATAGGAGATAGTAATATGCTGAGTATAAATCAGGACATAATTTCTGGAGGACAGTGTATAATGTGTACACTGTACATATAGAAGTATATACAAAATACTCTGTGGTTCTCTCAGTTCCCATTTTAGGAATTCCTGTTGAGGAAATTAGATCCAAACTGCCTGGCTGTAAATCCCAGCTCCACCACTAACAATCTTCGTGACTTCACATGAGTTCCTTCATCTTACGGTGACTTATACTGCTCATTGATAAAATAATGATAATAATATCCTAAGATGATTGTGAAAATTAAATGAGTTAATACATGCAGAACTCTTAGAACCAAGCCTAGCATATAGTAAGCACCCCAAAAATGTTAGTCGTTGTCTTTGACATTGTTATTATTATAGCTACACATGTAGCTGCTGCTCTAAGGTTTATGTCAGCATTGTTTACAATGAGGAAATGTTGGAAACAATGTGGTATGACCCTATGTATATGTGTATGTATGTACTTGTAACACACAGACACACATCATATAGGTCCTGTACCTTACAGAGTGTATACACTTTGTGTATATAAATATGTAAACATATAAAAAGATATATGTACATAAATATGGAAAGAGATGCACCAGAATAGAAAAGTAGTTGTTTCAGGGTGGTAGAAATGACTCCTACTTTCTGCTTATCTGCATTTTCCAAAATCTATACGGCTAACATATATTATATTTAATTATAAAAAAATTTCAGTATTTTATAGAATCCTGAAATATTTTGAATGATATAAATAATCAACTATAAAGGGTTGGGATAAAAAAGTTGTCACATAGCAACATAGGAGGAATTCACATAGTCATTAAAAATTAAGGTTACTGCCATGGAAAATAAGCATTAGTTGATTTTTAAAAATACTACTAAGCATAATATACACTAAGACCTTAATCTGATTTTACTCATTTTTTAAAAGAAATACACTAAATATCAGTAGAGGTTCTCTCTGGGTTGTTAAAATTATGCTACTTTTAATTTTCTTCTTCGTATCTTCCAAATTTTCAGTAATAAACATCTTCTTTATAATTTTTTAAAAATAAAGTAAAATTAGTAGAAAGTCATAAAATTTGGGTCTAGCCTTGATTGTGTCTTTAGTGGTGGTACTTTTTCTTTCCAGCCTTCCTTTTCTTCATCTATAAAACCAGTTTAATTAATTTCTCTCCCGAATCTCTGACCCCCTCTGAAATCTTATTACTAACATACTTAATTTTACCTTTTTGATATCCACTATTTTGATCTAAAGAACAAGACTTAATGTTTCTGATTAATTTTTCTGTATTTCTTACTTGTAGTAACGCCATAGTCTTTAGACGCTGTTTTTGGTTTATTTCTGCAGTTCATGTTCTTTGGTGGAATGAGAATGCAGACAGTCGTGCGGCTGGGAGACATCAGTCTCATGAGGATCCCAGGGTTGTGGCAGCTGGTAAGCTATTTCACTAGGCATGAAGTATTCAAACCACAAATTCGATTCAGTCAGTAACTTTATATGCCTTCTTATGAAATGTGTTTTTCCAGTTCGGGAGAGTGTCAATTACCTCGTGTCTCAGCAGAATACGCTTCTGATCCCTACATCATTTTCACCTCTAAAATAGTTTTCCATTGAAATACGAAGCATTGCATTAACTGCTATAAGATGTGTCTGCTAATGGTGCTTAAATTCTCCTAAGAGATTCTCACTTGCATTTGAAGAAGGTGGTAAGTTAATTTTCTGTGTCTCCACTTCTGAAGCCACCTCTATCCTTCCTTCCTCTGTTCCTCTCCACCTTAGGAAATAGTTCTGTTCATATTCCCCTTGGCATTTTCAGTGTCTGTTACACATTAGAAATAGTTGCTACTGGGGCACCTGGGTGGCTCAGTCGTTAAGCGTCTGCCTTCGGCTCAGGTCATGATCCCAGGGTCCTGGGATCGAGCCCCGCATCGGGCTCTCTGCTCGGCTGGGAGCCTGCTTCTCCCTCTCCCACTCCCCCTGCTTGTGTTCCCTCTCTAGCTGTCTCTCTCTC
>NC_138382.1:55661698-55688578 GCF_054177405.1 Leptonychotes weddellii
AAAAAAAAAAAAATAGTTGCTACTACTTGATCTTGATTTTTCATTGGTTTCAGAATATCTCTTGTACTCCCTTTTGACAACCCTCTGCTTTTATAATGTTTTCTTATATTCAAATGATGATTTTACATTTTGAACCCGGTATTTTAAAATCATTTATGTATAATGTCCATCTTTTCATGTGTTTTTTTCTGAGATTTAAAATATTTGTGCTCAGTAAAGTTTATTTTGTGATCAAATGGGATTCTAATCTAAGATCAAATATATTTCTTTATCTTGGCAAAGTCCAGTGTCACCTGTGTCATCCGTATTAATTATGGTTTTCACATTAATTATGAGTCCCTCGAACTTCGAAAATAATGTAACTAGGTCTCTGTTAAAAACTTCAGACTTGTTTTATGTGCTGAAATGTCTTCATTTATAGTTAATTTTTGTTCATTTTGGATCACTAACAGATACTTGGGACAGCTATTTGTTTTGAAGAGATCTTTATGGTTATGAGAATGGTTGCCTGAATAAAAGCCTACATACCCATTCTGCAGGTTTTTTTATTTGTGTTTTGTATTTATGCGCTCTTTTCTGGAGCTTTTACTGGGTCATTGTAGGGTAGTGACACGGTAACAACTTAACAACTTTATTGTAAATGTTAAGTTACATTAAGAAGATAACATAATCATCCCAGAAAGTTTTCAGTACCACCACATATTCTAAGGTTTTTCTTCAAACACCTTTAATTTCCATTTTAGTTGAGTGCACCTGCCTTCTAAAACTAGGTTTAGTAATTACAAGCTCTCTTGATAGTCTATATTTCGAGCCATATTATTTTGTGTTTCTAAAACATATTGTGAGTATAAAATAGTAAATCATGAATTAGCTGTCTTAAGGGAAACTTGGAAAACAAAGTACAGCATAAGACTCCGGATAGAAGAAATGTCTTAAAGGATTAAAAAAAAAAACCAAAAAATTGAAAGATGAGATGGGTGTTCAGGTGCAGCTTATACTATTAACAGACAAGAATCCAAATAAAAGCTTTGTGATCCAGCTATTGTCATGTTTTCTGCTTCACAGTAAAGCAGACCTCTCAGTAGAGTTACACGTATATTCCCCATCTTTACCTTTTACCCTTCCCTCAACCTGATCCTTGTCAATCTACTGAAAGGACTCTTTTCAAGGTCACCAAGGACCTCTGTCTTACCAAATTCAGTCGTTTTCTCTGCCTTTACCTTGCTTCTCAGCAGTGTTGGGACACACTGAGAGCAGTGTTTGCCTTCCTGAACACTTGATTCTGAGCTTCAGTATAGGGTGTCAGACTCAGGTTTTCCTCCTCACTGGCCAGTCCCTCTCTTCCTTTTGCTGGCTTCTCTTCCACATGTGGGTAGGATCTCAGGGCTCAGGAATGTTCTCTATCTTCATTCTCTCTAGGTCAGCCCATTTAGTCGCAAGGCTTAAAAACCATATACGTACTGATGACTTACACATTTTTATCTTCTTTCCCATCATTGTTCCTGAGCACCAGACTGAAGTATGAATGGCCATTGTAACACAACCATTTACCTAGTTTGAGTCACAAACTAGAAGTCACCTTGATAGCTCTTGCCCTCAACCCCTACATGGAGCTTGTCGGTAATTCCTGTTGGCTCCGTCTCTAAAATAGATCCTGAACATTACTATTCCTATGTCTGTTGCTACACCCTTGCCCAACCCACCAACATCTTAGCCTCCCTTCTGTCCCTTTTCCCCATACAGCCAGCATTCTTTCTGAAACAGTGATTACATCAAACCACTACCTTGTTTAAAACTCTCCAGTGGTTCCTCATTGCACTAACAATGAAATCCAGATACCTTAACATGGCCTGGGAGGCCCTACAGGTTCTGGTTCCTGCCCCTTCCACCACTCCAGAGACTGGAATTCTCTCTCTCCTTCCCCAACCTACCAACCTTTTTCCCACTTGGGGCTTCTGCACCAGGTGTTCTTTCTTTCAGGAACATTCTCTCTGCCCACCTTCAAATGTTGGCTCCTACTTATTTGATCAGATCTGAACTCAAATGTCACTCTTCAGGCGGCCATCTCTGACTCATCTCCATCATTAACTCATAACCATGGTTCATTTTCTTCTTAGCACTTACTGTAGTCTGAATTTATTATATATGTTTGTCTACACATCCATTGTGAATGCGAGTATGATTTCTCTACTGAAATTTAAGTTCATTAGAGCAGGAATTCAGTCTTCAACACTGCACCCCAGAACCTAGAAAAGTATATGGCACACAACAGAGTTCAATAAATACTGGTTAAATTATTGTATCATGATGCCAGGCGGATTTTATGAGAGCAATTGTAACTTATACTCACCTTCACCAGAAAAGAACCCTCTGCCAGTCTGGTAGCAGCTTAACTTTAAACAAGTTCTTTATCCACTGAGCCACAGTTTACTTGCACATCAAATGGTCCTGCTTACCTCATAGGGCAGATAGCTAATTAGGGAGTAAGTGAAGTGCCTGACAACACAGTAAAATACTTGAAAAAGGTAGCTAATTTTCTACCTTTTCATATTTAATATATGCATTACCATTTCAAAGGTTCCAAGGTTCTTTTGAACCTACAAATGTGTATATAGGCTCTTCTCTAGATAGAAGGTTTTCCTCCAGACTCATGGGTGACTTACATGGTTATCTAAATTACTTGCCTTTTCATCTTTCAGTAGCTTTCTTCTCTCGATTGTCATTTTTCACAAAGAAACACAGCTTTCTGTCATTTCATTGACGTCGCTGTAATGTGAACTTTAAGAGGGAAAGACAGCTGCGATGCTGATTCCAAGTGCTCCAGAAGGCTCACTCACAAACCGAGATCCTTCCTCTGCACGCAGTGGGATGCGCGCCTTAGCAAAGGACCTCTCGGCACCTGTCCTCAGGGCCGTTAGAGGCGGCCCCACAACTCCGCCATGCTGCCTACGAGGGGGAGTCTGACGGAGGTTCTTCAGGTACCGAGATAAGCAGACATCTCTCCTGAGACTTTGCTAGTGAGCTATGAAAATTACATCCACATGTCTCGTCACAGCCCCACATAACCCTGGCTTTCGACTGCACAGCACTTCCTACAGGAGAAAGGGAAGGCACCTCCGATGTTCCTCTACTTTTTCCACTTTTTCTGCGTGCTCACCCAGGCCACCAAACCCTGCAGACCTTGCCAGTATGCTTGGCACACGCTGTCCTTGTATTTTCAGCTTAACGAACAAAAGACCTCTGAAGGCGGCCTTTGTAGCTTCAATACCAAATAAAGCAGTGAGGTTTTTATCAAACAAACTGAGCTACAGAGTATTTCCAGCTCTAGCTTCAAAAATCAGTAAGCTGAATACATTTTACCTAAAAACCTCTTAAACTTACTATTTACTATCTTCCCTGAATTATGAAAGTGTAAACACCCTTTATCTCCAAGTACTCCCCTCAGTTCTCTTTCGTAACAGGACACTTAGCCTTTTCTAAAATTTCTACCCTTGAATCAAAGAGCTTCCCACTACAAGTGGACATTTCTTACTTTCCTAATGTCTTTACAAGCTTTAACAGTAGGTGGTGCTACGAATGCACGGAAATAAATTTGCATAGACCAGCAGAACGGTCACAGCTTTATTTCGTGACTCATTACAACATAGAAATATGCCTTTTTTTAATACTTCATATAAAGTTATTGACATACAAAATTTTTTTTCTTTTTTTCCTTTTAATGAAAATGATTTAACTTAGAAATCTGTTGTGAAACTTTTGTCTAGTTTTGCAATTCTCAGATATTCCAGTGCAAAAATAGATCCCATTAGAGACAGCATAAAGTGCTTGGAATGAAGAGCCAATGATAAAGAAAAAGCACAAAAACATAGCTTCATCCTAGGGTATAAGAAGAGAGAATACTTAATCCTTGTGGAAATAGAAACATTCTATAAAAGGGATGCAACAATTTTGAAGAGAATTAGAGCTATATTACTAGAGTACTCTTACTAGTAAATAGTAACAAGGGTACAAATTAGTATCTCAGTATCAAAGTGGTTCAATATTATATATGACACATGGCTCTTTGGAAAAAAATTTACCTGATATATACAACCACGAGAAGAAAACAGACAAATCCCTTTCGTCAATGATTACAGTGAATGAAAGACGTGCAACATTTAATCACCACAATGCACACGCTTTCAGTACAGAGATTGAAATACAGTAGTCTGAGGTTTGGCTGTTTTTTAACAATGAGCTGTGCTGGATGTTTATGTATGTATAAAGGGCTTTGTGATTGTTTTCTTTTGTATTTTTCATATTCACAGTTGATAATAAAGTTTCCAAGGTGTCCAAAAGAAGCAAAAGCGGCAACCTTTGGACACTTTGAGAATTTTTGAAACTCACATACTTATATTTCCACAGGGAATATATAGAAATTTTACTTGAGTAGAGTTGGTAAAAAATTCTACTATAATTAGGTTTACACAGGAAAATGTAGAAGATTACTATTTGGGTAGTTTAAAAGGTAACAATGAAGTCAGGGTGTAGCTATAGATTGTTTCTAGCTTCAGAAGAGATCCTTGGAAATCTATATTGAATTTTTTTTTTTTTTTTTCCCAAAACAGTTCACAGTCTCTTTTGAATTTTTTAAAATATGGCCTTGAAGTCAGAGTAATTAGAGCCAGGAGCTGCTCACTGATTTAATAAAATAGAGAATTAGAACATGATTCTAGTGAAATGGGAAAACTAACAAAAGTTTGATTTTGAAAAATATTAAATAAGGAGAAACTAAATTATGAATTTTATATCATTAAAGACTGCACAAAATGTAATGACCTCATCATGCCAATAGTTACTGGAAATGGGCCTTCATTACTTGTTTATCATTTTAGAAAATATTGGCATTAATTTCTAAGTCATTTTCTTTTGCCAAACAAGTTATGTGATAACTTTCTGTAAATTTTAAAAAACAGATTTCAAATAGATGTGAAATCTTAACACCTTTAGAGTTAGTATTTAAATTTTAGAAAAAGAAATTAGTAATGATATTGAAAGATGGCTTGAATTTCACCCAATAGTACTTCCCTCATATTTTTGTTGTCTCAAGACAGATCACATTAAGCATTAGTGAAATAATATTTTTTAAAGTGTTTATTGACTAAAAAAATAAGACTGGATCAGAAAAGTCAAATGTATTTCATGTGGGGGCATTTGCTGTTTTTATTTTTTTCATGAGAAATTCAGGACTGAAGAGATGAAAAATTTGAGATTGTCAGAATGGGGTATCTAAGATCTTCAAAGCCAATTTTCTGACAGTACCAAATATACCCATAAGCACAAGTTGTGTTACTCAACAAGTTTTAAAGTTATTGATCTTTTTTGTGAAAGTATTCATTGTTTAGTCTTGTGACCCTTATGACAGACTTTTTTGGCTTTTGCACTGTTGCTATTTAAAAAAAAAAAAAAGGCTGCCCAGTATTCACTGGGATCCCACAACCACAACAACAAAACCTATATTTGTAAACCTGTTAGCTGAGTAACATGGCACAGGATATCTACTGAGACTTAATTCCTCCAGACCCAATCCATCCATACACGGTCAATTCAGCTACAACATACACTCAAAAAATACTTGATTAACAAGCGGAGATTAAGAGTATTTTGAATGATCTTAAAGAAACTCAAATATAATGCTGTCATGAGATCTTGACCACCACATTGTTTTCTGGTCACCAGGCACTAATCAGAGGTTCCCTCTGCAAGCTTCCATGAGAAATAAAGCTAGTGGGGCCACTCCTCTATGCCACGGGGTTCTACAAAGAGGCCATCCCAGGGGATTCACAAGTCACTGACAGAACTTAAGATTCCAAACAACATTAAAAGTACAAAGATTTTTGTCAAAATACAACTCTATCCTTTCATATTCTGGATTAATTTAAAAAGCCAGAAATAACACTACACTTGGGTCAAACAGGAAGATCTTGAGATGCAATGTACCGTGTTAGCAGACAACCAGGACACATGGACACAGGCCTCCCGAGGTTTGAACAAGCCAGCTCTTTAGTCCCGTGACCTGGCCTCAGCAGCTTGCAGCCGCAACAGTTTGGCGGCTCTTTGCTGCTTACCAGGATCTAAGTATATTTAAAGAGTCCCAGAAAAGTGGCCCTGGAGACCCATGGAACCAAGTCTCACCTGTCTTGAGCCACCCACACTTGCAATGTTACGGCCACACCAGAGCAGCTCATCAGAGAGGGAAACAATGGAGGGCTTTCCCCGTCCAGGGCACCATTCTGTCACCTGATACCGATGCTGATGGACTCTGAAGCATAACAGCTGTTGCAAAAGTGTGCACGACACACCACGGTCCTTCAGGCTTTCTGAGCAACTTGGCACTAGTCATTCTGGCACACTCATCGCCAGCAATGGATGTGTCGCCGGGAAACCAGTCTCCTGGCATGGCACGGCTTCGTGAATGAAGATGTAACACGCCTTCTGATTTTGATAAATAATCACTGGCCATGATTACTTGATTAATTATTGTTGCAACCCCAGTGAGAATACAAAGGAACAACAACAAAAAAAGCGTGATTTCAAACCCATATGTCCGCTGGGTTCCATACTAGAGTTTCACGTAGGTATAAGGTAATAAACTAAATTCAAGTCTTTTTCACTTGAGAGCCATACGAGACATAGACTACAAAGGCACTGCCCCTGTAATGGAATTCTGTTTTCATTGCATTGAATTGCATTGCATTGAATAGTATCAGTACAGTATCCAGTTTACTTCTTCCCACAAAAAACGTCCAGCTCTTCTTTTGGAACACTTCACATGGTGCGGAGGAAGGGCTAGTTCCTCCTTTCTTTTAGTCAGCCTGTACGAACAGTATTCTTCATACGTAACTTTCTTTCACTTTCTCATCCTGGAGAAAAGATGTGAGAACTGCAACATCGACTACTGTCTGGTTTTTGTGTAATGACAAGTCCTTTAAGTGGTCATCATCACTTTGGTCCTTGGCGAAGTTTACAAATACCTGTCAAAAGAAAGGTGGACTTTTGTAAATACCTCTCTACTTGCTCCTCCTTTATTCTGATTGCATTTCACCATGT
The DNA here is from genome assembly GCF_054177405.1 of Leptonychotes weddellii. Classification (NCBI taxonomy): domain Eukaryota; kingdom Metazoa; phylum Chordata; class Mammalia; order Carnivora; family Phocidae; genus Leptonychotes; species Leptonychotes weddellii. The sequence continues at coordinate 55,668,788 of NC_138382.1, forward strand.
GGAGATTAATTCAGGTAGCAGAACACAAGATCGAATAAGTAGATTAAGTAGAAAACTGTGTGTGAGGGGGACGGGGATACCTGGAAAAAGCCTTAACCATTTAAAAACTGAGCTTCCCTATTGCCCCTCAAATCACCAACTGTTCGGTCGTCTATTTTGATTCATACAGGCCTGATTAAAAGGGAAGAGAAACATAAACTAACATTTACTGAATAGCTACTAAGTGCCAGAATCCGGTTGGTACTTGATGTTATCTAATTTAAAATGGGATAAGACACCTGGCAAAATGTCTGGCACATGGTAGGTACTCAGAAAATGATAGTTACTGTGATTATTATTACAACCTATTCTCACAATAACCCTCTAAAGTAGATAGAATCATCTCCCTTTACACATTCAGAGCGGTTTAGTAAAAAGCATAGCTTGTTGGAAATCAGAAATTCAAGCTCAGACAGCCAAATCTGCTCTAGGACCCATAATGGGAGTGGGGGAGAGGAATCAGGAATCTTCACCCTGAAGAATCAATCTGTTTTGGACATTCAAAGCTTACTTGGTCAAGCGTTGTCTGAGAAACAGAGTAGTCTTCTATGTGGAGTCTCTTTTTGCTCTGGGAAAGGATGCTGAATATCCTGGCCAGAGAAGATAGTGAAGATGGAAGCTGGTACTGTAGCATGTTCCGGTGCTTCTCTTTGAGGACACTTCCCGGGAAGGCAAGTCCGAAGAACTCCTGGACAGGCTTCAGGTCAGGGTTGGACCCTGCTATCCGTACCACGATTGTGTAACCATCTCCAAACCTGAACACAGGAAAAAAAAACCAATGGAAGATCCTCAGGAAACTTCTCAAAATAAGTATCTGAGAGAAGGAACTGGTTACCATTTACTGAGTATCTATTCTACATGACGTGCCATGCCAAGTGCCTCGGACACACGATTCCATTAGATCCTCCCCTGGACACGTGAAGTCTGACATGTTACAGAGAAACTGAAGCCCAGGGAATTAGTCACTTGCCCATGGTACAGAGCTCCTAAGTGGTAGGGCCAGGATGTAGACCCGTTTGTGTTGGACTCCAAAGCCTAACCATACTGACATGTGTAAAACTCCCCACCGCATTTGTTTAGCAGAGCCAGAAAGCAGATATTCCTAGGATACAGACTCAGAAAGGTTAAGTGATTTGTCCAAGGGCACACACCAGGAAAAGGTAAAGAGAATTCAAATCAGTCAAGTCTGTTTGACTTCAAAGCCCCCATTCTTTCCACTATACCATTTTGTTCAGTTTATTTCCCCTTATTTTAGAGCCACCATTTATATGCTCACAGAAAGAATAAGCACAAGTGTTCTCAGCAGGTGTTATCCCCAAGAAATTATCCTTGTTACCTATTTTTCAGATGTTGGACGCTGCCGAGACACCTGAACCTCCCATTGACCATAATTGCCATCCTAGTGCAAAGAGCTTCACATTCTTCCATACTGTGGGAAAACAGAGATTTTTGTTTTAGAAAGATGCTCCTCTAACCATCCAAACATCATAGGACATCTGGAATTTCGAAGAAATAGATTCCCAGCTTCCTAGGGCACAACTGCCTCCTATGACAAATACACCAAGATGTGGGGATAACGCTGTTTACAGCCATGCTGTTTACACTTATAAAAAAAGAAAAAAAAGGTGGAAACAGTCCAAATATCTACAAAAAGAGGAACAGTTAAATAAATTAGGGTATTTCCTATTGGAATACTGCCTACTCAGGGCTATAAGAAATGATGACACATCTAAACGTACTGACTTGAAATAATGTTCACAAGATATTAAGTGAAAAAGAACAGTGTATGTACAAAGCTTGCATTTTGCTTGTAAAAATACACACACACACACACATGCCTGGTGTGTGTGTGTGTGTGTGTGTGTACAGATTTGCACAGGAAAACTGCAAAGATATATAGCCCAATGACAGCAATGGTTGTGTCCTAGTGATAGAATTTCAGGTGATTATCACATTTTCTCTTTGCCTTTCTATACTTTCTATTTTTTATACAATGATCACATTGCTACTTGGAAAACCTTAAATAAACACAACACAGATGCCACGCCAAGTCTTCACTACTGACCTATGAGATGTAAGCACTACTGATCTGCCTTCCTTGACAATACTTAGGGCACAATTCCACAAGAATCGCCGGGCTTTGGGGTCCATGCCTGTGGTAGGTTCATCCTGTAATTAGAATAAAATAAGTCCTATTATTTGTTAAAACACAAAGACAGATTTGTTTTTAAATGCAGAAGCATCTTTAAAATAGCCTAAATTTGGGGCGCCTGGGTGGCTCAGTCGGTTAAGCGTCTGCCTTCGGCTCAGGTCATGATCCCAGGGTCCTGGGATCGAGCCCCGCATCGGGCTCCCTGCTCAGCGGGGAGCCTCCTTCTCCCTCTCCCTCTGTCTGCCTCTCTGCGTACTTGTTCTCTCTCTCTCTCTGTCAAATAAATAAATAAAATCTTTAAAAAAAATAAAATAAAATAAAATAAAAGAGCCTAAATTTCAACTTACCAGTCTAGTTATTTCTTGATAGACCAAAGAACCAGACCTCACACACAGCAGTAAAATGCACACTTGTTTGTAACCAGTTCACTCTTACCAATGTGTCATTCAAGTGGGAAACTCAAATTTTTGTAAAATTAAATTTCTCCAAATGAATAGAAAGGGAAAGGAAAAAGCTATTTAGTTTCAATCATCTTTTCATGACTGACAAGTACACACTAAAAATCCTTTTTGTCTGAAATCTCTATTAAAGTGCATATCAGGTTTGGGTAAAATTACTTTTCTTCTTTTTTTATTCTAGCTCATTACAGCTTGGCCTGTTATATTGTACTTGCTAGTCTTAGAGAAACAAATTGCAGATCCAAATGGTCCAGATAACATTAAAGCCTTAACCCAAGGCTTCTTCCTGTAATCACTTCCAGGCAGAAGAAAACGGGTCAAGGGGCTATGTCCAGTTTAATCTTCTGTTTTCCATCTATTTGTATGTTAGGACAATGAGCCAGGTGCCACCCTGGGGATCTTGAAGCTGTGTCCACAATCTCCATCTTCAGGAGATGAACACATAGATCGTCAGAAAGAATGTTCCAGAGAAAGGTCAAATCACATATCCAAGACTCAGCCCCACGTGCCGGGGTGCCCCAACACCAGAGAAACAAGGGCCCTGGAGCATCTCTCCTTTGGAGCATCGGAGGGCATGGCAAAGCCACCCCAATGTGTATCAAGGAGAAGAACAAAGGAACTTCCTTCCCTCTGGTTTTCTAAGGCTGCTCTGCCATTCCTGGTCGGAGGAAGGATGGCCAGTCCGGCAATATCCCTAGACGTACAGGACTTCAGGGAAGTGATGTTTTCCATTCAGGCCCAAACAAGAGTGCTCCATGCACAGTCATACTCACCAGAAACACGACAGGGGGCCCGCCGATCAGAGCCATGGCCGTTGAGAGCTTGCGCTTGTTGCCTCCACTGTAGTTGCCAGCATATTTTTCTCCATACTTTACAAGGCCCAGTTTCCGAATTGCCCATTCACCAACCTAGAGTAATAGAAAGGACCTTGACTTTTGTCTGATTTGTTAATCATGCTTTCTCACACTTGTATATGATTCTTTACAGAGTAGAACTAGGAAAATTCTTCTCACTGAGTAGATTCTATAATATCAAGTGCCAAGGAGCCAAAAAGCAGGGGGAAAGGACTCGTGGGAGTGGGCACAGCACTTCCTCTCTGCTCTCCAGCACGTGTCTGTCCACTCACCCCTGCCCCCACCCCCACGGACTCCCACCCTGCAAAGTAGGTGCAGAGAGCCAGCATTTCATATTGCTGCATCCATGCATAAAAAGAGCCTGAAGCCAGTGGTCACTTGAAAGGTATACTGTCAGCCTGCCGAAGGGGGCAGGCTGGCTTCTAGTGCCCCCCGTACCTTGCCAACTTCTTTCTCTGGGACTCCTCTCAAGAGGGCAAAGAACTCCACATGCTCTCTTCCGGTCAACAGCTCTGTGATGGCATCGAACTGAGGGCAATAGCCCATGTTCTGATGGACTTCATGGATGTCTGATAAGATACTGCAAAGGAAAAACTGGTCAGGTTTCAAGCATTTAGAGAGATTCTGATCAGACAGTCTTGTCTCATGTTCCTATAAAGCATGCTTGCACATGACAAAAATAACCAGTGAGCACACTTGCTGTAGCTTGAAGGAATAATCTTTCTACCCCACGCCCCCCACCCCCCACCCCCCAGAGGCCAGCCCCTCTGGCAGTCAGGGTTCCCGCCTCTGTCCTGCCTACTGCTTGCACCTGGCTCTCCCAACACCTCAATCTGCAGGCTCAGTCCCATTTCAAGATTCCCAAGTCCATCCCAACTGCAGCACTACTTCTACCAACAATCCCACTCACACAATCCTGGGGCTTTAACACTAAGTCTCCATCCCAGACTTGGCCCTGTGATCCAGTCATACATACCAAGTACTCTGTTACTCCAAAGTCTCCCTCATGGCCATTCAGACCCAGAGGAGGCCCAGCAAATCTGGGTGTGACCTCCCTCCCTCTGCTGTTTGCTGCCCATACATTGACTCGGCCACAACATGGTCTAGACCCCCTGGTCCCACTATTTACCCAACCCGGGCACCCTCCTGGTTTTTAAGGGTTTTGTTTTGGAGATCTTTGTTTTATTTTGCTTTTGTTTTTGATCACAGGCTCTCCGAAAATCTGGTGACCAAAAAATATATCTACATACACAGCTTTAAATATATTGGTGGAAGCAGCTTTTGGGCCCAATGAGGCCCATCTCAGGTTAAGAATCCTTGATGTGGGAGAAGCTCAGTGTCCCATCCAGTCTGCTGGCTGCACATCGGCCACCTCTGGACAGCGTTTGGCCTTTGTTTGGTCTTCTAGCAGTATTCATTCCCTTCTGCCTGTTTCACACTCCCAGGTCCAGCCCTTTCCAGAGTTATGATTGAGAGGCCCACAGACGCCGTGCCTGGCCCTCCCAGCAACACTGCCCAAGCCAGCTCTTACAACAGGTCGCTGTGATAAACCTTAGTTTGAGCCCATTGCTCCCATTGCTTTGTATCCCAGGAACCTGGTAGAAGGAACAAGCCTGGGGAAGCAGATGCAGTCTTAGGCCTGCTATTCCAGAATTTCTGTTCTCTTAAACCTTCTCTACCCTGCTACTGAAAAACTGATAAGAGACAAAAGAGGGGACCCATGAGTACACTAAGTCCCTCACTCTTTTCAATTTTATTGGCTATTAGCCCCCTATCTATTATTTCTAAATTGTGAGTCATCACCCACTAGTGAGTTACAAAATAAATTTAGTGGGTCACGATAAGATTTTTTTTTTTTTTTAAGATATGTCTATTTATGTGATTTTGTGTATTTACTAGGTTGAGGGGTAAATGTATTTGCTACTATGGGTCATGGTCAAAAAAGTTCAAAAGCCACTGTCTTACACCACCTCTCCATATAAAAAGCCCAGAGAAGCCCCACATATTTAGAGTACCCAAGGGTAACATTGCCTAATAGGTCTCTAAAGTGGAGGTGCGCCTAAAGATCAGATTGCTTAGTGACCTGTGCATTCTCAGATAATGGCCTATTGTGGCCTCGATAATTGATACCCTTTAGGGAGGGCAATTTGGCAAGTACATACCCTTTTACCTTGTAGGAATGTTCCCTGAGGAAATAAAAGATGAACGCAAGGACATATTTACATAGTCAAAAACAGAAATTAATAAATGTCCAGCAATAAGGAACTGATTAAATAAACTGCAGATAAGTGTACATGGGGGAGGGGGGGTTTAGGCAGCAGCGCAAAGGCTACATCTTAGAATATGCAACCCATTAAGAAATGTCCATACTAGACTCAATAAACTAATTTCAAAAATCTAGATATAGTATGATCTCAATTTTACAATACATTTATATGTGTAAAATAGAGAGTTTGGGGGTGGTGGGAATGTTCTAAAGCTGGATTGTGGTGATGAGTGCACAGCCTTGTAAATCGACTAGAAATCACTAGAAATCACTGTACTCTTAAGACAAGTAAACTATATGCTATGTACAATTATACCTGAATAAAGCTGTTAAAAAAAAATAGAGGGAGACTGGGAGAAAAAAATGTAAATAGTAGTTATCTTCAGGTAGTGGGATTATGGATGATTTTTATTCTTGTCTTTACACTTTATCTATTTCAACATTTTTATAAATTACATAGTACCGTTATAGTCAGAAAAATAAAAATATATTTATTTAAATTTAAAAAAAAAGGCTTTGTGGCAAAATACAGTCCACGTCTTTTCTCACCTATTTTTGTTCAGGAAAGCATCTCCTCTGGTAACAGTGGTATCTCCAGTTAACATCTTGAAAGTTGATGATTTCCCAGCCCCATTAACTCCCAGAAGTCCAAAGCACTGAAAGAGATTGGGTCAGCTGTTTAAGCAAACTTCTAATAATCTGAATATAAATGACCCTTATAAAATAGTCACCTCAGCTTAGTTTTGAGATGACACGACTCTAAAACATTCTTAAATGTCAATAAAGAGTCAAATTTGGGGGGGTTTTAAGAACTTTATAGATATTTAAACATTTATAATGAGACATATTGAGCATATTTGTAAATATTATTGGAGCTGTCAGGCTGAAGCCAAAGTTAATGTGTAAAAAACAGTAATGGAAGCCAACCAAGTCACATTTCACCACCTAATTTGCCTAAAGGGCATAAAAGAACACAAACATGAACGAGAAAAGAAAAAAACCTACTTAAAAAAAATCTATTTGAATTTCATCATCTTGAATGGATCACAAAGACACATTCTGGATGTGCATTCTTTTCTTAAACTGCCTGAGATTATCCAAAATTGTTGCTTTTTGACATCTTCTCAATGACTGATTGCTCCATATAGACATAAATAGAGAAAGCTTTAAAAACTTTCAAGCCTTACAGACATTGTTGTTTGATTGGGTAGGTAATATGAATTAACAGGGCCAAGTACAGGGTAGACAATGCCTTTACCTCGCCAGGCGGAATGCCAACGCAAATCCTGTCAACGGCAGGCTTCCTCTTTCTTCTATATATCTGCAACCAACAAAATGCAAAAATTCAAGAGCCATAGTGAATCACAACTATCGCAAGCAACTGGGGAAGAGGGAACTATAACCCAAACACACCACGAAGCAAGGCTCATCAATAAAACTAAGTCACATATTTGATATGCCAAGAGCCATGATCTGTCTCTGTGTCTGAATGATTCAAAAGCTTAAAATAAAAGTGAATTTTTTATTTTTAATCTATTATCAACCTTTTTAAGAGACATTGGTCATTTATATCTACATAATTTTTCATTTACTTGATATTGTAGGCATTTTAAAAATTAAATTCTAGGGACACCTGGGACGCGGTGGCACAGTCGGATAAGCGTCCAACCCTTGATCTCAGCTCAGGTCTTGATCTCAGGGTTGTGAATTCAAGCCCTGCGCTGGGCATGGAGCCTACATTAAAAAAAAAATTCTACAGGGCCAAAATGTATAATCCAAACACTGCAAATATTGTACATATTATAAAAAAGTGAACTAGAGTGGGCTGAAACAAACTGTCCTGCTGAGCAGCAGAGACATACCAGCTTTTTAGACCATGATACTCAAAAATCAACCATTTATTCTTCCTACCTCGGCTTTGACTAGATATACAATTTTAGTATGTTTTAACAAACACATAAATGTAAGTGTGAGAAACAAATATACTTGAGAACCAGACTTCACATTACAGAAGTATTCTCAGTAGGATTTCTTTAATTAAGAAGTCCCCTCAGTGTATCTTAAATAAAATTAAATTGATAGAAGTTTGGTCTAGATGCACATATTCTTTTCATTAATCAAATCAGCAAAAATGCTCATTTCCAACATATAAAGCTGAAAAAAACTGAAGACAAGTTGTTACAGCCTGTACTCACTGCCTCACCTTAGTCAGCTCCTTGATTTCCAAGATGTCGTTCTGTCCTCCACCATCAAGAATTCTCTGTCTTTCCCGCTTCACATCTTCATCCTCATCATTCAAAGGAGGAAGCTTTGCATCTACAGGTCTTGGGAGAAACATTTTAAGAAAAATCAGTATTTCAAGGTATTTTTCAAGACAAAGATCCAATTTTTAAGGAAGTCCTTTAAATCTACTCTCCACAGTTTTTAGGATCAGCAGTGCTGTGGGCTAGAGAATGCCCACATTAGGAAAATTAGCTGGATCGTCTTGAGTTGAATGCAATGCAACCACCACTGACCAGTGATTCCCCGTGTTCTTCTGTGACCCTCAACCAGATGCTCCATGAGTTCTCAGAAAAAGCTCACCTGGGCCTGATGAAGAATCTGTACTGGATGAGAACAGTGATGAGGAAGAACACCACCCCTTCCACGGCCATGGCGAAGAGGTTCCGTCCCACTAAGTCCCAGGACAGTGGCGAAACAAAACGGTTCTCCCCTGGTAGACACAATGCAGAGATCCAGTTAGAATGGAGGCACCAAAGACCATGGCCCTTCCTCAAATTCAGGCTCAAATTTATCTCTGTTCCTAGAAACACCAATGGTTATTGCCTATGACAAGGAGGAAAAATTAAGGGAGTGACTGATTTAGGGTAGGGTTTTGGGAAAATATATTGTGACTCATTATCAGTCAGAATTTCAGAATCAACATGTATTAGACCTATAATTTCATATCTTATGTTTCCTTTTTAAATGAGACATGCCGAAAATCCTTTTTAAAAAAGGCAAGCAATCCAGGGTAACTTCTAGGGTATTTTAGCAAACTTTAAGTTTCACTAAAGGAAGATTAGAGAGCACTTTAAAAAGATGCCTCTTGGGGCGCCTGGGTGGCTCAGTCGTTAAGCGTCTGCCTTCGGCTCAGGTCATGATCCCAGGGTCCTGGGATCGAGCCCCACATCGGGCTCCCTGCTCGACGGGAAGCCTGCTTCTCCCTCTCCCACTCCCCCTGCTTGTGTTCCCTCTCTCGCTGTGTCTCTATCAAATAAATAAATAAAATCTTTAAAAAAAAAAAGAAAGATGCCTCTTTCAGTAGCATATAATATAACCTAGTGAACCAATTAAATCACCCGGCTTTATGGGAATATTCCTTACATTCCTTATGTATCTCCTTTGTACCTGCTAGATGGAAAAAAAAAAAAAAAAAGTTCCTCTCCTATGTCTATTAAATAACATGGCCCATCTAGCTATATGAGCCAGTGGATAAAGAATAGTAATGTGGCTACAGGAGAAATATTTTTAAAGACTCTAAAGACAGAAAGAGCTGCAGTAAATTCCCTTTTTATAGACTGTGTAAAAGGCCCATGATTTTCCTCATCGTCAGAGCCAAAGTTTGCAGCCTTCCTTCTGATTCTCTGGCCTGTATCCAATTCTCAAATTGTGCTTTGAGTTTTCCAGTGGCTAACAAATGCAACCAGTGGCATTATGCCCTGGATTCAGGATAAAGCCACTGTTTTTGTCCTTACCTCTAAACCTCCCCTCTCCTTTTTCTCAATGCTATCTGAGACACAGACGAATGTTCTATCCAAAGACCCATGCCACATCCAGATTCATTGTCATGAACCTTTTCTCAGTGGTGGGAAGTCCTATGCCCCGTCACCAGCCTCTTTCCAACCCAAAGTCTGGAGAACTGAGGCTCACGAGAACGGCCATCTCCAGGCAAGCACCCTCGAGCCGCTGCTGTCACTCACCAAACCTTTCCAAGGCGTCAGCCATTGCCTGGTTTTTCACCATGTCAATGAGCCCCCGTCCCAGGCAAAAATGTGGGAAGATCAAGAATACAGACTTCAGGATATCATTGATGTTATTCAGCTTCTAAGAAAAATATAGTAAGAGAGAAACTGAATGTCATTTATGGTTTAGGCTAAAAATATATCAAGGTCTGCAATAATGGGAGAGAAGAAAAATGTGATTCCCCGGGGTCAAACTGAACCTTTGAATTCAGACACCAATAAGAGTGGTAGCCACAGCTGATGACATATAACATAATAAAATTTCCTCTTTAGAGGATTTGCAGTAATGCTATGAGTGTGGAGAACTATGAGCAAAGTTTAGAAACACGGTTATGTTTAATCAGAAGCAAATCCATAATAAAATACTGGCTTAGCATTTCAAAAGCAAATTGCTCCTGTCTGGGTCCGTATTTCAGCTTCAGGATTTTGTTGGCATTTTAACAATTCTTCTTGTGTACATCAAGCCAGTGGCCAAACATCCAACAGTTACATTGCTGTGGGCTGAATGCCTTGTGCTAGGGCACAGGGCGGGCAAAGGTTAATAAACAGTCTCTACTCTGGAGGAAATGAGTGCATCATTGGAGAGGTGTTGTACAGGAGGTGTGAAGTGAGGGCTTTTGGGAGCACTGGGGACGGAGAGAGCCCCTCCCATAGGGCAGGAAAGGAAGGCTTCACAGTTGAGCGCGGTCCTGAGGGGTTAGTGAGAGAAAGGAAGTCAGACCTACAGGAGAATGGAGGGTTTAAGGAACAACCAACTCAGATGAAGTTACAGAGCCTCGGGAAAGGGTGTGGCGGGATGCGGCCAGGAAGGGCCGTACAGCTCTGAAGGCCTTGCGTGCTAAGTTAAGGTGTCTGGACAAAGACAATGCCAACAGGAATGGGCAGAGACCCTTAAAAAGACATGCAATTGGAAGAACTGACAAGGTAAACAGTTGAATGTGGGAAATAAGCAAAAGCAAAGTATATATGATGCCCATACTATGGTCAGCCGGGGTGACCGGGTGGATGGTAGTGCCATCTAGTGTGACAGGAATGGCAGGACAAGTACTAGGTCCTGAGGGAGAAGATGATGAGGACGGGTCAAGTCCGGGGTATCTGGAAATAACCCAAATGGAGCCACCCGCTAGGCAAGTGAAAACGTGAGACTAGAGTTCAAGGGAACAGTCAGGGTCAAAGGCAAAGATCTGGGAGATAACAACGTAAGACACAGAGAGGGCAGTCAGTAAAAGCCTCGGGAATGAACAGCATCACACAGAGACACATCTGAAGTGGAAAGCAAAGATGGCAGAGCACCGCATATTGGGAAGAGCAGCACCGAAACAGAAAGGAGTACAAAAGAACCTGTCAATGGAAACCAAAGGGTTTGATCAATCAGAGAAATATAAGGAAAAGGAGGAGAAAGAAGTGCTACGCAAACCCAGAGAGGAGAGAATCTGAAGGACAGAGAGGTCTGCGGTGTCAGCACCACAGACAAGTGGTATAGGATCATGATGTGGTGCGGTCCTCTGGCTCGCAGAGGCTCATCCCTGCAGGAGGTGCTCTTCCTGCAGGACTCACATTGTTGGTAAAAAGCTCCAGCACAAAAGTGGCCACACTGCCGTTGATCCCGATGAAGAGGTTCACGCTGGTGAGGACCACGTAGGCTGTGCTGGGGATCTTGAACACGAAGGAGGCTGGGTACATGAGAGGTGTGATCGACCACCTGGTAAGGCACAAAGACAAATGTCCACTGGGTGTCCCCTGCCTTCCCTCAGACTCTGGGCACCATATGCCTTCCACCCCCCAAGAGGTGCCTTACCCGTACAACAGAAGTAGAAGGGCCAGCACAGGCAGGTTGGTAGAGGACACATAGGACTTCTGCTGGAAGCAGATGAAGATGATAATGACCAGCGTGGCAGGGACCACATAGTTGCACTAGAAGTGGAACAAGGAAATGGAGTTTACCCCTAAGTCAGAGACACAACACACCCCAAGTCTTCACCATCACAGGACAAGAAAGGGCAGATAAACAGAGAATAACTTTTTTTTTTTTTTTTAAGATTTTATTTACTTTTTTGACAGAGAGAGACATAGCGAGAGCAGGAACACAAGCAGGAGGAGTGGGAGAGGGAGAAGCAGGCTTCCCGCAGAGCAGGGAGCCCGATGTGGGACTCGATCCCAGGACCCTGGGATCATGACCTGAGCCGAAGGCAGACGCTTAACGACTGAGCCACCCAGGCGCCCAACAGAGAATAACTTTGAATTAATGAAGCCACATAAAGTATTCACCAAAATACTGACAATACATTTTGACAAGCTTTTTACCCTGGCTGATTTTATAAACTGCATGCCCTTTCCATCTTTCCAACAGCTAAGCCAAGGTGTCACGCTCAGTAAACTTACTGAACGATGGATTCCCGGTCAGAGTAATTGTAATTTCACAGGCAGCAAATAAGCTTCCATGATTCTTCCTGGAGATGATTGTGTGTTTTATAATTAATGCTATATTATAGTCTGCCCAAGTTCAAGCTCACATCTATTTATAAGCACTTACCTCATAACATCAATGTCAGAATTGTTTCATCACACTGAGAATAATTTTAAAGTCTGTCCTGACAGTGTATCAAGCCTTACAATGCAGATATAAAGGCTTGACTACAGGACAATTATGAGAATTCATAACTGGTAGAGCAAAGCACAGGCAGGGAGGTGAGAGTGGGCTTGTTGGCTGTTAAAAGAATTTGAGCTTCGGACCACAGGGCTCTGCCTCAGTCCCATCCTTCCCCATAGGTTTATCAACAATTTAGATGAAGACCTGCTTTTAGCAAATTTCAGAGTCTTGAAACCAGGAAGTGACAGATAATACACAGGTAGCTAAGTGAGGTCTCTCAGTTCACAGACTTGATCTTTCATCTCTGAATCCCCTGCGCTTGCCACAGTCAGATACATTATGAGCACTCGGTACGTGTTTATGGAATGAAGTAATTACTGGGGCAAGATAAAAACAAAAACAAATGGATAGGAAACAAGATGCAGTGTAACAGGGATAAATATAAAGTTTATAAAGTTTCAAAAAGTCAACTGTATTCGTGTAGAAGGAAAGAGACCCCATTCACCAATCATTCTGGGAAATGGAAATTTCAGTTCGCTACCAAGTTGCTAACAAGACAGTGCTTCTTCTGCATGCAAAACCTGTGGGCTGAGTGATGAAGGTATGGGATAAAGATCAACTCTCTCTAGACTTGGAACCCTTCAGACCAGAGCCTGAAGGGTTAGTTCTGGGCTTGGCTTTTCCAAAGGAACATTAACAATGTGGAGCATGGCCACAGAAAGTCAACATATCACAAGGGTGACAAGTCTGAGAGGCTTGGTCTAATCAGCACAGACATCATCCTCACCGTCATCACTCGCATTTGTATAGTGCTCTGGAGATTACAAAGTGTATTCTCATATATCATCTTATGTGGGGAAGACTTGGGTTAAATGAAAGCTGTCTTCAAATACCCGAGGGGCTGTGCAGTGGGAGGAGGATTAAATTCATTCTGTGTGGCTTACAACTAATGGAAGTCAAGGAAGATATATTTCAACTCCACTTTACAAAAATTAGAACTTCAGAATTCTTTGAAGTCCTCCATATTGGTCTGAACAGAAGCAATCTGTTAGTGCTGGCACAAAACCGTATCTGAAATGGATGGATAGGCTTCTGGGTCAAATGTATAGAGTTTCCAAATGAAAGATGGATTTCCTACTAAGGCAAAGAACACCCTGCTTCTGGAGGTGAAAACCTACCAGACAGGGTAGAGGCACTGGAGTTCTAAGAGTCTTCCAGCTCGAAGTTACTTTGAAAAGTGGTCACTTAAGAAATTAGTGGTAGTGATGGTAGTGGTATTCATTGCAGTGTAGACAGATTTTCTCTGCGGTGTGAGATCAGCTCCGTATTTGATACCATATTTAGTGTCATGAGAGTATACAACAGCCTCTGCCTTTCCTTTTTCATTCACTTTGACTACCTAAAACACTTTTACAGGAGCCAGAGGCTCTTTCATCCAGTCCCCAGCCCTGACGATTTAGAAAGCGGCAGCAGACTGGGGTTCTTACCATATCCCACACGAAATTGGAAAGCCAGTAGATGACAGGCTTTACTCCACTGATGAACTGCAGGTGCTTCGCTTTGCTGACCCGCTCTTGGATCAGGAACACAACAAAGCTGGCCGGGACGAAGGACATCGCGAAGATGACACAGATGGACACAAGGACATCCACTGACGTGGTCATCCTGAAAAAGAAAGGCAGTGAGGATATGAGGGATCACCGATGCAGTTGAGAACTCAAGCAAGATACATGCATGCACGAGTGTGTGCACACACGCACGCGTGCAAACACACACACACACACATGCACGCAAACACACACAGAGATCTGAGATGTGAGGCATAGCCCAGAGGGAAAAATCCATTGACCAAATGTATTTTATTCAGGGTTAAAGATGATTATTTTCAATTTAAAAAAACCCTGATAATTAAAATGCAAAACTGATTCCAATGAGGCAAAAAAGAATCCATTGCCATAATGAAATTATTTTTTTAAAGATTATTTATTTACTTAGAGAGAGAGAGCATGAGCAGGGGGAGCGGCAGAGGGAGAGGGAGAGGGAGAAGCAGACTCCCCGCTGAACAGAGAGCCTGACACGGGACTTGATCCCAGGACCCTGGGATCATGACCTGAGCTGAAGGCAGACGCTTAACCAAATGAGCCAGCCCGGCGCCCGCCATAATGAAATTATTAAAGGAAGTCTGGCATTCACTTTGGCCTTCACTTTGGCCTTCTGTTCTTGACCCTTAAGAGCATTAAGTTGTAAATGTTCACACATATAGGACTAGTGTACCTTGAAAATGAAATAAAGCAGAAGTATTAGTGTGAAACTATTCAAGTAAGTTAATTTCTGGCTGTAAATAAAAGTGAAAACAATAGTGTGTGCTTATCAATCTAACAAATAGCAAAAATTCTATCAGATTCTATTAAAGGAGAACAGTTATAAGCCCATTAAACAGGACGTAACAAACTATTTTTATATGTATTAATTTTATATAAACTTGGTATAAAGATCCTATTGGTATATACTGATATTCTATATGAGCTAAGCAGAAATAGCTGTGCCACGCTCTGGACACAGGAAAGAATCTAACACGTGCTGAATATCAACAATGTGTTGAGTGCTGGACTTGGCAATTTACATGAATTGCCTCATTTAACACCATACATCTAGAAATTTAGAAACCAGAGTCACAGATCTCTAGGATTCCAAAGGTTACGCACTTTAAACTGTGATATACTGGCTTCAAACTTCACTCACACACACACACACACACAAACACATGCGCGCACACTTGATTCAGGAATTAAAAGGACAAGCTGATAAAAGCATGCTTCACCAAGTTTAGGAAACAGTGGTTTCAAAACTAATAAAACTGGTTTTCTATGAACGACTGTGTTAACCGTGAGTTAAATTATTTGAGGATTTTATTGACAATGTCACTTTATATAAATTCACTCAAGGTAATGGTTTTTGATCCATCAGAATCCTGGATCTTCTGCAGTTTAATCCCTGACAGCCAGTTCATGAAGTGATCATTTTCTGCCCAGGACCCGAATTCACCCGGACCTACCATAATGTAACTGTATCCTCAGCCGGCACTCTTCAACCAGCTGCACGCTTCCCTCCCCTACTCCCCGGCTCCACCAACAGCCTCTCCTCTCCTCTCCTCGCCCCACCCAGGCAGACTCAGCCATGCTTACAGAGCCACTTCCGAGAGCTGCTGCTTGGTGAGATTCAGGGGGTGATTGAAGGCAGTAATCCCATACTGGCTGGGGTTCTCTCCCTTCTGCAGGCTGGCCCGCAGAATGGCATTGTTGATGACGTTCAGGAAAGAGCTGATGGCATGCCAGCCCTTGTTGTTGAACCACACCTAAAAATAAAAGACACCAGGTACAAAGTGATGCTTCCAAATCCTGCTCCCGGGAGTAGCTGTGCATGCACATTTTCAAAATGCCAGTCGTACACCAAGATGAAACATTAGCGTCGGAGGACATGGTGACGTCCTAACAGAGGCCAGGGTATGCGGAGCACTGACCAAACGGCCAGGCACCACGCTGCCTACCTCGGCTCTTTAACTCATTCAATCCTCACTACAGCTTTAAGGCGTGACTCCTGTCTTGGTTTCTTGGATTAGGAAACCGAGGCTTAGATAGGTTAGGGAACTTGGTCAAGGTCACAGCGGTTCCCTCAGTATGTCTGGCGGTAAAGCCAATTCTCTTTACCACCATGCTGTCTGGCCTCCACGGTAAAATCAGTAGTCTGCTCTTTTCTGTCATGAATACGCCTATCAACGTTATGAGCTGAAAGTACTTAAGTATTATTGTTCATCAAGAATCTACTGGAACAGAGGACCTCACCTTGACGTTATTTTTCGTGTCCAGTCCTGTCATGAACCTCCCCAAGCTGCTGAGAAATCGATCTGCAGAACTGTCCTGTGAACAACAGTAACCTGCCTCAGTTGGGATGATTCACAAGGGAAGGGCAACAGGACAATCCTATGAAGGGCCACATCGTTACTGCCTTGTTCACCCGAGTGAGATATGAAACCACGCAGGACTGGCGCCCGAGAAATAAGTGATGACCAGAAATCTAAAGCATTCATGTTGCCATAAACCACACATTCTGAAAGAATCACAGGGACACTGTGTGACTTCAAGTCCCAAGATGCAGAGGTCTCGCTTAACCGGGTGGTAAGCATTCTTCAAAGCAGTCCCCTGGGTGTCCCCCTGAGACCCAGAACTACGCTCCATGGGCAGATGCGTCGGATATGTGGGGTCTGGGCCTCAAAAGCGGAGTTACAGACTCTAGGACTACTGCGGATGCCCATCATCCTAAAATCCATGCCATCGGAGCTCTCATTCTCATTTAAATAACGGGAAACCCAAAATACTGAGAAATGAAGTGACAGCCTCCAAGGTCCTGCCACCAGCTTAAAGGAAATGATTCATTTCCTTTTTAACCAGTGATTGTTTCAGGTAAGTGGGTTTGAAGCCCAGTTTATTTACTTCATGAAGTGAAGTTATTCTGAGAGCTTTTAAACCTCTGAAATTTTTTTTTGACCTATGTTTTCAGATATTAAATATCTGCTGAGTAGCTCAGTCTTGGCCGGCACAAGATCAGTAGATGCCAAAAATGGCTTTGGATTCAAAGTCTTCAAAACAGTAAGTGGCAAGGTGATTAAATGTACCTGCCAACCACTCCCACAGAGTGGCAACTCTGGGCCCATTTTTCTGACATGTCCTAGGATGGATACCGTACCTTGGCCAGCTTCAAGTGCTTCTTCACTTGCTTGATGGCATTATTAACTTCTTGACTTGAAGGAAGTGAATGAGAATTACTGGCACCCAGGGAAAACCCTCCATACCTAAAAGAACAGCCTAACATTAAAATACAGTGTGGTACACGGTATCATTCAGCAGCAGACGTCACATGAATGTGTGCAGGCTTCATGGAGGGGAATTGCTTATTCAAAGCAAGACCAAAGTTAGACTTGGAGAAAGCTGCATCTTGGCCTCCTCTGAGGACTTCTGGCAAGCTCTTAACTCTTATGGTTACTGCCCAAGGGGGAAGAAGCTGCACTGTGATTACACACAGCGTGAGATGGCTGAGACCCTGAAGAAAGAAGGGTCTTTCGCCTCACAGATGCTCCTCCTCCCACCCTGGTGGTCCCGGCCTGCACCTGCACGTGGGTCTCTGGGTGTCAAGGCAAGCAGACGGGGAGTTAGGGGAGGACAGTGACCAGAACAGCCTAGGGAGGGCTTAGAGACAGGCCATGGCTCTTTCCTAGCATGAAGGCCACTTTAGGGGTCCCAGTCTGCATCTGCTCTGTGCCGAGTTCTGTGGGTGCTGGCCCTTGTGAAAAAGGCAAAGAGGAAAGGTGGGCTGCAGTGACAGAGCTAAGTTTTGGGGCAGCCATATAAGGCATCTCATTCTCTAGGAAGTACAAACTGGCTTCAAGTGTTTTTCATTCCTTTCTTCCCTAGTGCCACCTGGTTCCTTCAAAACTGAGAGAGATAAAGGAGTTCAAATACTGTGAAAATAGATAGCTTTGATGCCTCTTATTTCATCTAAGACCTTCTTGGTCTCATTATAAAGGCCTGAAAAATTGTCCCGGAGTCCCCAGGACCCCCTTGGGAATCTGATTTGGTGGGGAGGAAATGTAAATAGAATAAGGTATTTCCCTCACAACACTGTGCTTCCCGGTTAAATCCCTAGAGACCTCCAAGAAACTGCTGAATCTCCTCAAGGGGATCAGAAGGCCAAACATTTCAAAGGCATCTGAAGTGGGAGCTGAGCACTGAGAAGAAACACCAAGGGCAAAACAATCCCCACACCCCAACTTCCTGGGATCTGAGATATCGGGATCAAAGTCATCCTTCTGAACTACAGGAGTCCAGACAAAATACAAGCGAGCACAGAAAGAGATCAACTTACCTAAACTCATTCACCCAGATCTTGTTCTTTAAACTGCAGAAGCCAAAGAAAAAGAAACCAAAAATCAGTTCAAAAAAACATTGATCCTATTCCTGATAACACAAAAGAAGTTACTGTCTACCTGAGGAGACAAGCCAGGACAGAAAGAATCCCGTGATCAGGCTGCGGGGGGGTGTACCCATAGAAGGACACCCCAGTCACCAGGTCTTTCCTTCTCCCCATTTTAAAACCTTGTCATTTATAAGAAAATCATGCTTTGGATTAAACCACTTCAAAAACCACCTTATAGACAAAGATGTGACTGAACTAAAACTTTTTTTTTTTTTATTCTTTTTAAGTAAGTTCCACACCCAACATGAGGCTTAAACTCATGCTTCTGAGATCAAGGGTCGCATGCTCTACAAACTGAGCCAGCCAGGTGCCCCAAGACTTACTGAATTCAAGGTAATATGTCAACTACAGAGGACATGGAAAGGTTATGCCTCTTTCTCGGAAACTCGACAGTAATTATCATTCAAGCATTTAAAGTCACTGAGAACACCTAACAGAAAAGCCCAACAAGCCAAAAGGACACCAGAACAAACATTTCCTGGGCATCAAGTATTCAACGCTGTGCCTCGATAGCCCTGGAAACTTTGGGGCTGTTCCAAGGCTCCACAGCCACGTCAGGCCACCTGGACTCCATAATGCCACATATTGTCCACATTATCACACGTTCCATTCACGAGAGGCACTTTATATATATCAGTGTCCTTCAATCTTCCTAACAAAATAATAAGAGCAATGGTATGATCACATACTCTACAAACAAAGACTTTTTAAAGGATAACTCGTTGCTCCTGGTAAAGCAGATGGTAAGTAGAATTCAAATTTGAATCGAGATTTTTTTATTGACATGCAACTGACATAGAACACGATGTAAATTTAAGGTGTATAACAGTTTGATTTGATGTATTTAGGTATTATGATTACCATGATACCTCCATCATGTCCTAAAATCATCACCTCTTTTTTTTTGTGGCAAGCATATTTAAGATTTAGTTTCTTCACATCTTTGGAGTATGTAATATAGTATTGTTAACTATAATCATAATACTGTACATCTGATCTCCAGAATTTTTCTAATGCACAGCCCTGTGATTACACCAGGCAGCCTTACCTTGATGCTGACAACTTAAAGTTCATAATACTTATCTTTTCTAGGTTGGGAGAATACCCTAAACTTCCAAAAGCCAACATCAGGCCAAAATTTGGGATTTTTCCCCATCAGTGTGCTATTTTTAGACCTGTAATTCCCCTAATCAGGACTGAAAAAAGCAAGGGCCAAGTTTAGTAAATAATGACCTTTTGGCTATGATCTGCACATAGGTCTTCACCAGATAATCCGAAATGTTTCTTCCCGTCAGGTTCTGAAGGATGTCTGCAGTGTTCTGTTTTCTCTGTCATCACAGAAAAAAAACAAGCGCAAGTGTCTTTATGCGCCACAATTGAAACAGGAAAAAAAAAAAA
>NC_138382.1:55689078-55729332 GCF_054177405.1 Leptonychotes weddellii
TGAAATACGGAAAGTCTGGCTCCAGCATCCACCTCACAACCATGACCCTCTCCTGCCTGCACTGGTCAGGGAGCCTGCGGCCCACCCGGGGAGCCAGAGTCACTGGCCTGGAGCAGCACTTGTCACCTGAGCAAAGAATCCCTTCCGACTCCGTCTGGCAATCAGCAGCCTCTTCCACAGAAGGGCCACAAACTGCTGCTGTGTGAGCTTCCAGCCCTTCACCTGGTAGGAGCCTTTGCCGTCCATCCCACTGAGCAGGTCTGTTTCTCTGGATTCTGCAAGAAGCCAACACTGAAGGTCACCTAGTATCTGAGGCAGTCTTGACCTCACCACGCTCCGCCCTCCATCATCCTCAGCAACCATCTTGGAGGCTTGTGTTTGAAAGCCAAAGTCTCTCAGAAGTCAAGGGCTTTCATGACAAATCAATGTCCCAGGAAAAGCTAGGACCCCAGATGTCCAACAGTAGAGCTTTCTGCCTTCCAGTCCTCATGTGAGGAGTGCACCAAATGAAGGTGCCTTGAGACAACTGAAGAGAAGCATTCACACATAACTGTTGTACATCAAGTCATTCAGATGAACCAAGTCATCCCCAATTTCTTATAAAATATTCTATGAGACAGGCCATGCATTTAGGCTGACATAATTGAGAACAGACAATGCTGATTTGTCTACCATCTATTATTTTGGTAAAAATAGACACATTCAAATGATCTAAGTACAGACAATGTCTGAAATCAGGGAAAACATGAGGGCCACACACTCATAGGAGCAGGATTGGGAGAAAGGTTTCTGTACCTCAAAATCGTATAAAAATCCTTGTCTTAAACTAATGATTCCTAACTGAGGCGCTTTCACATTTTACCAAGATTTGCTTGACTTCTTGTCTTCCATTCTCCATCCCAGTCAAACACAGAGGGACACACTCATCCAGAATATCTAAGTCTAAGGTACAATTAGCTCTAAAAACTGACTTATTTCAAAATCATTCATCAACAATTAAATACCTTATCTAGGCAAGAAACTGGGTCTCCACAGAAACGATAAAAATGGATTCAGAGGACTGAGGGACCATCCTTTTATATGTGTCTCAAGTGAAAGATCTCAACTAAATGAAAAAAGTGATGAGGATGGGCTCCTTCAGGTTTGATGGTTTGCCCAATGCTGGAAAAGCAAATGTGGCTTTTTTCATCATCCCACTACCCTTTGGACCCTGTAGGCATCTATTATCCCACGCTCAAGGCCGTTAAAAGGTAACGTGGGAGTAACACAAGACAAGAAATTCACTTTCAAACAATGGAACACAGATCTTGCCCAAACAGACCTGGGTCTACATCAGAATCATTAGGATCAGTAGCATCATCTTCAGTGAATGGGCGAAGGCAGCTCTGCTTGTCCCCGAAGGCCCGTCTGTTTCGTCTTGCTGGCAAGGTGCCATCTGCAGACAAAAGGAAGGAATTCCACATTTTATTTTATTTGTAACAAAACAAGCCCTCCTCAAGTCAAAGGGAAAGGGATAACACTGGTGAGCTAAGATGGCCTACAGAGGCACTTCCCAGAGCATACAGCTCCCCCCGAGGCTTACCTGAGGTCTCAGCATCCACCCCACTCTCTTCGGCCACTTTGAGAAATATCTGAAAAAACGGTAGTGAGAATAGTATAAGCATCACGTGATGAAAGCAACCATCACCGCCATGATTATTACATTATTGAGTGGCTTGTTAGCCCCTAAAGACAAAAAGTAAAAGCTTCAATTATTAGTAATACTTTGCCAGTCATTTGGGAGTGAAGGCATTTTTAACCAGAGAACATTTCCCCGGTAGTGAGAACTATCAATCCAGACAATCTTTTTCAAATTAAAGGTTTGACATTAGAACACTACAGAAGAAATGTGTTCTGTATCTACAGGGAACACGTAAGGTGGCTTCTTCCAGGTCTATGGCCCCCAAATCTCTTGAGTAGGCTAGCACCATGCTAAGTCATCCAAGACAGAATGATCAAAAGATGATGGGCTCCCCATTACTAGAAATATTATATCAGGGATTCAAACATCGTAAGACAATGTGAACTAGCCAATGATTTCTAAACTCTGAACTACAGACCACAGCCTGGAAAGCATGTAATAAAAGCACAGACATTAAGGTCTTACCTCCAGAAATTCTCATTCAAAGACCCTGGCGCCGAGGCTTGGAATTTTTATTGTCAGTAATATCCCCAGATGATTTCTCTGCCTGGTCAAGCTTGGGGACCACTGGGCCAGACAACTTTTGTATCCTTCCCAGCCCTCCAGGTCTATGATGCTGTGGTCTCTAAAGGCAGGTGCTGCTACACAGTAGAGAGAGCATGGGCTTTGTAGCCCAAACCCTCGATGCTGAATCCTAGCTCGGCATCCCTGAGTGCCCACCTTTTCATCTTATTATAGGGATAATATTAAGTTACAATGATTTTTTTTTTGAAGATTTTATTTATTTAAAGAGAGAGAGTATGCATGAATGGGGGGGAGGGGAAGAAGGAGAGAGACAGAGAGAATCCCAAGCAGACTCCGCGCTGAGCACAGAGCCTGACACAGGGCTCGATCTCACGACCCTGAGATCATGACCTGAGCTGAAATCAAGAGTCGGACACTTAACCGACTAAGCCACCCAGGCACCCCTACAATAATTAAAACAAACAAACAAAAAACAGCAAAAAACCCCCACACACCCAGGTCAGCACGAGGCACATGCAGATTTTCCATAAATGTTGGCTATTTCCTACGCGTGGCCATGACACAGCCATGTCAGGGAGCAATCCTAATCTAGCTCTCCTGCCATCTCCCACCACTTTAAAGGGTTAACTATGGCAGTAATACCCCAATATCAATGATATAAGGCCTCAAATGACCAGCTCCATGGTAATCCTATTCCCCTGGGGGAAAAGCAGGCTACCTGTCTGGCCTTGGGACTGTGGGACCTGCTATACTCGGACAGTCAGTCACTGAACGTACTTCTTCCAGGGTCGTCTCCGAGATGCCGTAACTGGAGATGCCCAGGTCTGAGAGCCGGTCATCAATCTCATGGAAGAGTTCCACAAAGGCCCCCTCCTTGGCAGCTTCGTAGGGCAGCACGTAAGTCAGTTCATGCCCAATGTCTTCCACTAGCCGGGCCTCAGCCACGTGCTTCCTGATGAGGTTGGAGATGGCCGAGACATCTGTAGGGACCAAAGCACAAGGACAGCTCAGGCGGCTCAGAGGCCCCCCACATCAAGGGCCAGCCATGCCTCACCTTCTCCCTTTGCCTACCCCTCAGAAGCCAGGTGTCCACGCAGGACACCCGTCCCCAATACTTAAGTCTTTCCGCATGTTCATCTCTGGCCTGAGAGTTCCTGGGAGCAAGGACTAGGTCTTATTCACCAAAGCCAGGAACACTGTAGGTTCTCAGTACATTGTGGGTGGGTGGAGGACTTTCAGAGGTGGAAAGCCTGTGTCTATTGCCTGAACTCCAGGAGTCTTCAATGGAAGACCTGAGCAATGGAGAATTAAACGATTCTTCACCCTTCCCTAACCTGTAAACGAGGCTCCTTCTATTTATGTCAATAAAGGGCTAATCAAACGGTTCGTGGAGGAAGACATCTCTCTGGAAAAAGACAGCTGTTAGGACTGGCCACCGATGGACACAGTAAAGGCTTCTGCTCCACAGGTGTTACTGGTGACACTGCTGTCCTATATATTGTGCAAAGGAGGACCCAGCAGGCTGCTCTCCGTCTCCTGGGCTCGCTCTCTCCTTAGCTACTGAGATCCAATCCCTCCCCCATGGCTTGGCCCTCAGTACCTCACCCTGGTCTCCAGTGTCCAGCCAGATCCATTCCCCGGAGATGCCCCACCCCCAATCACGTCAGCCTCTC
Source organism: Leptonychotes weddellii (assembly GCF_054177405.1). Lineage (NCBI taxonomy): Eukaryota > Metazoa > Chordata > Mammalia > Carnivora > Phocidae > Leptonychotes > Leptonychotes weddellii. The sequence goes on from NC_138382.1 coordinate 55,692,958, forward strand.
GGGGTCACTGCCCTGCCAACTCCCACACCGAGCCCCCCAGCAAGCGTTAAGCCAATCTGCCACCAAGCTGCACCCTCTCCCAGCACCCCCACCCCCACCCGGCCCCAGCCCAGCAGCAAACCTTGAGTCAGCGCCACCAGCCTCTGCACCTCTCCTCCTCTGCCTCCACTCTGCCCAGCTGGGGGAAGCTCAGGCACCACCTGAATAAGAAACCCCAGAGTCCTTACCGATGGTCAGCGTGTCACTTTCATGGTCGCTGCCCAGGCCAGCATCAGAACTGCTCTGAGAAACACTGTCCTCCTGATGGCAAAGAAGGAGGTGAGAATGGGTCAGGGACCGAGCAAGGTACAGCCACCAGCACCTTCGCCAGGGCGGGCTTCCACGAGGCCCTACTGCGTGGCTCCTCCTGGGAGGCAACTGACGGGGCGGCCGTGGCTTCGGAAGCCGCTGACACACGTGTGCTGTGTGCACAGGAGGTCAGGGAGCACAGCCACAACGGAAGGGGGGCCAGCGACGAACGCTGTCGCCAGGCATCCACTGACCCTCCTAGCATGGATTCACCTGCCTGGTTATCTGGCTCGGTGCCTCTCAAGCCTTGACTTATGTTGAGCCACCAGGGGACCCTGCTAAAATGCAGATTCTGATTTAGTGAGTCTGAGAGCTGGGCCCGTGTTTCTGCATTTCTAACAAGCTCCCGAGTAATCCCGGTGCTGCTGGTCCTCAGACCACACTTGGAGTAACAGGCACTAGTTAAAAAGTAGATAAGCAGACGGGAGGTGAAGGCTGGGATGTAAATGTTTCAGGTGCCACTGGTTCCAGCACACAAATGGATCTCAGGCATGTACGGTGGAACAGAGGAAAACCTACCTGGTTATCGGGTTCTGGTCCCACCTCTGTTACTTACCTGCTCGCTGGCCTACAAGCCTCATTTCCCTAAACTGAGATAATAATCACAATACCTCCCTCCCACTGTTGTTCGGCACTTCGAGATGAAGGAAGTTAAAAAAAAAAAAAAGAAAAGTTTATAAATGATAACGATGCTGCAAAAAAATTAACTAGTACTGTCATTTTCTTTTATGCCCAGAATCTGCTAGCGTGTCCGCCATGAAATCAGTGTTCAATAAATATTTGCTGTTTTGTAGTTTAGAAGTTAAGGTCAATGAGATTCAAAGGGAATGAGCAGGAATGACAGAGCATTCTGCAGCTCGGGCTCGTCACTCCTGGCGAGTCTTTTTTCTTCACTCTAATAAAGTCCCCTAAGGACCTTCTCTATCACTCACTGTGCCTCCACAGGAAGAAGGAAGTGGGATCCAACCACACTGTCACTGTAGGAACAGATGTGTCCTGCGCTTTCCACACAGGAAGTATGATGTGATTCCATGCGGCAGAGTGGGGTGGACATGGACAAGCCAGTGGACAAGCCACTCCCAGCCAACAAGCCCAGCGCCAGCCCAGCACTGAAAACACGACTCACCTTCTTCAGGTACGACACAGTGCTACTGCTATTTCTGCAGGAACTGAGGGAGGATTCCACATCCTTCTTAACCAGGGTCAGGTAGTAGCCTGTTCCCAGCTGGTTCTTCAGAAATAGGGAGGAGCCCACACAGCACAGCTTCCCATGGGAAATGATGGCAATCCTGTCCCCCAGGATGTCTGCTTCATCCATGTGGTGCGTGGAGAGAATAATGGTGCGGCCTGCCAGGCACAAACACAAGGGCACGGGACGAGTGAGGCCTCCTGGTTCTCAGTGACTGAAGCAGCTGCAACGACAGATCTATCCGCAGGGGTCACCGAGGCAGAGGAATCTGGAAGCCTGTGTGGCAAAGCCATCCTCACAGAAATCAGAACAGGAACATTCGTTCGGGAATCTGCCACACGCCAGGCAGGGTGCTAGGCGGTCTGCATGCATTTTCATTTCACTAAAGCTTCTATGAGGCAGGCACTACTGTTATTGTAGGTAAAGAAACGGAGACAAGTTAAATGACTTTTCCAAGGTCTCAGGGCCAGCTGGAACTGGCTCCGAAGTCCATGTTCCTCATTTGCCCATCCCCGCTTTCAACAAACATATGTTGTGTACCATGCTGGGGACAGAGATGAACAAAGACATATCCTCTCTTCTCAGCCATCGGTCTAGAGGGGAATACAGTTGTAACAGACATGTCCAAGCTCTATGCTAGAAGTAGCTCTGGGGACCATGCCCTTTATCCCCACTTCTCTTCTTGCCAGCCCCTAGATAATGAAGGGCATACATGTTAAGTGTCTTGTAAGCCAGGTCTTCCTTCCACATCCAGACCACGGGTGAGCACAGAGCTCTAAGAAAAGAAGTCGCACATTCCTGAGAAGCAATTCTGCTGCTCTGTCAAGAACAGCCATGAGCCACGGCTGCAGCCATACGTCTCAAGAGCCCCTGCATTCCTCCCTCCCTCGAAATAAACACACACAAGCTACCTTGTCGGTATTTCAGCAGGAGCTCCCATATTCCCCTGCGGGAGTAAGGGTCCACACCGGCTGTGGGCTCGTCCAGAATGACAACCTTGGATCCCCCAACAAAGGCCAAAGCCACAGACAGCTTTCTCTTCATTCCGCCTATGAGAGAGAGAGAGAGAGACGTTCCAGGACCAGCCCCAGACAGCGAAGGCAGAGGCGCTGAGAGACAATCAGAGGCACCCACCTGGGGACAAGCCAGGGACACACTTCTGACCTACCCCCCACCCCCACACTGGGACACTGGGACAGCTGTTGTTTCTCGTGCGTGTGTGTTTGGGGGGCGGGGGGGGAGGGACTCACCTGACAGCTGACTTGTTTTGCTTTTCAGTTTGCTGGGTGGCAAACCGACATCCAAGGCCATCTGCTCCAGCTCTGCTTTCACGTGCTTCTCCGAGAGCCCCTTCAGCCGCGCATAGAACCAGATGTGTTCTTCCACAGTCAGCCTGGGGACAGAAGGGCAGGTCAGCTCTGCCCTGCACGGGCTGCATCAGAACCCAGTGCTTCCTGACCCACAACAGAAGAAAATGGGCATGTTTCCACTGCCCCCCACCCCGACCTTTTCTAACTATCTCAACTTCTGAAAAATAACAGGAAGAATCAAGACAGAACAACCGTAAGCAACCACCGGAGATGCTGAAGAAGCCAAAGCTGAAATGTGATTGGTCCCTTCCAGCCTATTCCCAGCAGGCCTGGCCACCATACATCAGGCAGTTGCAACTTTCAATCCAGGTCCTCAAAGGGCCCACCCCATAATCGACCATCGACCAAGAAGCTGGCTCGGCTTTCACCTGGAGGAGCCCCCTCCAGGAACTCAGACTGTGCGAGAAGGGAGGCCCCTATGGAGGACATGAGCCTGAGCTGCTCGCTCTAGGGAAGAGCAGACAGGGGTCCAGAAGGGGAGAAGCCCTTGCCCAAGGTCACAGAGCCCAGGTCTTTCTCTGTTCCCCCACGAGGGCTCCCTGGGGGGCCTGAACTGCTGACAGGCCCACCTGAATGGAAGCAATGTCTTGAGCAGGAAATGCTGGGCCATCATGACAAGGGCCCCGAGGCACTGCCAACTCTGGGCTAAGAGCTGCAGCTGGTGCCAGGGAGGAGAGTGATGGGAGAGCCGACAGGCTAACTCGCCCTCTAGAGTGTCAGTAATGGAGAGCACCTTTTCCCACGCCCTCATCCACCAGCTGGACTGATGGGACATCTCTCACCCAACAATCACCTCCTACTTTTCCTAAAATGGAAGGACGACTGGGTCTCACTGTGCAGGGAGGTGAGACCCGCCACCCCCACAGAAGGCAGAATGCTTAAGTCCCCCTCGGCCCATGACTCATGACACACATCCAGGGAGGGTGTGCTTCTCAAAGTGCTGCTGGTACTCACATGTCAAACAGCACGTTATGCTGGGGGCAGACCCCCAGGTTCTGCCGGATGGTGCTCATCTCAAAGCGAATGTCTTTTCCCAGGATGTAGGCAGTGCCCGAGGTGGGAGGGAACAACCCAGTCAGGATTGACCTGAAGACAAAAATTTACAAGTGCAAGAGTCAGTGTTATCCCCATTCCCCTGGAAATGCTCCACACCAGGCCGCAGAGCCCAGGCACCTGCAGCAGAGGCATCAACCTCCCTATACCCCCATTCCTTCCTAACAGACCCGAACTGACCCCTACAAAGCAAACAAGTCCCTCTCATGCTCCCTGTCTCTCATTCTCTCTCTCTCAAATAAATAAATAAAATCTTTAAAAAAATAAATAAAAATAAAAGTCACTGAGGCTAACTCTGGCGTGTATGGCCCGTTCTCCCTCGTGAAGCCACCCATTATAACGTCTTTAGAGGTCCCTGCAGGTCCCAGAAAGGGCAGTCACATGGCCAGGTCTCACACCTCCTTAGCGACAGAGCTCCTGGAAATCACTACTTCCCTCCAACATATCCAATCTCCCCACATTCTTGCTTCATAGTTCTAACCAAACCAGCTCAAAAGGGAGACCCTTTCTCGGAGCTGTCACAGCCTTAGGGTTCCAGGAACAGTGCAGAATTCTGAGAACCAAATGGGAAAGGTCACCAAGAGGGCTCCCAGGCTGTTTTCAGGCCGAGGAGATATCTAGCCAAAACCAGCCGTGGGGAAAGCACTCTTGTGATGAGATAACATCTTACATTCGTCAACTCCTCCCCGGCGCTGCCCTTGCTCCCGTGACCAACGCAATGCCCTTGCATCCTGACTTCTAACTGCGCTACGGAACCTGCCCGCAGCTGATTCTGGCAGCCACACCCTCTTCTTACATGGTGGTGGTCTTCCCAGCTCCATTGTGGCCCAGGAAGGAGGTGATCTGGCCCTCATAGAAATTCAAGGCCAGGCCATCAACAGCCACCTTCATGCCATCCCGGTAAACCTTCATCAGGTTCTGAATGGACACACCCAGCTTCAGGTGTGTGGGCTCCTCCTCCACGCAGACTGTCAGGAGACAGAAGACAGAGGATGGGCATGAACCACAGCAAATACCGACGAGTGGGGCACAAAGACATGGCGGCTGGGCTCGTACTCCCACAGCTGTCCTCTCTCCATGCATACTTCTGGTTTCTCAGGCAGACATTTATTTAGGGCCTGTTTGGGCAGGAGTGTTGGTGATGGGAATTCACTGATAAAGGAGCATTCACAGTCTATTGGGAGAAAAAGACTTGACAAGGAATCAAAATACAGGAGGCGAAAAGCGGTTTAAAAAACACATCTAAAAATGCCGTAGAACTGTGGAATACCCAGCCCATGGAACACGACTCAGCAATGGAAAGGAGTGAACTGTTGATATGCATCACAGCTTGGATGGATCTCAAGGGAATAATGCTGAGTGACAAAAAGCCAACCTCAAAATGTTCCATACTATATGGTTCCATTCATATCACATTCTGGAAATACCATGTGGAGAACAGAGTAGTGGCTGACAGGTATCAGGGACTGGGGAGGAAGGGGGGTGGCTTTAAAGGGGCAGAATGAGGGAGTCTGTGTGGATGGAACAGTTCTGCATCTCGACTGAGCTGGTGATTACATGAATCTCCATGTGACAAAGTGCACAGAACTAAACACACACACATGAATGAGTACATGTAAAACTCTACAATCTGAAGAAGGTCTACACATTATACCGTGTCAATGTCATGGTTTTGATATTGTGCTGTAGTATGCAAGGTGTTACCATCGGGGGAAATGGAAATGAAAGGCACAAGGGAAACCTCCCAATACTATTTTTTTTTGCAACATCCATGAGTCTACAATTATTTTAAATAGAAAAGCCTTTTGTTTGTTTTTCAATGCCATGCAATCTTAGAGGAGGAACTGACTGACTACTTGGGAATCTAGAAGGACTACTCAGGGATGAGGTACAGAATTAGATCTTGGGGAAGGAGGAGGAAGGCAGGCAAGTTGGAGAAAGAGCTCTCCTGTGAGAGGACAGAGTACGTACAAAGGCACGGGGGTGTGGAAGAACAGAACGTGTTCTAGGAGACTGACACAGAAGCTCGGTGTAAAGAGGAGACTGGGCAAGCAGAACAGGAAGAGCAGGAGAAGAGGCTGGGACAGTGGGCAAGGGCCGGCTGTAGGTTGTCCAGTATGCCTAAGGAACAGCAGACTTTTCCACTGGCAACCAGGTGAAGGCACAGAAGAGACCAGCAGGAAAGGGACTCATTAAGTACTTAGGAAGCCACACTGAACACAAAAACAGTTTCTCTCCAAGAACCAGAGCAAACGGCCCAGAAGGCAGAGCCTTTGCTAAACTGTGGGCACCTCCACCTACAGTCAGGAGCCAGGAGAGGATTAGGGCTCTGGATAATGAAGGGTGAGAACATCAAGAAGCACAGGCTGAGCTCTGACAGCCACTTAGTGGCAGCCTACACAGGCTCATATTTCCATCACTATGACAAGACGGGCAGCAAGGTTATGGTTCTTCAATCACAGTTGTCTTTACCCCCTCTTCCTAGCTGTTAATTTATCATAAAGAGTGTGTGTTGGGGGGGGGAGGGTGAATGTATAGATATCAAGGGCCTCTTTCCTAGAAGCCAAGAAAACAAAGGCAATGGCCCTCAGGGACCAAGAGAGTGACTCCCCGATAAGTCAACAATAGCACTGGACACGAATGGCATGGGAGAATTTGGAAAGATGCATTGTGTGTGATTTCTTTGCTCCTAGAGTGGTTTCAGACTCTCTAAAGGGCTAAAGCCATCCTTTGTCCCTGACAGTCAGTGGGGGCAACAGCACTTAGGCTAAGGGAAGGGCAGGTCGACAGCACTTACTTTCTGATGCTCCCTTCTGGCTGGAACCAGGGTGGCTCTTTTCATCACTTTCCTCACCGAACCAGTAGGATTTGGTGCAAGGAAAATACCAGGGCCTGGGGATTCCATACTGGCCTGCAAGCGAAGATAAAAACCAAGATGGAAGCCAAGCACAGCAACATCCTAGCATTCCCGAGGTATCCCAGCCAGAACTACTCCCTCCTTGACACAGCATCTGGAGGTGACACCACCCTGGGATGGAGGTGGGGTAGTAGGAGCTCACATCTGCTGACACCTACTATGCATTCAAACAACCCCACGAGGCAGGTTATCAGCCACTCATTTTATAGATGAGGAAACTGAGGGTAAGTAGCCTACTGAGGTCACTCAGACAGTAAATGGAAGGACTCAGAATCTGAACCCAGATCTGTAGGATACAAAATTGCCTATCAATGCAGGAAGCTCAAGTAGAGGTAATAAACATTCCACATACACTCCCTTAGAGGAAAACCAGGGGAAGCAGAAAAAGTTAAACCTCACTCTCTTAGAATTTGATCTGTATAAACACGTATCCACGGCAGGTCTTGGTCAAGGAGATTTATTTAAGGGAAGTACTAAAATGAATTTTCATGAATGTTAGTTTGATTAAATCACAGGTAAGGGCTTAGAGCCAACATATCTTACTCTTTACAAGCTGTACTCAGGAAACAGAACCTCTGCCAGTGGCTCATTCTGGGGATACGGAATTAGAGAATTGGGCCAGCGTTGGAAGGAGGAACCCTCTAGACTAGCTGACCCAGTGTGACCCAATTGGGTTCACCCCCAAGCACCAACACTGACCAGCTGTGTGTCCACAGGCAAGTTACTTGAGTCCTGCTTCTCTCATTTGCAAAAAAGTGGGTCTAAGAGCAAGTCCCCAAGTCTACACAACACTTGATACAGCACGGCACACAGGGCTCAGGAAATGAGAGCTGGAGCAGTAATACTTTCAGCATCAGCTGCTTCTCCTCGGACTGTTGGCTTGCCGTGGGTCTAAAGCCCTAGCCACTTTCTGGGGAGCCCCAGGCCCTACAGAAATTCCACCACAGACCGGGCAGAGCTTGGCAGCTAGAAATTACATTTTCCCCAGCTGATGGCTAAAGCTGTGTGGAAGCCCCATGTACCTGGAAAGACAGCCTCGATGTACCACGTCATCACTCCATAGAGGAAGGTGTCGAACAGCATCATGGAGACTGAAATGGTGAGGTTGAAGCCATCTTCCTCCACGGGGCTCTCAAACAGGTTGTCCCACTGCACCCCAATGCCCTGCTCCTCAAAAAGGGCAAAGTACTCACAGCCAAACCCGAAAGCCACAGGAGACAGCAGGCTCTGTGAGAAAGAGGCAAAAGTCACTTATCCATCTTATCCATCTCCTAGTCTCTCATTTTCTGGCACTTCTAATATAAATTTCACCTAGAGAAATTTGAATTTGCAAAATGGATCAATTACAAGATATGGAAGTATTCACCTACAGATCCCTTGAGGGGAGTGGGCTCACTAGCAGCACAGAAAAGGATTCTATTTATAACCCCTCATTATGCACACACATTTCAGAAATGCATGCATGACAGAGTGTAAAACTTTTAGAATTTTATGCTTCCAAAGATGCCCCAAAGGCTCAGCAATCCTGCACCCCCACACACAGACACACACACTCATTTCCCATTCTCGGCTTGGACTGCAAGGGGAGGTGAAGCGCCAGGGGCTGCTGTGCGTGCAGTTACTACGCAGGGGTGGTTCCTCACCACGAAGATCTTGAGCGTGAAGCCCACATAGTCTTGCCATGCCACGCACAGCACGTAGGGCAGGTAGAGAATGAAGTAGATGATGCCCCCACAGGCTGCCGCCAGGTTGGCTCTTGAGAAGAGTGTGCTGATCAGGAAACACTGCAGGATGGTCACCACGGCGAACATGGACAGAAAGACAAACACCACGCTGGGGTCACTGTAGGGCAGCAGGTTTCCTAACTGGGAAGGAAGAGACCTATTAAACGTGCTGTCTCAACAAGCACACACGTCCTCGCATGATCTATGGGAAGAAGAGTTTATTCATACTCATCTGAGAGATAATAGGGAGGAGCAGTGCAGCTCATTGTTCTGATCAGGAAACTGAAGCCTAAGTAAGGATAACGACTACCCCGAGACCACACAGCCTAGTAAGAGTGGAGGCAGGAAGAGAAGAGTCTGGGACTGAAATTCATCAAGGTTCAACTCAATGGACAATTCTGTTCTTTGGTTCTCCAAGAAATATTGTTTACCTGGTGTCTCCTTTTATAAGGACCAGGACTCTCAGCACCAAGAAAGAATTGTGGGCGACAGCATCCTATAGGACTTCTCCCTCCAAAGGTCATAGAAAAGGGCCAAGAAATCTTATTCTCCCCCTTGATGACCTGCCATGGATTCTGCATTCTCACAATCATCCAAATTCTTGTGGGCCTTTCAAGTCTATCTCTAGCCAGTTCATCTGGGTGTGTTTGAGGAGAACTAGCCAGCACGTGGTCGCAGAGCAGCTCTTCCCCGCCAGCCACAGGACCACCACCCCTACCAGGGAGCTCCACCCTTGCAGTCAGATATCAGAGCATGAGCAGGGGTTGATTTCAGCGAGACTCACTCTGTCATACTGCTGGGTGACCTCGGGGAAGCCCTTAACCTTCCTTGGCCTCATTTCCTTATATGTTAAATGGGTTAGTGAGGATATAATCAGAAAGCACAGGTGAATGTGCTTTAAACAGTGCTTGGCAACCAGCAAGTGCTCATTTGTATTAACAGTAGCTAGTATTAACCTAAATATTAGTTCCTCACCCTTCATACTCCCCTCTCTTTGAAAATATTTTTTTACATGATGCCTCCTTAAAACAAATCACTGTAAGGAAAGGAGATTAGCATATAAACCTATTAACATATAGGGTAGCACAGAACAGCACTGCCTGGGGTCCCCCTGAAGGCGGAACGTGCTGCCCAGCTGCCGCAGCAGACAACCTCTAGATGTCAACCTCCTCTGGGTCTGTCACAGCCACAGAAAGCTGACTGGCCCGGGGGCTCATGATTCCAATAACTGACTGAGGGGCCCGGGATCTAGGGTGTCAGGGAGGGAGGCCTTGGGGCTGGACAGCTCAGCTCAATGAGGCACAATTCCGGTGAGCTGTATATGGTCCCAAGTGCCCGTGGGGTTGGCCGTGCACTGCATCTCACAGCTCCTTCCCATGCTCAAACCTCCGCATTCCCCACCCCTTCCACAGATGTTGATCCTGAGTAATAAGCCCCGCACCAAACTCTCTCAGCCTCTGCTGCCAGAAAAACCTAACCTGCAATAATATGTATCCCTCTGATTATGGTTTTTAGAAATTCTGGCAGAATCACCACCCAATACATCTAAGGAAATGAACAGCTCTCAGATGCTGCCACAAACCACTGCCCAGAAAATGTCATGGCACACGTGTGTGCCTACATGGGAAGCAAGAGCCCTGGGTTCTAGCCCTGCTCAGCCGCTAGCCAACTGGGTTGACCCTGAGCAAGTCACTCTCACTCTCCCCAAATACAGAATAAGGAAACTGCAGGAGAGGACACGTCTGACCTGTTCCCTCCCAAATAATCTTTGCTTTTCTCCTCATAGCCTGTGTTGGGCTGTTTAGGAGTCCCTGGGCAGCAGGGAGCCAGGGTGGCAGCCTTACTTTCAGGATGACCACAAGCAGGCCGGCGCTCACGAGCAGAGGAATGAGGCTACTGATGAACCAGCTGAACCACAGGATGCCGTTGTCCAGGCCCATGATGCGCATGGTTTCCTTCAGCCGCGCCTCCTTCTCATACACGATGCCCTTGATGATCACAGCCACGGAGTAGATCCAGGCCAGCGTCATGAACAGGGGCATGGACCGGCTCATCACCCGCAGGAAGCTGGAGGCCCAGGGAAGGGCAGAGGAGAATTACAGGGAGTGAGATTCAGGCTCGGAGGCCACTGCCTCCGGGGCCTGCGTGCGAGAGGAAGCCCCAAGACTGAGTGAACGAGGGGCAGGCTCTCCAGACTCCAAAACGTACAGGTTATCAAATGCTTCATGAGGAGCACAATGTAGTATTAACAGTTAGACCAACAAAGTGCCACCACGTAGAATTTCTTTGGGGCCTGCTTTAGTCACTAGGTAACTGTGAGGTGTGGGTTATTTTAAAGTACTAAAACAAAAACGAGAAAACCAACTCCTTCTCTCACAAGAGTTCAACTTCTCCAAGGTCATGTCCCTACTGCCTTGTTCAACTTTTATCACAGATAATGCAGATATAGACTTCAGGCAGCTCTTGTCAGTTATATTTCAGATTCCAAACTGGAATAGGAAAGGCAGTGGGCCGTGAAGTAAAAAGGACACAGAATTTGGACCCTGGAGCCCAGGCCCAAGTCCCAGCTTTACTACTTAGGCACCTACCAGCCATGTGACAACAGGCAGAGGCCCTTAATGCCGCTAAGCTCCCTCCTGTTCTCATCTTAAGACATCCTTTCTAGAGTAAATCTTGGCTGAGGGGGGTCTTGGGAAAACTCTGGCTAATCTTTTTGAAGGTAAAAAACAAGATAATTCAGGGTGACTTGGAAAAGCCAGAGCGAGCCACGCAAGGAAACAGCTGCTCAGTGCAAAACATAGAACAAATATAAGAGGAACCCCACTCCTTCTACACTCTGATCCCTACACACATACACCACAATGGAGAATGAGAGAATTTCCAGAATTTGGAAGAGACATTACATATCTCAGATGCCTGCAACTACACCTCTGCCCATGCTCGCTCACAAGAAATCATTAGAGGGGCGCCTGGGTGGCTCAGTCAGTTCAGCACCTGACTCTTGGTTTCGGCTCAGGTCGTGATCTCAGGGTCATGAGATCAAGCCCCCACACCCAGGTGGAGCCTACTTAAGATTCTCTCTCTCCCTCTGCCCCTCCTCCCCCCTCCCCCGCTCTCTCTGTCTCTCTCTCAAAAAAAATCATTAGATCCAAAAACACAGTTTCCACAACAAGATCTTGTCAGCTTAGTGACTAAGCACTGAAAGATTATCTGAAGTCCAAGATAAAAAGGCCTTGTTCAGTTTTATTTAGATTGTTTCAAAATGCAGTTTACCACATATAAAGAGTCAGTGGACAAACGGACCTGGAGGCAGCTTTTATAGGTCTAGATCACTGTTTCTGTGTTTGGGGGATGTATGTGCGTGTATGTGCTTGCATGTGTTTGTCATGACACATTTGAAATTTGCAGACTAAGCAAACTTTGACCAAAAGGGCAGGATATGTAAAAAAATAGAAGCACTGGTAACTGCAGATGAAAAAGGAGGGAGGATTCCAGGATGTGCACATGTATGTCCATGTGGCTGGAACCATCAATGACCTACACCTGGCATCTTATTTCCTAAAATCTTCACTGAATTTCAAAAAAGATTTTTTTCTATCAACACACATGTAAAATACATAAAATCAAAGCATCCTATCTCCTCCTTTGGATGTATGTGCACGCATGTGTGTATAAGTATGTATGTGTAGGTACTCTCTCTGGGAACAGTGTTACCCAGTTCCGTGAAGATGGCGGCTCAGTGGTAACTTACATGTCATCGACATAACAGGGGTAGGGCATCTGCTGCACATAGACACCAGTTTTCTTCTCGGTGCCCGTCAGCACCCTGATGATCGCCTGTTCCACCACATCTTGTAAGTAGGCAAAGCCCCCCCAGACATACCGCATATCCTCAAAGGGGTCAGCCCGAGGACCGGGGTCCCAGTACCTAAAACCAAATCACAGGTGACTAAATATTCCTGAGAACCATACATCAAAAAAAGCCAATCACCCACAATCCCACCACCATGACAGAGCCCCTATTTTCATCTTATATATTTTTATCTTATTTTATGGTCTCAGTTGTGCACATATTTTTATTTATTTATTTATTTAATTTAAATTCAATTAGCCAACATACAGTACATCATTAGTTTCAGATGTAGAGTTCAATGATTCATCACTTGCATATAACACCCAGTGCTCACTACACCATGTGCCCTCCCTAATGCCCATCACCCAATTACCCCATCCCCCCACCTCCCTTCCCTCTAGCGACCCTCAGTTTGTTCCCTATAGTTAAGAGTCTCTCCTGGTTTATCTCCCTCTCTGATGACTTCCCATTCAGCTTTCCCTCCCTTCCCCAATGATCCTCTGCGCTATTTCTCATATTCCACATATGAGTGAAATCACATATTTTTAAACAGATATAATGAGAATGAGCATACCACCACCAGAATGTTGGTTTGGTTTTTTTCCCCTTCCTTGGCTACCTAACATTGCATCAAGTGGACATACCAAAATTTGCTTAATCATTCCCTTTTTTACTAGCTGTTTGCCCCTTTTTGTAAAAATGGATAATGCTAGCACAGGGAACCTGAAGGCTTTATTTCTTCTTATCTACCTGTTGATTTAATGCCACAGGATTAATTCTCTTGAGCGGAAATGCTGAGTCAAAAGATGATTATTTTATGACCTTTGAAATAACTGTCTCTAGCAATGAATGTGCCACTTTCACCAAAATCATGCCACCAATTGGAGTTATTTTGGGGTGAAATTTCTACCAAATTATTACTTAAAACAAAGTGCCTCTAGTCATTTTAGCTGCTCTTGACTTCCCCCAAACTGTCTGGTATGGGGAGACTGAACTCACCCATCCTTGATTTTATTTGTCCTCTCCACATTGTCAATGTCCATTCGGATCTTGTACTTGACATGACGGGGCAACTCCACACTGTCAGGAGTGATTCCGGTGAACACGATACCGGCCCAGAACTTCCGCTCGTCCAGCAACTCCATGGACTTGCTGATGAGCCGGACTTCTGTTGCTACCGGTTCGAGCTTATTCAAGTTGACACACTGACGGAAGAAGAGCCTTCATGAGAACGCTGGGGGCCAGGAAAACACGCAGTGCCCAAGGCAGGCTCTGTCCTAAGAGGGATGTGCTAACTGCGTGACATTTTTATCCTCACCCTCTCCAAAGTCATTTTCCAATATTCGATTGAGAATGGATCCTTTTGTTTTTTAACTACAACTTAAGAGAAATGCTAGAAGTATTTAGAGATAAGTTACTTATATGGATTTTTGTGGCGGGAAAGAGGTTGAAACAAGAATCATACCTCCTTTTCCTCTGTTTTCTTGGCAATTTTGAGTATCAACTAACAAAGTAAGCAGACAAAACAAACAAAAAACGCTTATTTGTCCCTATTAAGTCACATAATTTTTAAAACTAGATTTTTAAAATATAATGTGTCCTATTAGTTCTTAGATAAACTTCATAAATAGAGCCTTTTTAAGGGCATGCTTTCTTGACATTAGGTATTGAGCTATGAAACCTGGGGAAAACCTAGAAGACAATGGACAGAAACACTTCTCAGAGAGAATAAAGCTAGAGTTAGGTCCATTTATTCATTCATTCAGTCATTCAACTAACATTTAGGAGTGCCTTCTGTACACCAAACCCTATGTTAGGTTTGAAGGATACTACTGGAAATAAGACTACACATTATTTCTAAACTTTCCTCCAATCCAAACCTTATTGCACCACCTCAGAGAAAGAAGCCAAAGGCTCTTCTAAATGATCCATGGAACAGATCCTCACCTCCATGAAGCGAGAGATGGTCTGGATTGCCTGGTCAGTCTCATTGAAAGCTTCTCTCCAGGTGTACACAGAGCCGTTAGCAGACTGGACATCCTCTGGGTGCTTGGCCAGAAATGCCAGGATATCTTTGGCAGTCCAGTCTAAGCCATCCAACTGCTGTTCCCAAAAGTGGTCATTGCTTCTACTGTCCAACAGTGTCTGCCATTCCAACGAGAAAGTACAATCAATAAACACCAACTCAGTCTAGATCCTAAGTCTTATATGATTTACAAAATCTAACCTTTTTATGTGAGGTAGATAACACTGTTCCCATTTTATAGATAAGAATATCGAGGTTGGAAAAAAAAAAAAGTATGGGGGCCCCAGGGTGGCTCAGTCCATTAAGTGACTGCCTTTGGCTCAGGTCATGATCCTGGAGTCCCAGGATACAGTCCCACGCCAGGCTCCCTGCTCAGCAGGGTGTCTGCTTTTCCCTCTGACCCTCCCCCCTCTTGTGTTCTCTCTCTCTCTCAAATAAATAAAATCTTAAAAAAAAATTTTTTTTTAAAGTATGATTTTAACCAAGGCTGAGTCATAATGTTAACAGGACATGGAGCTGAGACTCAAAGTCAGACTAGTCTGAATCCAGAGTCCATGTTTCCAGCCTAGCTTAATAGTATCAACTGCAGGAACAACAATGATCATACTTACTCTGCACAATTTTTATATTAGATCATTTATATGTTTTACTTCACCCAACTCCATGAGCAAGATCTGTCCAAAAGTTCCCATTTTTACAGATGAGGAAAAAGGTTCAGAAAGGTCAAGTCCCTAACATAAAGTCACACAGCTAATACGTAGGAAAGCCAGGGTATGAAACATGGATTCTGATTCTACCGTACCTTCCCCCGCATTATATTGTCTTCCTCTTTTGAGACTCAAGCTGATGACTCCTCATGACCTTATCTCTAGACTAAATTAAGACAAACCCACTTGTGCTGTTTAGTTTGGGAACATGCTGCCACGATAAAACCAAGTAAAATTGCAGGATGCATGGGTTATGATGCAGAAGAGGCCTGTCTTTCATGTCTTGTTCCCTGGCTGGTTGGTTTCCCATGTGAGCCAACATGGAAGAGAAAGACAAACTAATCTGGTGTTCAACGAGTAGATCCAGAGGGCTGGGGCAGAAACCCACTCAGGTGCTGCCAGGAAAGTGGGTTAGCTTCCAACTCAGCTCATGGAAAAGGAGAAGCAGGTGGAACACCTGTCACAGCTTCAAGGGGAGAGATGAAATTCTGGTTCTACTGAAATGGAATCTCTAAGGAGCCAAACACTGCTACTTTTTAAATCCGTCTTATTTCCAGTAACAATTTAAGTTTTTCCCCCATGTGGCTTCATATTTATTATTTTAATGGGAGCATAATGGTTTTATAGAGTATATATACTGTAATTTCATTAACTATTCCCATACTGCTAAGAATTTAGCTTATTTCTAATTTCTCACAATAACAACACTCTGGTTTCTCTTCAGATCGCATAAATCTTTCCCCTAATTTCTCACAATAACAATTATTATAGCAATAACATTTCCTCTCATACAGTGACTTCTCTTTAAAAATTATTTCTGTAGGGTACATCCCTGAGGGTGTACGGAATGGAGATACACAGGATAGCACTTTTTTTTATGGCTCTTGCAATTTCCATCCCAAATTGCTTTCCTATAGGGAGTAACAATTTATACTATCATCAGTAAGACACGTTAAGTATTTTTGTTAACAGATACAAATTTTTATCTCACAAAAGTTCACAGGGGTATGGGTTAGCAATTCCGAAATGGCTTTCTTTGGAGACTCGGAACAAGTAAGAGCTGAATGAAGACACATGGCGTTTGGGGTGAGGCCTGCCCTGCCCCGTGTGGCTTTGAGCAATATGGTTCAGGAAGGCAGCAAGACCAGAAAGATGTGTCCAATGAGACCACTGATCACACGGCCATTCCAAGGTACTTGAGGGGATTCAAGAGACCTAAGATCACCCTTAGGAATGAAAGCAGGGAGAAAGCAGGGTCTTGCGATGAAGGAGGCAAAGAGCAGCTCAGAAAGGAGAACAGTGTAGTGTCAGTGGGCTTCGTGACACAACAGAGAGGTGCCTCCCGATCTGGGGGGTGATGCAGTGCACGTAGACACAGCTGGAAACAGCAGAAAGATAAGAGCTACCACAAAGCAGAATGGTGGTTGCCAGGGGCTGGGAGTGAGGGAAACGGGTAGGTCAAAGGGTACAGAGTTTCAGTTATGCAATATGAGTTAAGTTCTGGAGATCTAATGCACAGCAAAATGACCGTAGTTAACAACACTGTACTGTCGGGGCACCTGGGTGGCTTGTCCGTTAAGCGTCCGAATCTGGTATTCGGCTGGGGTCCTGGTCTCCAGGTCCTGGGATTGAGCCCAGTGTCAGGCTCAGCACTCAGTGTGGAGTCTGCTTATCCCTCTCCCTCTACCTCCCCTTCTGCCCCATCCCTGCTCACGCTCTCTCCTTCTCTAATAAGTAAATCTTATTTTTTTTTTAAAAGATTTTATTTATTTTTTAGAGAGCGAGCGAGAGAGAAACAGCATGAGAGGGGAGAGGGTCAGAGGGAGAAGCAGGCTCCCCGCTGAGCCAGGAGCCCGATGTGGGACTCGATCCCAGGACCCCGGGATCATGACCTGAGCCGAAGGCAGACGCTTAACCATCTGAGCCACCCAGGCGCCCATAAGTAAATCTTATTTAAAAAAAATAATACTGTATACTTGAAATTTGCTATGAGGCTACTTTGTGAGGTGATAGATATGTTAATTAGCTTGATTGTGTTGATCATTTCACAACGTATACTATATCCAAACATGTTGTACAGCTTAAGTATATACAATTGTTTGTCAATTACACTTTAATAAAGCTGAAAAATGAAAGGAACACAAGAGCTACCCCCAAAGAAGCAGAAGCCTCAGGCATCACCTCACATACCAGACACGAGGCTGTAGGGGGTACAGAGGACTGAGCAGCCCAAGCTTGTGGACTTAGAGAAACACTACTTCAGAGAGAAAAGAGAGCAGTTGAGGAGGCTCCTTCAACTTCCACCCATAGACTGAGGAGCCCTGAGTCAGTGTCTCCAGCTGAACCACCTCCCTGCACTCCAGGCCTCAGTACCCATTGGCCTATTTGACATCCCCACCATCCTCCTGCTAGAAATCTTTCCCCCTCCACAATCAAGCAGCCACCAGGCTTCACCGCCTGCAGAAGCCTTGGCCCCCCACTTGGCTAGTCTCCACTCTGGTCTCTGCCTTCCATCTCTCCATACTTCAATCCACCTGACGTATCAGATTAATGTATCTGCATCTCTCCTTGCTTAAAACTTGTTCATGGTCCCCCAGAACTTAAAGTAAAAGTTCTTGGTTTCATACACAAGGCCCTCCAAACTATGTCCCGTGCCATGCCTTCCTCCCCAGCCACAGTTCCTACATTTCCTATTGCGTATCCTGGGTTCTGCCAGCAGAATTACTAACGAATGCCGTGGCCATGTTTATAAGAGCTTTGTCCTCTAAACACTGGGAGCTAGGAGCTGCTGGAGCATCCAAGCCAAACTCTCCACTTAAGAGTAGGGGAAGCAGCTAATATTATATGTCAACTATACTTCAATTAAAAATTTTAAAATAAGGGACACCTGGCTGACTCAGTTGGCAGAGCATGTGACTTGATCTTGGGGTTGAGTTCAAGCCCCATGCTGGATATAGAGATTTCTTAAAAAATAAATAAAAATCTTAATTTTTTTTTTTTTAAATCAATTGATCAGTAGAGTAGGGGAAACATCTATCTGCCTACAGACCAAAACACATGGAGTCTCTTCAACAGGACCCCTCATAATCTTCTGAGACACAGAAGGAGAAGACATCCAACAAGTAAAAATCGGATTCCAAGGACAGGACCAGTAAGAAGAGGCCCAAGACCACACCTACGTCTATGGCACTGTACGTGGCTGGATCACATGAATCCCTTCTAGAGGAGAGACTGGAGCCCAACAGAGACCCATACTTGAAGGGCATGAGTTGTTATTACTAGTCAGGAATTATTCCATATATCCATGCAAATTATTGTTCATGTTTTTCTCACCCAAGTCCCTTAGTTTTTAAAGGCCCCAATTTAAGAATTCTGCACATGGAACAGGACTAGAGCAAAAAGATGACTCCAGCTTTCCCATCACTGGAAGGCCCCCTGGGTATCGCACTTCTCACCCCACCCCCACCCCCAGGGCATCAAGGGGGAGTCCTAAGCCTGGGAGAGTACCTTCCAAGCAGGCCCCACCTCTAAAACCCAGCAGCCCTCTCTGATCAATGAGGTGTCAAGACAAGAAACCTGGTAAAATCCATTCCTGCTTCTTAATGGCAGCAGAAACAAAAGAAAGAGGCCTCCCTCACCATGGAGATAGGAAATGGTCTAATGATTCTCTGACTCAGCCCAAGGCAGGGATGATGTGATTAAATGGCACTCAGGCTCATACAAAGAAAACATTCTGTTCTTGCTCAGACTCCTCCGCTTTTGAATCTAATTGTCTCTAGAGCACTTATCCCTTTCAAGTGGCTCAGAAGCACTCAGGGCAATTCCCCTCCACACCTTAATGGTGGCTGCCTCGGGAGCCAGGAGCCAGGCCTTTGCCCCCACACCTGTGTCGAGACCCTACCAAGATACGGGAAGGCTAAATAAGACGCCATGGTTGGCTTCAGGACCAGAAATGACAATAGGCAGGGGCCTACAATCACCAATACCAACCCTCACTAAGTTTCTTGGAAAACGGATTTTTGACCACCAGACGCATGGATACGGGTGTGCATGAAAGCGTTATCTGTGCACCATCCCCGGCAGCTGGAGCTGTGCTTACTACATCTATCCTGGTTAAATGTAAGAATTCCCGTCTCAGTCACCTCTGGGAAAGTGACCAGAAACTCCCCTCTCTAGCATCAAGCAAGCACACAGTAATCCGAGGGATGCTCACCCGAACAAGGTCCATTTCCGGGTTACTCTCCATGAAGGTCCAGATCTTGGGGCTGAGCTCTTCCCACATGCCTTGCACATCATGAAACACAGCCAGTTCCTGAAAGGTCTTATTCACCTGGAGTCAGTTGGGGACCCAAAGGCAGCAGGAAAAAAGGAGAGAGACAGGGCCATGAGACATTCAGCTGCCCCCTGACGAGATGCTCCATCGCTGTTCCAGTCTTTTCCCATCCCTAAGAAGTGCCTGCAGCTATGATTCAAATACCCAAGGCTGGAGAGCTGGCCCTCCACAGTCAGCTCTGGCCTGGGCCACACTTGCGGTTCTCCCTCTTTGGAAACCCTGAAGAGCCATGAGCATAATCGATACAATCCATTTGAAGCCACCTTCACTTTCTTGCCCATGGCTCTAGGAGGATTCTAGAGAGGGAGTTCTGGGCCTGCGCAGCTTACCTCGGCCATAACCTGCCTTGTGACTGGAGTGTCAGGTGTATACAGGATCTTCCCAACAAGCAGAGGCTTGAGAGCTTTCCATATGATGCGGGAAAGGGGACTGGACTCCAAATTCTTCATCAGATCATTGCAATAAGGAGCTACGAAGACGACGAAAGACAGATATTCATACGCATGGTCATATACTTGTAGGAACTAACAAGGGCTTTGGAGCTAGCCGAACAGTCCTGGGTTCAAGTCCCAGTTCCACCACTTAGTAGCAGCTATGTAACAAGTAACTTCACTTGTGTGAGCCTCAGTTACTATGTACTTGGCAGAGATGTGGTGAGGATTAACAGATGTTATATCTATACAGCCCCTACAACAATGCTTGACAAGTAATCAGAGCTTATTATAACACTGGTGAGGGGTAACTCACAACCGAGAGGATCCAGAAAAATGTTTTTACTGCCCACATACCTGCATAACTCTAGATTCATAGTCTCGTGTCAGCTTGCCAATTTGTTTTCATTGAGAACAGAGAGCTGAATTTAGATTTTAGTTTTTGGGCAAAAATAAAACATTTCCCTTTAACAGGTCTCATCACAAGTATATGTAATATATGCAATAAAAATTCCTAAAGGAGAAATCCAAAGTTATAACAGACAATGAGGTTTGGTTATCCAGAAGGATTCCTGAATTTTTTTTTTTTTAATTCATTTTGGGTTTTTTAGATGGCAAGCATCCTCTATATGCTGCAGAGAGGATATATTTAAAAAAAAAAAAAGGATTTGCTCATAGTTGGATCTGCTTTGCAGATGAAGGTTCCCTTGGGTTGACTTGCAAGTGAGGGAGTGGAGCGGACAGCATTTCAGAAAAGTTCCTCTAATGCCATCCCCTTCAGGCTTGCAAAGCACCCTGCTATGTCTGGAGTGCTTTACTCCAGGAAAGAATAAAAGGTTCTTGTGTCACAGTAATGCATAAAAAGCTACCTCACTCAGTGTCTGAAAGAGACACCTGCGGTTGGAAATGGAGAAAGGCTCACTTGCATCATGTGTTCAAGGAAAATGATGCCATTGTCTAAAACTGTAACACTGGCTCCTTGCTGCCACTAGACACAGAACACACATCCCCATGAAACTGCCCAAGTGTGAGAAGCAGATATGGAGTTACAAGGTTCTTTCACACCACCTTGCAGCTAAGCACCAAAAACAAACAGCAGATCAAATGCCTGAGTCTGACAGTACACGCACCACATTAACAGCCGTCTCAGAGGCCATGTGGTTTACGGGGGTGAAAAAAAAAGCACGGGGCCAGGCAGATCCGGGCTTAACCCCGGCTCCTGTGGATTCACTACGGTGTGGCTCTGATGAAGTCACTTAACCTTGCTGAGCCTATAAAATGTGGGGATGGGGTAAACATGAGGGAGGGGGGACACGGGACCCAGGCTAGCACTAATGGGGGGCTGAGGCTGGCTGGCCGCCCGGGGCCTCCTTCTACGCACTCACTTGTAGAATTGTCATAAAAGCTGTCAGCATCTTCATCTGTGCCGTTGCCACCAAAGAGAGCTTTGTAGTTGTTGTCCTCGTACCAGTTGAGGGACTTAATCTTCAGGCCCCCGCCCTCGGGATGGCCACAGACGATGCGGGACACGGCTTGGTATATCTGGGTGGACGAGCTGGAGCTGTTCACATTGGTCAGGAACATGACCTCCTGCCGCATGTCGCTCCAGCTGTTCATGCTGAACAGCTGGTGCCCGGGATCGGGAAGAAAAAGGGAGGGAGGAGGGAAGGAGGAGAAAAGAGTATCACGAGGGTGGGGGAAAGAGAGAGAAAGAAGCAGCTTATTTTCTTGACCTCTCCAGAGCCACACCCCGGAACATACTGTGTCCTGTCCTCTGAGCCTTGCGATGGGATTGCCAGAACCCTGCTACTCCGTTGGTGGTCCTGGGACCAGCAGGGGAGTTATGGGCGAGGTGCAGATCTATCCAACTACAATTCAAATCTGCATTTTCACAAGACACCCAGGTGATCCCTATGCAAATTAAAGACTGAGAAGCACAAACCAGAAGTCAGTGGAGCCTCTGGTGATGGGCTTTATTCCATTTGGATTATCTTCTAGTTGATGGAAGAGAAGGCTTTCTCTGAATAGCCACTGTGTTCATATACATCCTTCAGGAACTGCTCACACCCTAGAGCACATCCTTATTTCTAAAACACCTTAAACTTCCCCGTGGAAACTGAGGACGCCTCTGCCCCTGGGAGGGAAGGTAGTGTGTGTAAAGTGCCCATCGTGGTCTCAGTGAGGTGTTCGACAGCACGGGAAGCGTTACCGTGAGAGACCCAGGGCTGCATCCCCGCTACGTGTCTCATTCGCTGCCAGCCTTACAAAAGTCACTTCTCTGCGGGCCTAACTTCTCGCCAAGACGATGAAGCTCAACAGAGCATGGGGCAGGGTAAAGCACATGGAATAGAAGAGAAGGCCCTGCACGGGATGAGGTCCACGTCCCAGCAGCTATGGGCCGTGTCTGTGACTTACACCCAACCAGCGCTTTGTCTCATAGACTAATGTGCTCTAGCACCTTGTAGAGTTCTTGGCCCAACTGTTCTTATCATTAAATACTTATCACACACTTTGCATTTCTACACATTTCACAATAAATCAGTAATAAATCTCTACATTCCTTGAAATGTCACTGCATGTTTTCACCACCCCGAAGACTGAGCCATGGAGGGCAGAGGGGAGAGACCCAGGGGCCCTGCCCATCCCCTGTAGAACGCCTAGATTCTGACACCGTGTGCCCAGTTTTCCATCTCAGCCTTCTGGTTCCTTTGGGTCACATGCTCCTTGATACTGTAGATCCTGACTTTGCCTTCTGCCTCCAGGGGGAAACCAGGCACTCCAGGGGTAGGTCAGAGGTCACAAACTTTTCTCCCTCCAAATAGGGAGCATCTGATATACTACAAGAACACAATTGGGTGGCTAGCTTTTCCTTACTTTATCTTTTCATCACCTGGATGAGGTATCTGGACAGGGAGGGCAGAGGTAGCCAGACCACCTTTCCTTTTGTTGGTGGGTAAACAGCACTGGAGATGTTTTAATGACAGTGAGTGAGAGCCACTCACTTCTCTTTCCAGAGGTTGCCTCACTACCACCAGCCGCCAACCGAAAGAACAAACTTCTTCCCACATAAAACCAGTACATCTTTGGACAGAGGCACCAGAATGACGGAGTTACTCCCAACTGTCAGCTCTTCCCAGCACCTGTCTTGGGGTGAACTCCTACTCATTTTTCCACACCTCGGCTCATGCTCCACACTTGTTCTGTGAAGCACTCCCACTGACTACTTTCTCAAGACACTGCAATGGCCCCCTTCTTCCCATGCCCCCACCTTAGTCTCATCTCAAGTTAACAGCCAAACTGTTAACAGTCTCATACTCTAGGTCACATCATATACCCTGTGCTCCAACCCCCCACTGGCTTACCATCTTGCTCAGCTTAAATCCAGCCTTACCAGGCCTGCACGGTGCTCACCTCCCTCTCCAACCTCAGCTCCCAGCACCCTCTCCCTTGCTCCCTCTGTTCTGGCCACACCATCCTCCTTCCCGGGTCTTTAAATACCTTCCTTCATCATGCCCTACACATCAGTGTCTTTGTATCTGTTCCTGCTTGGAGTGGACAATGTATGGTCATTTCTTCAGGTTCAACTGTCACCTTGTCAGAGAGGACTCCTCTAATCACCCCATTGAAACAATACCTCAAGCACCCTCTATCCTTCTTACCCTGCTTTATTTTTCTTCAGCACATTATATGCTGACCTGTTTATTTCTATCTCCCACCACGCAAGCCCCATGAGAACAGGAAAGCTAGTGTGCTCGCTTCTGAGACCCCACCATCTAGCAATGTCAGGCCCCTGGTAGGGGCTGAAGAGATAACTAGGGGGCTCCCCGTCCTGCCTTCCCCATCACATCAGGCACACCTTCCCTGTCACCCAGATGTGGAGCTCATGCAGCTTTCACTCATCTGGTTCCTAAAGTCCCCATTGCTACCCAATTGCCAGGCCCTGTTAATCCGCATTTCCTTCTTTGAAGGGTATCCTTTCTATTCTAGTCTAGTTTCCACCAGAGTTCATGGGGTTTATAGTCCAACAGTCCCGGGTTCAAATCCTAGTTTTTGCCAATTAACTACCTAGATGACTGTGAGTCCCACTCTTCTGAGCCTCCGTGCCATCTGTAAAGTGGGCAGAATAAGACCCACTCACATTTGTCATGTGAACATATAGGGAAATGGGGTGAAACTGCATGAATCAGGTGGAGGGCCTCAGAAACTGTTAGCTCCCTTTTCCTTTCAAGGGTGGTACTTTGGTCAAAACATTCAACTTTCTTTCGAACACTGAACAGATACACATGTGCATATATTTATCTTCTCCCCATCTGTCTCAGGGAAATAGCAAGTTTGACAATAAGTAACTCATGGTCATGGTTACTTGAAGGTGTTCCAAAGAGAGCAGTGGGTGGCCCTTGCTTGCCCTGGCCCAGGGAGCAAGCAGGGCACAGGGAAGCAGCTGCCAAGAAAAATGATACATGGCTCAGTGGAGACTTTCTGCCTCATCAGCAATGGAAACATCACATGCTTTCAATTATTTTTCTTAACCTGGACAAAAGGCAGACCAGTGATGTAAGAGAAAACACTGTACCCAGACCCTAAATTTAGAGACACCCTCCCACGTCACAGGCTCTGCTCTGCTTGCTCTAAGGCTGGGAGGAAAGCTGGGAGAGCACAGGGTATGCTGGTGCTCACTAGCAGGACCCTGGAGCAACGGCTATGCACTTGCAGGTCACTTTCTGTTTTTCTTTCTGGAAGAGCCCCAGGTGACCCAGCTTCTGCACCTACCTAAAGGTCACCAGCATTCACAAGCAGAATAACAAATGGCAGGCTGGAAAGGACTTCTCCCGAAAGGGACCCAAAACCCAAGCCTCTTCAGCCAGACACCCATGAGCAGAATTCAAAGAAAAAAGAAAACTGAACTAAATGCAATATGCCAAATTGTCAACAGGGCTTAATCTCCATGTTTTCCAAATGCTCTGCACTTGCCATCATGGACGTACGATACTTTTATTCTCGGAAACCTAAATTTTGATATTTGAGAAAAATAAAGCAAATACCAAAAAATGATTTAGAGAAACGATTCAAAAAAGGCTGAGAACATTATCCCTATCCACTGTCCCAGACATTTAGGCCTGACTATTTCTGACGGCCGCCCCCCGGCTCAGCTCCTTACACACTGGGCTCCAAACAGCTCCTCTTCTCCAAGTCTAACCCGCAACAAGGTTGGGTGTCCTGTGTGTGAGGGTCACCCTGGCCGGCAGGCAGAGAAAAGGTTAACTGCTTTTGCCAGCACCTACAGGCCCCCCTGATCTTGCGCATATAAAGTTATTCTGATACGTCTGTCAACATGCAGACTCAAAAGGCAAACGAGACTTAATGTTTGTCAAGAAATGGCATTCCCAAAGGCGAATGTCAGAGGCCAGGTGTTTACAGGGGAACGTCTGAATTAGGGCTACACGCCATCCCCTTTAGTTAGCAAACAAACGTTTTGGTAAAAAGACTGGCCTTGCTGGGTTCAGAGAGTAACACTGGGAGAAAGTTCCAGACTAGGTACCGGGACTTCAGCCACAAACTAATTAGCTCTGAGACATCTCTGCATCTTGGTTTCTTCATCTCTAAAGGAAGGAGCTCAAATCAGATGACTTTTAAGTTCACGGATGCTTCTAAAATTGATTTTATGCGTCACGTGATATTCAAATCAAAAGGACCCTCTAAGCCACACTCGGGGTAGAGAAAAAGCCAGAGTGGATGGTCTGCCTCCTGGTGCTGAAAGGCACAACTTACCTCTTGGGCCAAAGTCCCGAGACTATCCAGCAAAGTTTCTGTGGCTTTAACCAGTTCCTTGTTCAGGAAAGGAGATGTAGAGTTTAGTTCCCTCTGGAATGAGAAAAAAATACTTTGTTTCTAAGCTCAAATGTAAACCTGAAATCTCTACTGAAAATAATTAAAACCATTCACAATCTTGAGTTTAAAAGACAAAAAACCCACTCCTAACCAAAATAAGACACTAAAATTATTCTAACTGCCAGTCTGCAGATTGTTTTAGACAAGAATTACTAATCCTCTAATGAATGCTTTTAAATAGTGTAGAAATATATATTTAAAATTATTTGATACACAACAGATAAAACCATCTAATGCTGGGGTGTGTGTGTGTCTCCAGTGCAACTCTGACCACAAATTCCCAACTCTGTCTGCAAGATGGGCAACAGAGGAACGACCTTGAGAAACAATTTTGTAATGGCTCACAAGAAAGGAAGAATATGTAAAGTTTAAAGCTGCCAAAAGCATGGAAAGGAGAAATTCTAGCTCATTCTGCTCAAGCCAGCACTCACACTGGAAATTTAATACAGAATGCTTATTTTTATATCTACTTTTAGTCAGATCTTTATATTTACTCATGTGTATATTTAATTGCTGTTATATGCCAGCTAGTCTCACAGCAAATATAAAAAAAATAATTAATTGGGCCCTAGGAAAAGATAAGTTAGGGCAGAAAGCCTACCCTAGAGAAGAAAAAGAACAATGATGCGTGGACCCTGAAGCCAGAATTACAAGAGCTGAGGAGCCTCAAATTTGGGTTCTGAGTTTTCAGGCTTCCGAAAGGAAAAAGATATAGGGTTAGTTTCATCATTTTTATTTATTAAATAGAAAAAAAAAGTTTCTGGGAAAAGCCATATTTCCTTGGCGCTTCTATGGGCATCATTTTATTTAATATATCAGATACCTCTTTAATCTAGAGAAGGCTGGGCTATTTTTTTAAGATTTATTTATGTATTTTAGAGAGAGAGAGCACGAGCAGGGGGAGGAGCAGAGGGAGCGAAACTCAAGCAGACTCCGTGCTGAGCGTGGAACCTGATGCAGGGCTTGATCCCACGACCCAGAGATCATGACATGGGCTGAAATTAAGAGTTGGATACTTAAATAATGGAGCCACCCAGGCGCCCCAAGGCTGGGCTATTTTGCTACTTGTCTTGTATCAAGAAATGTTGTGAAATCATAATACAGACCATGTGGAAAATAGCTGGAAGTGGACAGAGCTCATCATTATCTCAGAACTAGCAGCTGGAGAGATTTTCCTTTAAAAAGAACTCCAGGGGAGGAGGGCGCCTGGGTGGCTCAGTTGGTTAAGCGGCTACCTTTGACTCAGGTCATGATCTCAGGGTCCTGGGATCAAGCCCCACCTGCACTGGACTCCCTGCCCACTGGGGAGCCTGCTTCTCTCTCTCCTTCCCACTCATGCTCTC
Source organism: Leptonychotes weddellii (assembly GCF_054177405.1). Classification (NCBI taxonomy): domain Eukaryota; kingdom Metazoa; phylum Chordata; class Mammalia; order Carnivora; family Phocidae; genus Leptonychotes; species Leptonychotes weddellii. The sequence continues at coordinate 55,720,141 of NC_138382.1, forward strand.
TCTATCTGTCATATCTCTAATAAATAAAATCTTAATAAATAAAAAAAAGAGATAGAGATTGATAGATAGGTAGGACTCCAGGGGCACCAGGGTGGCTCAGTAAGTTAAGGGACTGACCCTTGATCTCAGCTCAGGTCTTGATCTCAAGGTCATGAGTTCAAGTCCCCTGTTGGGCTCCACACTGGGTGTGGAGCTTACTTAAAAAAAAAATAAATAAAAAATAAAATAAAATAAAAAGAACTCCAAATACAGAAGATTAAAAGTTAGTATCATAATGGTCATCATAATATCCAAGCCAAATCCTGAATGTACATTCCTGATAAAATCTGTCTAAAGGTTCTATGAAAAAATCTGTCCAGCCTGACTCATGAGCTCTCCTAGAGTGGCTTACTCACCAGGGTCCACCTTTTCCACACTCCCCATCTTCAGATGGGCCTCTGATTACCCTTAACCACTATACTCAAGTAGGTCTCGGTGATGCAACTCACAAATTGTTAACGATGATTCCATTAAGTAATCATGAGCAGAAACAAGAGGGAGATTTTTGGTTTTTCACTTTCTTACTACAGGTTTACATCATCACTAAAGGTTATCACATTAAGAGTTGACTCTACAGAACCTACAATAAGAAAACTTTTACAAACTGAGAGGTCTTCATTGGAAGGCATGGGAGGTAAAGTGTTTCTATGCTTCCATCAGGCTCACAAGATGATGCACACTCAGGACCATGCAGCAAAACAAAAGAATGCCAAATTAACTGAACATCCTTTTCCACAACTTAAAATTTAGTAGTTAATCCATTTTTTTATAAAGTCTTAATGGAAATAAGATTCTAATGATTCTTGTCACTCTGTCCCCTCTTCTCTGGTTATGGGGACCCGGGGTGGCTACAGACCCCTGGGCAAATGGCTCAATGCATCAGCATTTGTGGTGTGCACGTGGGCTGGCATCAAGAAGGCTGAATGAGAGGACGTGTGCAGAGCACCTCACACAGTGCCTGGCACACAGTGACCCCTCAGTTCTCAGCAATGTCACCCCTACCTTCCTCTTTCCTTCCCCAAAAGTTTATTACCAAAACTGAAAGGCTTTCTACTTATTGAAAAGAGATCCATCCTCCCTTCCGTTTCTTGGCTAGGCTAGCTCTCGAAGAACTGTTTCTCCTGTTGAGGCGGCCTCCCTCCACTGAGCAGAGAACTAGAGTTGTCATCTCAAAGCCCATCAGCCACTCCCAAGGTGCTATTTCTAACATTAGAAATCCTCTTCAGTGCAAGACTAAGACCTAATTCCTGAAGGCTTGAAATTAATGCGCCTTTCCTCCCTAAGGCCCCCCTTTCCCTCAGTGTTTGCAAAACTGTGAAACAAAAGATATCAAGCAGATGAAGTATATACTTATGTTAAGTAATGCTCGGTGGATGAAATATAACTACAGATGTATATTTATATCACACACACACATATAAACTTGCTCCAAGGTTGACTTTTTTTTTTAGTATTTTTTTAATTTTTTGACAGAGGGAGAGCGAGAGAGGGAACACAAGCAGGGGGAGTGGGAGAGGGAGAAGCCGGCTTCCCGCCGAGCAGGGAGCCCGATGCAGGGCTCAATCCCAGGACCCTGGGACCATGACCCAAGCTGAAGGCAGACGCTCAACGACTGAGCCACCCAGGTGCCCCCCAAGTTTGACATTTAAATCGAAAGACTGAAAGGAAAAATCATCACCAACGTTTAGGTATATGTATTTATACCTACATACATACACACGTGTGTACGCACACACACATTCACCTTAATGCATATGCAATCTATTTATAATGATATTGATTTTTTACCTTTACAGTAGAGATATAATTTTTCTAAGCTTATTAAGCAAAAGAAGTGAATCTACAAAGAGGAAATATTAAATTTAAATGGCACCAATTGCCCTTGACGACAACCAAAATCATGGCAGACACGTGTGAAGGAGCAGCTTCCGTGGCTACAGTGTGGTCTCAAAGCTCTTGCACCAGCACCAGCACCAGCTGCCGTGTTTGCTAAGCGTGCAGCCTCCCAGCCCTCGGAGACCTACTGATTCAGAAGTGAGGCATGTGAGCCAAGAAGCCTCAGGGGTTTTTTTGCACAAAGTTTGAGAACCACTAAGCCATAGCCCCTTGGACAACGTTCATGCCTCTTTTTCACAGCCTGCTTTGCGCGAAGGTGGTTGGTTGTCTGGTCAACACGACGCTGTCTGCTTTGGATGGTGAAGCACTGAAGACAGGCCAAGCCGTTCACCCAGCTCGACTGGGATCGGAGATGGTGCAAAATGCATGTGAGGCCAGAACGGTACACCAACTGAGTTCACAGCCACCAAGTGCCAAAGGCCAAGTCTCTGAAACCTTAGCTACACCACTGGCCTGTTGTCACCATTTGCAGTCACCTCTCCCCTGAAGGGACTAATCAATCAGCAGTTCATATTGTTCTTAGATGACGCCTTCCTCATCTGAATGAATTTAAACTTTCATAGGTACTAATTTTCCCTTCAGGTTTTTCAATGTAAATGTCTTAACCTTTGAGGCAGACTTATTCCTCTTGTTTTAAAAGCTACACAATTCAGCAAAGCTCCACACATGCACTGCATGACTGTTTAACCCATGAACACCACAGCTGACCACAGACATAAATATAAGGACTTCATTACATTTACCGTGGACATCAGACTTTCACATATTGAGACACAAATGTAATAGCACATCATAAAGTTATTGTCAATAGTCTGAGCTCTGGTTTGCTGCTACTTTAGGTTTGGGTCTCTAAGAGGAACACTGGCTAAAGCCATCCATAAGTAACAGGTAGGACAATCAAGGTCATTATTAGGATCCCTTTTTACACTAACTGTTGCTTGAGATTAAATGCTCAGTATTCACGAACATAAGTATTTGCAACCTATTGTCAATACAAATAAACTTTCATTTTCAAAGATGTGTTGGAGTTACATACAGGTGTGGGCTGACATGACAGGGTTAAAAAAAAAAAAAAAAAAACGATTCATCTTCAGCATTGTTTAAAGCTCAGGGTATCCAGATATTTTGCTCAAGACTTCATTTTACTCTTCTGTGCTTGGGTGTTATAAAATACAGAGAAGAGACTGATGAGAATCTGCAAACTAAATATTACAAATTCATGGGGAAAAGATGGGCTATTCAATTACTGTTGCTGGGACTAGTTGTTCATGTAAGAAAAATTAGAAAGTTTTCCATCTCACACCACTATACAAAATTAGGTTCTTGGCAGATTAGAGAGCTCAAAGTAAAAAATGAAAGTTGCAAATATATAGGAGAAGATGTCTTTATGAACTTGGGGTAGGGGAGGCCTTCCTAAAATATAAAAGTCCAAACCAAGGTGGAAAAAAATGACTTCAACCTTTTAAAAGTAGAAACTATGCACCAAAAGACACTATAAACAATGTGAAAAAATAAACCAGAGACTGAAGAACGGGTTTTTTTTAAATTTTAGTATATAAAGGAAATACCATGTAGCAGTTAAAATGAATCAGATGCCACATGTTTAATACTGATAAATCTCAACAATATGATATGGACTGAAAAAGACAAGTTGCAGATCAATATACGCATTTATACGATGTGAATACCTACAAACCAATAGGGTATATTGTTATTAACAGAATGCAAATACATCTATATGATATAAAGCAGAAAAGCATGCAACCCCAGGGTAGTGACTGTCTCTGAGGGAAAGAGATGGGGATACACAGGTGGCATCGAAAATACCTGTAATGTTTTATTTCCTGAAAAGAATCGGAAGCAAACAAGGTGAACGATGGATGATGGGACAAGGGTGTTCTTTATATTAGTCTCTGCGCCTCTGTTGTAAGTTTTCACTAGTTCATACTTTTTAATTAAATGAAAGATAAAAGAGGGAGAGAGGAGGAAAGGAAGCAGAGCGGGCAGAAGTGGAAGAAGGGTCAAGAGTGTAAGTTGGCTTGACTACATACCCGATCCGAAAGATGTTTAAGTTCCTTGAATAAAATTAACCCCAGGAAACATGCCCTGAAACTGGGCCACAAAATGAGGTCTGAGAACCACGTGCCTGAACCTAGTATTAACTGTGGTCTCCTGCTAATACTTGACAAAGGAAGGCAAAGCTTGCCAACCAGTATTTCCGAAGAGTTCCAGTAAACAATCTACAGTTTGGAATTCCTACTATTATTTTTCCTAAACAAAAACATTCCATTGGCTATGAACTCACATGGGTCCCCATTGACCACAGGAGGCAAGTGATTTTCTGTATGAACAAAGAGGGGAAAAGAGTGAAGATAAAACCTTTAGTGAGGGACTACATGACCTACGTTAAGCTAACCAGAATTCATTTATTATGCAATAATTTTAGATCATAACTAAATACTGTAATATCATTACAGGAAGGATAGACAAATGCATATTATATTACCCAAAAGGCTCCCGCCCATTTCTGCAAAGTGTGTTAATCACAACATGGCAACACTGCCTAAAAGTATGACATTCTGGAGCGCTGGCCCTAGAATGACAAAGGCCATTGTGCCCCATCTTTTTTTGGGTCTAAAAGATGATTTCATTATAGTCTTTCTATCCTACTAGCTTAACTAAATTGTAAAAGACTGAAAATTAAAAAGGCAGTAACCTAGCCAAGTCAATTTGACTTTAATTTCTGAGCTGGTATTTTATTTCAACTCAGCATCCAACATAGTTCCTGGTACAGAATAACTAGGCATCCAGTACATGTGTGTGGAAGAAAAACCAAGAGAGAAACACCTCAGGAGGGCAAGAGATGAACTGGTGTGAGTCCTGCTTCAAAGGTCATTCAAATTCACCTCATCAAGTCACTCACCCTCTGGAGCCTTCCGGGGGGTGCCCTTGCTCTAAAGGATGAGGCCCAAGAGCCTAACACAGCTCCTGAAAGTTTGCCTCTGCTAACCTGCGGTCACCTCCACAGCATCCTGTCTTATTGTTCTTTCTATCTTCAAACTCCCCATAGCTGTATCTGCTCCATTCTGAACCACTCCATCACGTGCGGTTCCCGTAAATACCACCTTCGTTTCTCTCCCCACTCTGGACCCCATACGCAAGCCAGGTCCTGGAACATTCTCCTCCCTGCTCTTTACTTGACTATACTTTATTCTTTAGGTCCCAACTTGACAGATGCTTCTTTCCTGATCCTCAAAGACTGGGTTAGTGTGGGTTAGGCCTACACAACACCCAGCAGAGAATGCTTCTGCTCCTTTTCTGGTCTGTCCCATCCACTGCCCACCAGCAGGGAAACAAAGAAAGCTGTACCTTGCTCGCCACTGCCCCCCTAGCCCCGTGCATGGCACAGATCAGGGCTCAATATTTGCTGAATGAATTAATTTAAGTGTTTGTTTATAGACGATCACTGTATAAAATAAAGACTGGGCGAAATTACTAATACGTTGAGAAGCCACAGCCAAATAGAAATAGAAGACAGAACATCTGTGAAATTAAATGTAATTGAAAACTCTTTTCAATTTACAAAAATCTTATCCCCATCCAAATTTTTCAGGGACTCTACTACTAAATAATGTGGACGCAAATACATTTGAATAGGATTTTCAATATAATGCACAATTTTATTTCCCCCCCCATGAATACATGTTACAAGGTGTTCATTAGGACATTTCAAACTTCCCTTATTCTCCAAGTAGGCTAAAAGTCTCTACTTCACTTTGCCCATATTCAGAAAATCCAACTGAAGGCTAAGATTTTATGTTTTAGCTCAAATGGAAAATAAATAAGCCAGATACCAGGTACAAAGACTACTGCCACCCAGATGACATCTTTCCTCTTTCCAATGACTCGCATGACAATGAAGTTTTCCTTTGAGGAACATTTTAATATTTCTTACTAAAGTAGGGAACTGCAAAACTCATGTCTGAGGGGGGTACTAATCTTTTAAAAACAATTCAACAATTTAAATATTAACTTTTAAATTTTATGTGTCTAATGCAATTAAAAAATACTTTTTTGCTATTTTTTTTAGAAAGATTTATTGACTTATTTGAGAGAGAGAGAGAAAGAGTGCTCGGGGGAGAGGGGCAGAGGCAGAAGGAGAGAGAACCCTGAGCAGACTCTGCGCTGAGTGTGGAGCCCGATACAGGGCTCAATCTCAAGACCCTGAGATCATGACCTCAGCCAGGAGTCGGAGGATTAACATGACGGCACCACCCAAGTGCCCCAACTTTTTTTCTCTTTTTAAACACAGTTTAATACATCTACTACCACATAATTCAGGACCAAAATCAAACCTAAACCTTAATTTAAGAAATAGCACTCTTCAAGGAAGAAATAGTCTGCAGAAATGTCAATACAGATGGAGTAAAATCATATTAACACTCTGTTTAATACACCAATTTATCTCCAGTTGTGTGCTCCCCTTTTTGTATAGGAATTTAGTCTTTTTTTTTTTAATTTTTAATTTATTTACTTGACAGAGAGAGAGAGAGAGAGAGAGAACAAGCAGGGGGAGCTGCAGGCAGAGGGAGAAGCAGGCTCCCTGCTGAGCAGAGAGCCCCACACAGGACTCCATCCCAGGACCCCAGGATCATGACTTGAGCCAAAGGCAGACACTTAACCGACTGAGCCACCCACGTGCCCCTAAAGACACAGTCTTAAGAGTAAATCCATGAGGTGTGTCATTCTACCATTTACCAAATGATAAGGATTGCAATGGACTGCCTGATGAAAGCATATGCTGTAAACAGGTGGGCAGCACAATCAAACAACACCAAACAAAATCTGATACTTACCACAAATGTCTGACTTTTATGCAGGAGGAGAAGGAGAAAAGCAACTATTTTCTCCTCCAAAATATTCATACAAATGCTTTAAGGGTTGCATGGAATAAGATGAAGTATGTAGCCCCAAAAAGGAATGAGCCAAGCCCCTCTGTATTCTAACCTGTGTCAAGGGTCAAGCAGATGCTAAACAAAGAGCTTGCAAGACAATAATGACTTTGTTCTGTCCTTCTCTATCTGTTCCTTCAATCTACACAGAGCCCATCTGTGAGATCACTGGTCTTGTGGGGACCTCAGGGCACCACTCACTTTACCTCCTTTGTCCCATGAACTGAGTTCTGCCTTTTCAAGAATATGCTGCATGCACCAGAAGACATGTGAACGGAGCTCTTTGTTCCACAGAAACAGAACTTTCCCTTTTAGGGTAAAGGTATCATCAGAGGTCAAGACAATCTAACCACATGGTTGTGCAGTCCCCAAGTTGTTACTAAAAAGATAAGTCCGTATGCCTGTCCTTCCTGACTCAAGAATCAGACACTGTTTGCCCCACTTCAAGGATCAGATGCCATTTTCGAATCACTGTGGCAACAGTGAGCCAAGACTAGAACCCAAGCCTAGCTAACCCCACATTCTTTCCAGACTTGCAGTGTCTCATGCTGGCAAAGATTGGTGTCAGGGAGCTGCTGGGGGCTCATCAGGGAAACTGGGATGGAAGGACAGCCCTCAGTCCACAGACCCAGAACCTGTGAAGAATTCCTCAAATTCCCAATCTCAGCCTGGAAGTTGGTTCCCAGTGCCCACTAGAGTGAAAGCTCCATGTGCGTTTGTCTGCCCTGATCGTGGCTGCAGCTCTGGAGCCTTAGAACAGGACCTGGCACAAAGCAGACATACAGTAAATCTTTGTTAGTTTGTTGATGAATGGCTCATGTCTTGTTCAGAGATGCCCTACTTCCCAAAGTCACTGCTGTTTTTGATTTGCGCATTAAAAACCCTAGTGGGTAGCGTTTATTATGTGTTGGAGTCACTCTCAGGATATGGGCAAGAAAATGTACAGAGCCGAAGAGGGACTAATAAAGAGCCAAGAGCACTGAGGAAACATTTCAAAGACATAATGAAATATACCTTTCAGTTAAAAGACATTTGTGGCAGGATGAGTGCCTCCCCCAAAGCAGTCGCACCCTAGTCCCTGGCACCTGAATATGTTAGATCACATGGTAAAATGTACTTTACAGATATCATTACACTTACAGACCTTCAAATAGGGAGATGATCCTAGATTATCTAGATGAGTCCAATCTAATCACATGAGCCCATAAAGGCAGAGAACTTTCTCTGGCTAGAAGCAGAGAGATATGGCAGAAGGAAAAGACAGAAATTTAAAGCATGGGAGGGTCTTGACCCAGTGTGGCTGGAGCGGGGCCACATGAAAATCATGAGAAGGACTCTCTCTTTCTATCTCATAAAAAAAAAAAAAAAAATTAAAGGGACGCCTGGGTGGCTCAGCCAGCTAAGCAGCTGCCTTCAGCTCAGGTCATGATCCTAAGGTCCTAGGATTGAGTCCCACATCGGGCTCCTTGCACAGCAGGGATCCTGCTTCTCCCTCTGCCTGCCACTCCCCCTGCTTGTGTTCTCTCTCTGATTTAAAAAAAAAAAAAAAAAAAGTCATGAGAATGAATGCTGGCAGCCTCTAGCAGCAAAGACCGGCCTCAGCTGACGTCCAGGTAGGAAACAGGGACATTAGTCCTACAAATGCAAGGAACTGAATTCAGCTAACAACCTGAATGAGCTCAGAAGATGTATCCTCAGATGCATCCTCAGAGGCTCTAAAAAGGAATACAGCACTGTAAAGCCTCTGATTTCAGTCTCGTGAGACTCTAAGGAGTACACCCAGGGGAACCACACTGTGCCCAGACTTCTGGCTTACAGGATTACAAAATAATCAATTCATGTTGTTCTAAGCTGCTAAGTGTGTGATTATTTGTCACAGCAGCAATAAGAAACCAACACTATCAGCAAGGACCTTGACAACCGAAGCAAACAAATCCCTCTGGACAGAATTTGCTAGTCCCGTTATGGCTCCTTCTCACAGTCCAAAACAGATTGGAGGTTATTGGAGGACAGCAGAGCGAGGCCCCCATAAAGACTTCTCCTCCACCTGAGAAAGGTAGGCGCTGCTTCAAGAAGGACCCGCAAGGAAGGCAAAGGAAAGTTCAGCTGCCCAGCCAACTGTAACAGCCAAATCCACCCTGCTGAGCCCGGAGACAAAAGAAGTCACTGCTACATAGTCACGTTTCCCTCCTAGAGGCTGTTATGTCAACAGTACAAATACTATGAACATAAGTCTTCCTTCATAAATGCATTTAACCTGGAGATAATATTTCCTGTATCGACCTATCCTTGTACTCCTCAGAAG
>NC_138382.1:55729432-55796044 GCF_054177405.1 Leptonychotes weddellii
TAGGCAAAGAATAAAATTTTTCGCTGAAATATTCTTCAGGGCTACTTTGCTTGGCATGACTGATTCCTAACTCAGAAGAGAATTTCTATCTTCCCAGCAATTGCTCTCAGCATGAAAATATTTCTATCAATGATTAACTTCTATTTATTGAACACCTGATGTATGCCAGGCCCCTTGTCACGCTCTTCATAGGCATGACCAATAATGACAAAGGGTGAAGTATATTATCTGCGTGTAAAAGAAGAAGAAACTGAGGCTGACTCATGCTCAAGTTATCCAAGGTCCCACAGCTGGTAAAACTTCTGATGTAACATTTGAACCCAGACGCAGCTAACCCCAAGCCCACAGCCCTTCCCCTCTGCCACATTTCCCCCCGTGTTGTCAAAACACTGTTGTCCAGGGGTCATCAGGAGACAGAGAATACCCTTGGCTGAAAAATAGAAAAACATTCACGCTAACAAAAAAAAAAAAAAAAAGGAGAAAGGTTTCAAAACATGTCTTTCCTGAAAACCCACTTCTGGTACAGAAACACACACTGACACCCCAGTTTTTCTGCCCACGACGCTGCACCTGACATCTGGTTGCTGCTCCTGTCGTGTTTCTCAGTGTGATTAACTGCCCATTGCCAACGACGTCACACGTCACATTCATCTACCACTGAAAATGTTGAAATGTCAACCAAATGGCAGGAGTAACAGGCTGCTTAATGTAAATCAAATATCAATTCCAGTGCTCCAATTAAGGTCCTGTTTAACTCGGTAAATAAAAGTCACGTTTCAAAATGTTTGGAAGTCATTTCATCCCAAAGTCATTTCATCCCCAAAGGTATCCTTCAAAATCACCTTTACACAGAACAATTTTGACCACTCACTGTATTCTAATTTAAGAGCCTCATTTTCTGACTTTATGGAGAGAGAGAGCTCTCAGCAACAGCGAATAGGCAGGAGCAGAACCTGAGATGCTCTCTGTGGCCAAGAAATGTGCAAAAAGCATATGGTAGCCACCTTAATACCCAGCCAAGAACCAACTGATCTACAAGGGACCACCACAACAGGACAGACTGCGATGTAGCTGACAGTTTTGATGGTGCATTTCCACGTACCCTATCATGCTAACCCTCCCAACCACGGAGGGATGATTATTAGGTTGAAACCTAAGCTGCTGACTGTCAGATCATGAAGGCCATACTGTCATTCTACTTGGAGTGGAATCCAGACATTATGTGAGTGGAGGGATTTTCTGGGTTGTGCACACTGTAAGTGTCTAATCATTAAACAGAAATGAAACAATGAATGGGCACCAATATAAATTATTTTGTCTTCTAAAAGCACCCATATTTCCGAAATTTGCATCATTCTAGCTGAAAGGGTGAACATTTTTGTCTTGTAGTGAAATAGAGCAAAATAGCTAAAACGGTACAAGGAAATGGTCTACCATTTCTAATAACCTTTGGCCCTCTATGTCACACAACCCAAAAAATGCCAACAGGCTATATATGTCTACACCAATGAGCTTAGGCAGCCACTTGGACCAGTTTTCTGGAACTGCAAACATCATCCCAATTCAGAAATATATATCTTATTTGAAATTATACTATAGAAATTCAATAGAATCACAGACCACTGAACAAAGCAACTCAGTATTTTTTTTACTGAGTATTTTACTACTTCTGGAATAAAACAAAAACAGATCTTAAGCATTAGGCCTAAGCCCTTTATACTGACTGGTTCACCATCAACCAAAATCCCCAAGAACTCACACAGTTTTCCTACTACCTTCATCTCGGGCAGAAGCCTGCACCATCATAGAGTCAAGTAGGATACAGGAACTTCTTGATGGTCACTAGTGTATAAACCGCAGGAGATGTTTCCAAGATCACTTTCTAGGGTGTGATCCAGGCACTGCGTCCAGAAACTGGACCTTCTTAGTACCCCTGGGATAATGAATCTCTCTAGAAAGAAATCATGCTACACAAAGCCCCAGAGAGGATTCTGATTTCTTTTTATTATAATGAGGAATATCTCTTTCCAGGCACATCCTTCTTCCAAGGCTCTTTCCCTGGTTTTAAGAGAACCTACTAACAAATCAGAGTGCTATCTGGTGAGTAGGAGGCCAGATCACCAGATGCTAAATGATGTTGTTGGAGAGGTATGTCACCACAGCTCCCAGAAAATCCAAAGAAATACACCCGTTCTGGAACTATACCCAACCCTCTGATGACCAAGTTCATCCATATTCTTTAAGAATGAACATAATATACTCTGGGATCGCTTCTCTGAACTATTGATTCCCAGGCTGATCAAACTTTGTTGCAATTTTTTTTCTGTAAATGCAATTTTGTCAAGGATTAATCTAATTATTGTGTGTGCTCCCATCCAGTTCTAAGGTTTTCCCACCATGACGGCTTACAGTGTCTCCTTGCTGAGATGCTTTCAAGAATGGATATCCATCTTCCCAGAAATGATTTTGAGACTTTTTTTTTTAATCTGGGGAACTCCTTCTTCAAATGAACTCTAATAATCTCAAATGTGGACATTTAAAAAAAAAAAAAACATAAAAAACAGGTCTTCTCTGAAACAAACACAGAGGACGTTAGGCTTAGACTCAGAGCTATACCCAACTCATTCTTCCCCCTTTTACCCTTTGGGAAAAAGCCCAAAGGTTTGAAAGAACAGGATACCACTGAGCTAAATTACCGCTCCAACTCCCGGCCAGCCCTATGTTTCTACAAAAAACAAAGTTATGTTGTCCAGGGAAAATGTTCACATTCCAAAAGCATAAGTGCTTGAAGCTTCTCCACACGGCAAGCCTACTCACCAGGATCGGCTTCAAGATGTCCATGTTGGAACGAAGCACTTGCTCAGCGGCATCCAGTTTCTCCCTTGGCAAGCTGCAAAGCGTGGAAACTTCTAGTTCACCAAGTTGAATCACCTCCTGTAATTTGGATCCACTGCACAGATTGGTCAAATGTAAGTGGTAGCCTTGCAAAAATACCTGGAAGCATTTCATGCAAAGAGAGACAAGCAAAACCAGGTTACAAAGATGCAAAGTTGGGTCAGTACAGCTTTGAAGAATGGACACCGTCGCAATAGTCCAATGCATCAGATCTCTTTACCGACCTTCAGAACATAACAAGGCACAGTCTAACAGGAAACTTAAAGTCTGAATGTTGTCTTTGACTCATCATCTCCCACACTCTTGTCCTTGTGAAGGGAAATCCTGAGTCCAACACTTTTTCTCAAAAGTGGGACACGATTCAGAAAATAGGAATTGAAAGTCTAAACTTCTGAAACCATTTTTATTATTTTATTAGAGAAAAACATTCTCATTATTTTGGAACTTACGTTAAACTGGGGTTGGGCTGAATTATGAAAAAAAAAAGCATTCATACTATTTACTTACAGGTATAGATATTTCATGGATGCAGAAAACTACGTTGAAGCAATTTCAGAATCTGGAACTCTTCATTTTATTTGCCCCCAAGCAGAGTACCAGAAAGCCAAGCCTCTTATGAAAAGGCCTCTTTGAAGGCCAATTCTAAGTCATTCTTATGCACTCATTATAGCAAACCTATAGAGAGCCTTTCCTTGGCCATATTTTGTATACTTAATTAACTTTCCTGGGCCTCAATAAACTGTACTTCTTCATAGATGGTCCTTACTATCCATTAGACAGCAAATTCAGTAAGAGGGGCTTGCTTTTCTTGCTCACTTTGTGGGATAATGCTGAAACATTACTGACAGTAAATATTTGTGGGATGAATGAATGATGCAGATTCTGTATTATCCCACTATTACCTCCCCCTGCTAGTTAAATTAGTGCAGCTTGACCTGCCTGTAGAACAACCTAGCATGAGTGATGGACCGAAAGCTCTCCAGGCCTATGGAGCTTTCTAACATTGCAGAGCCCTCAGCCTGCCATGGTTTCCATGAAGTTCTCACCTACCAGACATGCAAGTGCCTTCCGTCTTACCCCTTTCTCCAAGTAGTCCTTGCTGTCAACCTACCTTCGGTATCTGGGTTTGAGAGCACTGGTTACAGAGAGACCCTAATACCATGCAAGGACCACCTCCACACTCAGGATGCCCCTTATTTTAAACTGATCTGATGCGACAGATATGAAATTGGCAGGGGGGAATGGAAATTGTGCTAAATGCAACTGTTTTCATAAGCCTGCTGCCTTTGGCCCATCTCCCAACCATACAACTGGTAAACACAAGGCATATTTTCCTAGTTTCACAAGGACAAACGGTAAGCACATTTTTCTAATTTTAAAAATTCTACATCATGTAAAGCAAAGATCTTACTTTCGGGCATAAACCTTTCCACTACTTCTGCTTATTGTAAAGATAAGCTAGTGTGTAGATGTGAGACAGGGTAAAGAAGCAGGGCCTCTTTCTGCCAAAGAATAAACTTGGGAAGCTTCCCTGAAAATCAATAACCATACAACCCGGGTCTGTTGCTCACTGCACAGGAGCTCTAGGAGATCTAATTATGCCAAAGGAAGTTTTCTAAGAATCTAAGATTAAAATTCTATATAAACACTAATATTACTTCCTGGTTTTCTCCTTATTTTTCTTATCCATCTTTAAAGGAAGCATTAAGTTTTAAAATCTCCTGTCTTAGATTTTATAGACAGCTGCTCTGTTCAATAATCCTCAACTCTGGCTATGGTCTCAGAACTGTGAACATTTTTTTAAAATGTTTAATTCATCTTAAATTCATCCCCCCGACCCCCTTTTAGGGGGAAGTTATCCACAAATGCCAGCTGACAGGCAGGAAATCAGTTTTATTTCAACCAGCTGGCTCATGTGCCAGGTTGCACATTCCACTCTGGATGGTTTGGCAATGCCAACCTGAGCAGAGAAGTAAAAATGGGTAACGCTGAACTTGAGCTAATAACCTCCTTCAGCACCATTACCAAGATAGGGGTTTATTCATTTCTTTCCAGGCACTCTTAAACAATATAACTGCCATCAGCCCCACCGAGGAAGCTGAACATCCGCAGCTTACCTTGTGGAGACTGACATTGGCTCCCAGCATTTTGTCCACAGTAAGCCTCGGCAGAGAAAGGTTGTAAGTCAGGAATCCAGAGAAGGTTTCATTGTCCACTAGGAAATCCTGAAGCTTCAAGCCTGCAAAGAAATAGTATCTTATTTTCATATAATAAGTTAAAAAAAAAAAAAAAGACGATGGGAGGTGGAGAAAAACATCTTAATATTAATGGCCTAGTTTTAAACCAACTGATAACCACAGGCTTCTGGCTGAAGCATACAGAGAAATGATGTTCAGGGAGCTCTGCCTTACAGGAGAGATGAAAAGAATGCTTTCTGAAGATAGAACCAAACTCCGAGTGTGCTCCTAGACTCAAACAGTGTGACACGCTCACACACAGCCTTTCCTTATTTTCGAGGAAAAAGCCAAACCTTTTAAGTGATCTCACCCATCCTATCTGAGATTTGTGAACCTAACCCCACTACTCCTGTCTCCCAAATGCCACCTCAGCTACAAATCGGGAGATATTTAAAGCCTTAGTCCCACAGGCCCCGGGAGGCTGATCTCCTCTTGACGCAGAACAGTGGTTCTCAAACTTGAGTGGACAACAGAATCACCTGAAGGCTTGTTAAAACAGATTTCCAGGGGGCACCTGGATGGCTCAGTCGTTAAGCGTCTGCCTTCGGCTCAGGTCATGATCCCAGGGTCCTGGGATCGAGCCCTGCATCGGGCTCCCTGCTCTGCAGGAAGCCAGCTTCTCCCTCTCCCACTCCCCCTGCTTGTGTTCCCTCTCTCGCTGTGTCTCTCTCTGTCAAACAAATAAATTAAAAAAAAAAAAAACAGATTTCCAGTCTCCACCCCCAAAGTTTCTGATTCAGCCAGCCTGGGACGAGGCCAGAGAATTCACATTTCCAACGAGCTCCCAGGTGATGCAGCTGCTGCTGGTCTGGGCCCCGCATTTGGAGAACCACTTGGGGGAAAGCATTACGCCTATCAAAGCACTCTCACAGATGTGATCTCATTCTAATTCCAACCCTGGAACACATGAGACAGAGCTCCAAAACCCAGGTCTGCTAGACTGTAAGAAAACAAAAGCGTATATTTAAAAATCAACCCTACTAAATGACTGGATTGCTTCAGGGTTTCATAAAGAATCCCTTTAATAATAAAGCCTCTAGGTACATTCCAGTGTAGTGAAGCAGAAAAAGCACTGACCAGAAATCCAGAATTTTAGTCCCCGGAGTTGGATGCTGTGCCTGGTGGTATCATTTGGGCATTTCATATCATCTTTCTGAACCTCAGCTTCTTTATCTCCAAAATGAGAGATTTCTTACCAGATGTTGGGTGGGGGCCCCCTGACTCTGAAATGCTACCGTTTTCCCTGTCCTATTTCATTTGACCGTCCACTGCTCCTTCTGCCCCACCGTCTTAATAACCCAACTTCTTTCAATAAAGAGAAAACCAGCTCACCATGACCACGTGCCTAGGCAACGCTCATTTGCCAACTGCAGCCCACAGGCCCAGGCACTAACAGACCTCTAGGGGGCAAACCTTGCAAACCCAATCATTTAACTGATGCGGAAAAGAAGTTTGATCTGAAACGGGGCTAGTGTGAGGCTTAGAAGAGGACGGGAGTTAATCCTGGGAGCGAAGGGGGCTCATGTGCAGAGATAAAGCAGAAGGAAGTCACAAACACCCAACCAGACTCTCATCTTTGCTGCCCGATCCAGGTATGTTCTTAAGCAAACTTGAATAATTTAGAGCTATAGAAAGGATAAATCAAACATGATTCACATCTCTAGAGAAATGACTGTCTGGTTACACCTGACATGCTAACACCTGGTTATTCCTCATGACACCTTCCAGAAGCTGTTCCTTGCCCAGTTAGGTGTCCCTCCTCAGAAGAGGTCCTCCTGCAGATGAACGCCAGCCTGGTGCTCCCCATCATATAGGACACTATACTCTTACTGCAGGGCTCACTCCTATAGTTGCCAAACCTCCGAGCACCTAAGATTCACTTAGGGAGCACACTAAAATGCAGTTTCTTGGGCCCAATTCCCAGAGATTCTGAAATAGCGGATCAAGAGTGGGGCTTAAGAATCTACATTTTAATAAGCATTCCTTGTGCTCCCAATGCAAGGACCATACTTTAAGGAATGTTTTTTTATTTGCATATTCTCTCCACTAGACTACGCCCCTAGGATACAGAATATGTGTGTGGGGGGTTTTTTGAGCAAGATCTACCCCCAACCTGGGGCTTGAACTCACAACCCCGAGATCAAGAGCCACCTGCTCTACCAACTGAGCCAGCCAGGTGCCCCCAGGATATGTGTTTTACCTCTGTATCCCTGTGCCCAGATCAAAGCCTTGCAAAGAATTACTGGTCATTACAAAGAATGATGGCTAGATCATAAATACTAGGAGGTGAGATTAGGGCTGGGAAGATTTGAGAAGTATCTCAGCACTATCACAGATTTTCTTTCAGTTGAGTAGGTCCAAGAAGGGCCCAGAGATATCAGGACAACTCCCGGGCTACACCCCAGGAGCAAACAGGATCCCTATATTATATTCCCAGGGACACAAAGTAACATCCAGGTGTTTACCCCAACCGTAGCTTCCAAGAAGGAAGGTAGGAAAGCTAGTGGCTTCAATCGAAGCCTGACACTGACCATTGTGGAACAATGGGAAAACCACCACAATGGGGGTGAGAAAAGCTGGGCTCTGTATCCATTCATCCGCCAGGACATTTCACCCAAGCTGTTATCTCCACTGCCTTGCTTTGTAAAATAAGGGGTAAAATAAAGACGTCTCTGAGCCCCAGATCGAACAGGATACACACATGAGTTGACCCTCCTTGACCATATGGACCACAAATTCCTCCCAAGTGTGAAAAGCCAGAACTGAATGTGGACACTGTGCTAGGGAACTTCACAACAGCCTCTTCACGCCAGAGCACGACTGCTGAAGTGTGGGGGGCTGACCCAGGCTGCACTTGCAGTGGGTCGAGGTCATGAGCAACACTCTTGAGACCAGCCAGTAGGCTCGGTGTGTTTATAAGACTCTTCTGTTATGTCAACAGGCTCTGAGGATGAGAACAGCTGGATGTGATCAAACTCAAACCGCCTATCAGTAAGTCCCCTGGAAGAGACAGAAGAACCAAGAGGCCGATTCAATAGTCAACAACCCTGGGGAGTGCACGTGCACAGGGTGGAGAGGTCGCTGGGTGGGGGAGCAGCAGGGCGGGTCAAAGATCCCCGGCTACAAAGAAGCCCATTCTGGTCACATGCGTACCACACATGTGGACCTAGGTTCCCACACCACCACCCCCGCCAACCGCTAGAGCCCGCACGGACAGAGAAAGGCAATGTGGGGCAATGCACCGCTTCTCAACCTTGGCTAGGATGATACTCGAATAGGTAGTGTTACAACAACCCCAATGCCCAGGCTACAACCCCCAGCATCGAATCAGAACTTTCGGAGCTGACACCCAGGTGTCAGAATTTTATACAACGCCCCAGGCGACCGACGCTGAGTTTGAGAAACAGTGGAGTGGTACAAAAATCAGGGATGTGGGGCCAGAAAAACCTAACTCTGATGTCAGACTCTGCTGTTTATTGACTGCAGCTTTGAGAAACGCACTTTGCCTTCCTGAGACCAACTTTTCTCACCTAAGAGGCAAGGATAACAACATCCCCACCTGCATGAATAGTGAACAACTGGCTCATGGTAAATGCTCCATAAATGGTAATAATTTTGTGATTATCGAGAAGGGTTTCTTTCACTTAACTTTACCAATGTACTGAAATGAAGTGTAATGAGAAGGTAAGGACACAGTTCTTGCCCTCAAGGAACTTTCGAGGCTGATAAGGGAGATGAAGAAACGTCAAGAAAGCAGGAGGAGGAATGAGGAATGAGGTCATGCAAGTGACCAAGATGAGGTTTGTCTGTAAGTGCTTGGGGGGAGGGAGGAGAGTCAGGCTGAAGCCAAATTCTGGAAAAGGACAGACGGCCAAAATTCTCTTGAGGTTGTGGCTGGGGGCATCTCTCATCATGGCAGGACCAGGACACCCTGTAGTTGTAGTGCTGTGTAATACTAGGTGCCCGTAAGTGTTTTTCAATGAATAAATAAATCAACAAGCAGATAAACATAGAGAAGATTCTTCAAAACCTAAGATCTGGGGAGTAGACTGGGAGAGGGAGGAGAAAGGAGTATAGTGGGGGCCAGAGTGGGGTGGCTTGGTACCTCTGGTCTCTGTTTTCTCCATTATGTAGCTGGCAGGAAAATGAGTGGAGAAGCCAAGAATATGGAGAAGGTCAGATGTCTGAAACGGCCCTTCTTCCCTTTGGCCTAGCTAATTCCTACCCTTTTTTTTAAGGACTTGGCCCATGAGTCATCTCCTCCAGGAAGCCTGCCTGGACTTTCCCACCCTCAAGATGGGTTAGGTGGCTGTCCTTGTGCTCTAATAACTTCCTCTGTTTCCCTCAAGCAGCACACGGATGGAGCTACAGTTGTCTGGGCACACATCTTTTCGCCAGAAGAAGAGAAGTGCCTTGAGGGGCGTCTGGGGGGCTCAGTTGGTTAAGCATCTGACTCTCGGTTTCAGCTCAGGTCATTATCTCAGGGTCGTGAGATGGAGCCCCGTGTCGGGCTCCGTGCTCAGCATGGAGTCTGCTTGAGATCTCCCTCTCCCTCTGCTCCCCCTGCTCACATTCTAAAATCTTAAAAAAAAAAAAGTGCCAGGACTTTGTCATTTCAAAGCACAGCACTGCCTGCCACAGAGGAAGCACCAGAAGATCCGAATTCAAGTCCTGGCTTTGCTCTTAGTGCGAAGTGTGGAGCCAGGAACCTTGCTTTTCCCCTTTTCTTAATCTCTCTGGGCTTTGGTTTCCTTGCACGTAAAATGGAGCTAATACCGTTCACAGGTTGTTGTGAAAACCAAGATCAAGACTGGGAAAGTACTCTTTCAGAAGAAAAGAGCTGATGGGCCTCGACAGTTTACACAGGTAACTGACAGGGTGTACATGCTTATCACGGAGCTGGACTGGTCGCGAAATTCAATGTGAGTCCCCACTGCCCACGGAGAAGACTCAGACTCACTATCCAGCAAAAGGCCAAGCGAGCGTTCCTGCTGCAATCTCTCCAATATGGACCAAAATACTCCACCCACGAACTCAGCCTCCTCAGTTGCGCCTGGAGGAGCAAACAGTGGCCTCTCCGTTTCCCGAACGCTTTGCTTTGGATGTAGAAAGGTAGGGCAAAGGGAAGAAGAAAAAAAACAAAAACCAAAAAAACACCCAATTCAGGATCTTGGAGTCTAAAGAACAAAACAAGTGAAACGTGTGTCTGTGCGCTGAGGAAGAACAGGGCAGATTCCTCAGTCTCTTGCCAATCCTCTGGGCCAGGCCTCACTGACCAAGCTAAGGAAAGACTTCCACAGTGGCCACAGGAGAGGCCCCGCACCAGGCAAGATGCTTTCTCGGCCACTTAACGTGGCTTCCTGCCTCTCCCGCCCAGCAGAGGACGAGGAAGGAGGGGGAGGGCCAGCGGGGAGGAGAGGGAGGGCCAGCGGGGAGGAGGGAGGGCCAGCAGGAAGGCGGAGGAGGGAAGCCCTCCACAGAGCCGGCCGGGGTTACTCTCGGTCAGTACCCTCCAGTCCCCAGCTCAAGTTTCAAGATCCCTGTAGTCGCTTTTGTTCAACATGAAAAGGAACCACAGCAATCAGCTGCTTGAGAAGTGGGTGGAGAAGGCAAAGGAGAAAAAAAAAGACTAGCAGAAAGCGAGCACGTCCATCCAAGGCCCAGGCAGTCTTCTAAAAAGGACCCCAAGAGGGTCTCCCAGCCCTCACCCTGTCAAATGGGCAATGGCCTGGAGGGGACCAGGCTGGATTCTAACTCCTGGCTTTACTCAGCTGAAGCTTGTCCGGCCGTACAAACAAAACCTTAAAACATTTCTCTGCTACGGAAGGGCTGGTAACACACACACTCAGGTGTTTTTTGTTGTTAGGGTTTTTCTTTTTTTCCTGATGTTAGGGCTCTACTTTCTTCTGCAAGAATAGCTTGGATTTCTTTACTACAGTGAGGGCTTGCTGAGGGGATACGTAGGCATAACCAGTATAAGGTTCTGGAGTCTGGCTACCCTGGTTCAAACCTCAGTTCCAGAATTTTCCAATCATGTGGCCTTGGAGAGATCACTACGCTCTCCGAGCCTCCAGTTTTCTAGAAATGGAGGTTTACCTTTACTAGGAGTCTGGGTTATTTTAAACAAGTTCAAAACAAATGTTGATAAACTCATAGATGACAATTATGTATAGTGGTCCCAAGAGAAACCAGAATATTTAGGGTTATGCTCCCTGAACCCTTTGTGGCAAGTACCAGGGAAGCCAGAGTCTTCTCCTGAGACCAATGGAAGTACTCTAAGCTTATGAAACACATAGGGTTAGCTTGCATTAATTCAATAAACTACAGAATGGCTACTGAACCCAAAACACTAGTACTGTGGTTCAAAGGAACAATATTTCTCCGTGCTCCTTGAAGGTAGGAGCCTGTAACAAACGAGATGCTATCTGAAGACATGATCCCTGTCCTTGCCAAGGGGAGATGGAGAGGGATGAGGTGGGCAGACCTGTGAGCCTCCAGCCCTGTCTGCAACTCCACAATCAGTCATCGTTAAAATCAGGGGGTGGAGAGTGACACCTACTTTCTACTTCACCTAGACAGTAAGACCCATGTCTTACTGAGAAGTGGGCAAGGTGTGCTGTTGGTTGCTGCTGGAATGAGGACTGATGTCAGCTGATAAGAACCTGAATGGCAACCAGGTCCCCAAAGAATGAGTGGAGACAGTGGCCCCAGGGGGAAAGGGTGATGGGTTCACACTGGCCAGGAGCACTCCTGATGCAGTCAGGGTGACAGGCAGTCCGGCTGGCTCTGGAAGCCCAGCAGGAAATGAAGATAACAAGAGATGAAAGGTAATGGAGGTCACACTGGCCCACATGAATTCTGGACCTGAAGAGAAAGAGAGGAAGAGATGACGAGCCAGCAGTAGACAAAGCAAGGAAAGAGCTGAAAGCACTGTTCATGGAGAATGCTTTGTGAAGGCCAGAGAGGTGGGAAGGTGCGAGAAGACGCCTGGAAAAGGCAAAGAACAAGGAGAAGGAAAGAGGCCAGAAGTATGAAGAAGCACAGAGTCCAGAACAGGAAAGACTGTATCAAAGAGAAAGGGCAGAGTAAAAAAGAGCTGGGAAGAAAGAAGAGAGTTTGAGGCATCAATCCTCACTGATGAGCGGGTCTCCAACTGAAAACGCAACCAGACACACCTAACACCAGCAGTGTGGGAGCGGAAGTAGCCCCAGGACCTCGAGACCTCTAGGAACACAGGAGAGGGAAGGAAGAGGAGTTTAAGATGAGGTAGGGGCTGAAAAGGGATTCATTCTTTCCAGGGCTGAACTAAAGGAATAACTGTTAATATATATAATGTATAAATAACTTAGTTTTCCTTTACTTTCAAAACAAAATGTATCAAGATAGGGACAAAGGAGTGATTTGTGGGCAGAGGAAGGTGATTAGCATTTACAGAGCATCAGACTCGTTATATGTACTCTTTTTCTAGAATGCCTAAAACAAGCTTACAAGAAATGTCGGAGTCCCATTTTTCAAATGTGGAAACAGACCCAGAGGGGTTAATACCCTGCTCAAGGTCACAGAGCAAGCAAGTGGTAAATGCGAATTTAATCAGCTCTGGCTAAAAAGCTTTGGTTCTTTCTACTTTATGGGGAATTCAATGCATCATTTCACTCTTTAAAATCACTTTATCACATTTTTGGCATCAAAAGATGGATGATGCCACCCATGCTTCCTGGTATTGGAATAAGGCAACATGGCAGCATGATGCGGTGGAAAAAAGCTAAGCCTCGGGGTCAAACAGACCCAGATTCAATTTACAGCTTTATTCTGTGACCCTAGGCAACAGACATAGCCTGTTTTGAGCTTTTTGAGCCTGTTTCCTCGTCAATAAAATGGAGATAATATCAACCCGCTAATGCCACTGTAAGCCTTCAATGTAACAATATATCAAAATGTAAAATAGCATCATTACTTGCTGCAACTTCATCTGATGTTCGATGAAGTGTCACTCCAAGATTGTCTTTTGTGCCTCAACGCAACAGTGATGAGAGCACAAGAGATGGGAGGCTTTCAGCTAGAAACACACTGGACTCCCAAACTGTTCTTTGCCACCCACGGGGTAAATAAATCTTTGGAAAAGCGAGACACATGAAACACTGTTCTTGAAACAATGTTTTTGACGTTAACAATCCAACTTTTTTAAAGGCAGTCTACCATTGTGGGGTACATGCTGTCCTGTAATTGAGTGTAATTGTGTTTTCTATTCTTTTTTTTTTTTTTTTTAAAGGTTTTATTTATTTATTTGACGGAGAGAGACACAGCGAGAGAGGAAACACAAGCAGGGGGAGTGGGAGAGGGAGAAGCAGGCTTCCCGCGGAGCAGGGAGCCCGATGCGGGGCTTGATCCCAGGACCCTGGAATCAGGGCCTGAGCCAAAGGCAGACGCTTAACGACTGAGCCACCCAGGCGCCCTGTGTTTTCTATTCTCGTCTGGGTAAAGTTGACCTTTGATTCAGTTTAGTTCAAGTAATATTTCAACATAGCTGTGCAGCACTGCATCTACCTGATTACAGCCTAGCTGGGGCCAGACCCCTACCCTGGATGGAAACCAGCGGCCTGGGCTCCAGGACACAGCCTGGCTGTTGACAGGTCTGGGAAAACTTCCTCACGGTAGGTTGAAAAGTTTCAAAATATGAAACTCCAGGCCCTAGATCAGAGCTTTCAACAAGTGCATGCAAAACGTGAACTGCAATCACGCAAAGATTTCAAGAAATTTCCAGTCTGATGATATAATGATGACATACATGTCATCAGATCTCCCCAAAAGATGACTCACAGGGGGCCCACAAGGACAGAAAACAAAGTTTGGGGCTGCGGCCTCAACTTTGGTGGCGGTCCATAATGGAAAGAAGGGGTTCAGGCAGGGAAGGAGAAATGGTTGTGAGTCACAGGATGTTCTTTCTAGACAGGCCTTGGGGAACGTTCCACCCATGCCTGTTCCCCAATGAAGCTGGGAAGTGAAGGAAGTCTGGTATTTCTCCCAGAAGCCCTCTTGTCTCTCTGCTGATGCCAGCCATCCATACTCCATTATCCAGTGACCATGGGGAAGTTTCTAGCTTCCCTGGGCTGCTCTCTTTAGGATGGAGTAACAGCAGAGTATGAAAGACCGAAGTTCCAGCCTTCTTCCTCCCTTTACCAGCTATGCTGCTTTAGGCAAGTTACTTAGCCTCTCTGAACTTCAGCTCCTCTTGTGCATAAAAAGGAACAAAATCCCCTACCTCACATGGTATGCAGTGAACTGAAGTACAAGCCTGGTGCCTCTTACAGGCCAAGCACTGCACTGAATGCTTTACCCGTATTAGCTCATTGGTATCTCCATTTTGAGGAAACTAGAGACAGAGATGTTATGGAATTATCCAAGGTCACATAGGTGAGAAGCAGAAAAGCCAGATTTGAACCAAGGCTGCCAAGTGTTCTCTTAGCGCTAAATTATACTGCTCAGCGGATGTTTACTGGATGTTTGCTCAACTCCCTGCCACCTTGCCCTGTCACCAACGCCTGCCCTGCCCTCGGGGGATCAGGTCTGCTTGGCTTTCAAAGATCAGAGCAGAATCAAAGGTCCACACGGTGAGTTCGCAGTATTACCAGTAAATCCAACAGTCACAAAGTTAGGACCCTCTTCCCTGAGTAAAATCCAGCATAACCCCGAGGACTTACTTCACGGAAGTCTCACAGAACCACATCAGAAAGGCCAAACCAACCAGATTTGTCCCATGAACATTCAGAAAATGGCAGCCATACCACTGACATACAAAATGTAGCTGAAGGGCCGGAGAAGCTCCAGACCCAGGTCAGGATGTGGGGTGCACGCAGAGCTGCCCTAGATCTCTCCTCCACGCCTGCCGCCTTCCAACCCTTGATCTCCATGATGTGGCATGTCTTCCAAAGTGACATCTCTAGCCCAGTGACAAAATGCTCAAAGTTCTTCCTTGTTCTTTCCTAGAAAAGTTCTCATAAGCTTCAGAGGGCTCTATATCCCGGACTGAAGGCATTTACGAAGCCCCTGGACCAGGTGCGGTGGGGGGCCAGCTGTAACCCTAGTCCTCACTGGGAGGTGCTGGGATAAGTCCTCCAGGCCACAGCAAAGAGCCATGTAGCCCACGCACTACCCAACTTCAGGGAGCATAATTCTCAGGGGGAGTGCCATTCACGTGGATGGTTGGGTACATGGCATCTACAGATATGTGTAACTTGCCAGTCCTACTTATATAGCTTGAAAGCCATCTCTCAACTGTCCCACCTACCTGGCCTGGCCTGATTCAGCAGGTCCAGAAGATGATCTTCTGAAGTCCCACAGAACACCCACTCAGCTTCCATTAAAAAGGATTAGGGTGGCTGTAATTTGGGACAGGGCCTGACACCTGGAGAGCTAAGATCTTGGCTAAGGATGGAAGTTGCTGAGTCCCTTACATGGGGGAGACTGGGGATCTGGCATCCAGCCACACCAAAGAACGCCCCCGTAATCCTATCCACTGGGCCAGGTCAGAGCTGATAAAGACACAGAACTTCCACAGCACCTCCACAAGCATAGGAATTGTCCCAGAGCAGCATAAGCAATGGTGTGGCTGAGGGAGCAGCCATGGGGTACAGCAGTGGACAAGAGCCTAACTAACTATGAAAATGAGGGATAGTCGGGGAGTTGGGAACTTCTTATAGGGGATTTGAGGATGGCCCACCCAGGAAGGCAAGAAGCCTCAGCCCCACGATGTGCATTTCCCAACTTCTAGCCAAGCAGGAAGTGCTGACCGCGCTTGGCATAAACTCAAGAGGAGCCTGGGCCCCATGGTGCCATTTAGAGATGAGAGTCTGTAGTGGAAACTCCAGGATTTGGGGAAGGAATGAGGCACTGGGGTAAAGTGGATGTTTGAGCAGAGATGTTCAGCAGGAAGCCGGCTAAAGAGCCTGGTGGGTAGCACTAACCGATACGTTTAAATAGCTGAAAAGGAAACAAGTAGAAAAGACAAAGCAGAAAGCAAAGGGACATCTTCTCTAGCTCAGTCCTGATCTGAGCGACACAGGCCTACTGGGGAGGCCTTGGCTCTGGCCAGTCGGCTAGTCACCCCATCTGAACCTGCCGGATTCACCAGAGAGGGGCAGGTGGGCTGGTGTGGTGGCAGAGCCTGGGGGGAAGGGCCAAGAGGGAGGCTAAGGAAGATGGCACTTCTTCCTGTCTCCCCAGGACCTCTGGCAAGAGCAGTTGCAGGTCTGTGATGCCTGAGGCTGACACAATTTGGGAGTCTCTCTTTATGAAAAAGAATATTTTTTTAAAAATATTTTTTAAAAATCCTGCTTTTGACACTTTCTGATAGCTAAGATCTCTACCAGGGCCTTCAAAGGGGCCGAGGAGAGTGAACCTTCTTTAGCTTCTCAGTAAATCTACTTCCGGCCTCCAGGTTCATGGCAGCACCTGTAACGTTCTGGAAGGTGAACCTTGTGGAAGAAAGCAAGCCGAGACTATATGAAGAACTTCTGTCATTATTATTTAGCCTGGTTGATTTGGGTTCACACGAGGGAAATTACATGTGCTGGGATTTTATACCTTTCAAAGCACTTTCACTTGACCCTTAAAATATTCTGTGAGGGAGAAAGGGCAGGTATTTTCTCTCATTTTTATTCCACAAAGATCCCCCGATTGCTCACCATGTGCCTGCTAATGCTTGGGGGAGAGCCGTGAACAAGGCCCCGTCCTGCCTTGGAGAACTACAGTCTGGGGGATAGCCCACATCACTGGTTAGTCCCAGGTGACCCCCCCTTCCAAGTACTGACCAAGTTTCCAAGATTAAACATTTTCAGGTCGTTGTGCCAAAGTCCCAATTTCAAGGCAAGGAAAGTCAAGGCCCAGAGAGGTTGAACAAATTGGTAAAACCAAACAGTCAGCCAGGAACAGAAGGGGAGATGAGCCAGCTCAGATTTATTATGTGTCAACTATGTGCTTTTGCCCCCCCTATTAGCCATCGCCACAGATGTCATCTGAGCTAATGTTCAATGACCCTTGGGTAATCTCTACTTTCTAGGTAAACTGAGGGTCAGAGATAATCTAAACATGCTCAAGGTTCACAGATAATGAGGGGTAGAGCCTGAATTTGTTCCCAAAACAAACCTTAACACAAAGCCCCAAATTCTTTCTCTTCTACCAGCATATTCCAATTTTCCATCATTAACAAACTGCTCTCACAAGTTTTACCATATGGACAGAAAACAAAAATGTATTCTGTAACTTCACGTTTTCTATTTAACATCCTCCTAAGCAATACCACCCATGAAGTTGCAATTTGATAGGAGTTAAAATTAAAAGTTGTAGTCTGTATACTGCTTGAAGTAATCTCAGATACTACATCAAACTCACTCAGAGAAACGCTCATCCTTGCCAGTCTGCATCTCAGAGACAGAATCTAAACCTGTCACTTTCTACAGTTCCTGAGAATTTGTGCAATTTTTGTATTTCTGCTGTGTTGCAGTCACGATGGGGACTTATGAAGAAGGAATGCTCCTCACATGGACTCCCAAACATTAATTTAACCTCTGCTCAACCTATGTGGTTATAGATTTTGGAAGAAAATAATAAAATGTCCAAAGAGTTCCAGTGATGAGAAAATAGGGCAAGGCCCCTCTGTAAGGCTTCCTACGTGGGTTTCTCATTAGGATGGTTTCAAGAATAATTAGACTTGTCTGTGATTTAATTCTTAAAACTAGAGGCCTTCTCAGTTGAAGGATTCCTAGAACAGCATAAGACAGCACTGTAGAAAGAGAATTTCATGAAGCAACATTTAGCTGTCCTCCATTCCTAGAATAACCTTCTGGTGGCGGTGCAAACTTGGAAAAGTCCCTCCCCCTTCTGGATCAGATTATTTTCTAAAATAGAAGTTCCATATGAACCGGGGACATTTTGTTTTGTACACCTTTGTGTCCCAGCACCTAGAACACTTGTTGGCACGTATTAAGTTCAATAAATATTGGCTGAATGACTGAATGAGTCAACCCATTTATCTATAAATGAACTAAAAGACCTCTAAGGTCTCATCCAATAAATAGAAATAAAATGATGCTACAGTCCAGGAAGCCATGGGATTAGAAGATAGTATCTGAGTACAGACCCCCCATATCCACAAATTATCTGTGGATAGTCTAATGAATCTAAGCTGAAGGAAATAACAAGTCTTCCAACTAGATCACAGGCCAGGGGCCCAGCACTGATGACACCATAGGCTGGTGAATCTGTAAGAGCCTGAGCAGTAGTAGTCCAAAGGGGTTATTAGTCTCCAGTGGACTGATTGAAACCTCCAGCCTTAGGCCACAGTCATTAAGGACTTGGATGAGAACAAAGAGAGCTAGTTATCAAATTCCTATGTGACAGGAAATAGTAAGAAGCAGCAAATATACACATGGCAAAATCAGAATCTAAAATGGTTTGGGTAGGACAAAATGACATAGGGAGTTTAAAAATGTAAAATAGAAAGGAAATAGATGTTTTCCCTTTTGGCCAACAGCATGATTAAGAAATGAAGAACAAGTAATTTGCAATACTGTGTATTTAAAAGACTGCAATACTGGTCGACTGCATGCAGAGTAGAAGTCAACAGTGTGACGTGGATGCCAAAAAGTCCAATGCAATCTCATATTGCATTAACAGAAATAGAGTGCTCACAACACGGGAGACAAAAATCCCCTTCTACTCCATGCTGGAATACCGTTGCAATTTCTGATAAACTTCAAGGAAGACAGTATGGTGATTAATGTAACGTAATTAAAAAAAAAAAAAAAACTTCAAGGAAGACATAAACACACTGAAACACAACCAGAGGAAAGGCAGAAATCAGGGAGGAAAAAATATTCCAGAAGAGGAACGGAGGACATTTAGCCTAGAAAAATCAAAGACTTTAGGAAGAAAGGGGGAAAAAAAAACACAAGAGCTGTCTTTAAATATTTCAAGGGAAATCGAATTAGCCTCATCGACTGGAAGGTATAGCAGGGTAGTGAGTATGTTCTGCTAATTAGAGCTATTACTCCCCAAAATGGGCTGCCATGTGAGAGGTAGGTCTCATCATAGGAAGTGGGTGTGTAGTAGAGAAGGTTGATGAGGGCAAGGATCCTTCCAATCCTGACAGTGATGGTGTAAGAGGGCTAAGCCCATCATCATACCATGAGTAGGGCTGTCGGTGCAGATGAACACAGGTCTCTAGGTTAGGATCTACACTGGCATACCCCAGCCTTGGATTCTCTCTGAAATCTAGAGTGCTATTCAAATTTGGCAAAAAGTGACTGATTTTGCCTAGAAGAAGCAACATTTCTGAGCATTTCCCTCCAGTCCAAGGCCTGGCTTAGTGGTGCAAGACAGGCAAAGAAAGGTGGGACCGATCTAGAAGGAGCTGCAGGGTAGACAAGGGAACGGACTGGGTGAATGGAGAGATGAGTAATAAGCACTGCTATAATATAATCAAAATCAGAGGAGATCCTCTCTTCAGAGCTCTGCAGAGAAAGTTTTTTGGACACAGGTTTGTCTTCTCTTCTCCACCCTACCTTATGTCTCCAGTTGCTCAAAGAAGAAAAATGGTCCTGTGTCTAAGGAAGCTCCCACTAAGATCTAAAACTCAGCCCCATCCGTTAGTCTGTTTCCCCAGCCATGAAGTTGAGAGGCAGAAGAGCAAGGCCAGGTGCTCAGAAATGCCTCACTGACACCTAAGAATTAGAGTGCCTCCCACTTATTGAACATCTATTATGCGTCAGACACTGTGTCAGGTCTGACATTTTATGTTCCAAGTTACCTATTATTTTACAGCTGAAGAAATTAAGGCTCAGAGAGGTTAAATGGTTTGGCTAAGATGTCACCACTTCAAAATAATCACAGCTCATATTCACTAAATACTTCCTCTGTGTCAGGGGCTGTTTTTAAGCAATTACGAGTGTTATCTCATCTATTCCTCACGACAATCCTACCAGATAGGTTCTCCTATTGTCCCCATTCCACAGATGAGAAGAATAGCCTCAAGGAGCCTAAATGACTTATTCACAAAGTCACAAAGCTACAAAGTAATATACCCTAGC
This sequence comes from Leptonychotes weddellii, assembly GCF_054177405.1. Classification (NCBI taxonomy): domain Eukaryota; kingdom Metazoa; phylum Chordata; class Mammalia; order Carnivora; family Phocidae; genus Leptonychotes; species Leptonychotes weddellii. Next base: position 55,749,648 of record NC_138382.1, read on the forward strand.
ACTCTTTCCTATGGGACACACTGAGTCTCTGTAGTAGGAGAAATAACCCTAGCTCTGCCTCTGGTCTGCCAGGCAGGGGCCTCGAGCAGATCAGAAAGGACGGAGACTTTGATTGGTGGCTGCGACCTCTGGGTCCTACGATGGGACAGAGATGCGTGTGCAAGGTCAGGGGCCTACAGGGCAAGGAAAGAGCACCCAGAGGGCCCGGCCGGGCAGCCCAGAGTGGTCCAGCCAGGAGCTCGTCGCAGCTGACCCAGGAGCCCACGCACGGCCACGCCGCTCTTCGAGGGGAAGCGACCCCTTCTCCCTACCACCTGCACACGACTCCCCGGGCCATCGGGCCCCAGCTGCTCACTGCATCTTCTCTTGCCGGGGGAAAGGGCCATTCTGTCTTCCTAAGAAAATGCTCCAAGTCTGGTGGAAACTCTAGCACTTCACACCACTTCTTCTTTTGCCAAGTGGGTCACAAACCGGGAGGCTTTTCAGCAGAAGCTGACCCTCCCCATCCCTCCTAAAACACCAAACCGAGTAAAAGGTACTTTCCTGGAGGGGGCGGTGGCAGCAGTTGGCCTGTGATGGGGAGTAGTTTATGACTGACATCGTTTAGAACCACCGGTACATGGTGATGACAAAAAGCAGACCCACTCTTAGTCAGCTTCACTACTGCTTTTAAATTCTCTAAAGACCAGGCACGCCGTGACTGCCTGCACCCGGGAGACTGTCCCCCTGGTAGGCCATGGCCTGGCAGGCTGCTCCATGACTTCTGCAGCCCATGCCTGCTCCTCAGACACTTCCTCAGTGGCCAGCAAGAAGCTCCCCGGGCACTTACCAGATCAGAGATGAAGACTTCACTTTTAAAAGATCAGACGTCAAGCGCCCATCAGACGAAGTCAAATGACTAGGCAGAAGATGAGCTGCATTTCCCTTTTAGAACTTTCACCTATCCATATCAAGTTGCAACTTTAATTGCTCTTAGGTGCACATAATCATCCGTCTATAAATCAGCCCATTCGAGGCAACCATACGGGCAACTCCAAAAAAAAAAAAAAAATGGAGTTGGCAGCAACCCACACCCCCCAACTGTCCTAACGCGGGGCCTGTGCCCTTCCTCTCCGGTGATTTTTCTTCTGTCTCCCCGGAGGAGGCCAGCACATTCATTGTCTTCCAACACCTGCAGAGAGGCCACACAGGCCAGCCACTGAGGAGGAAAGCTCCCTAGGGAAGTGCTGAAGGAACAAGTAGTAGGCCACCTGGGCTGCCGTCTCACCCCGTGTAGGCCGATTTCCAATCATGAACCAATGCACAGAAGGCGTTTGCTTACCTGGACTGGAACGCTCTATCTGCTGCAACGTCCTCAGAACTTGGTGTATGTCCTTCATGCTGGTGTCTTTCTGGCTATACAGAAGAAGCCGCTGAGCATCTGAGAACAGGCGAGACACGCTGCAGGGGGTGCAAGAAAAGAAGAAAAGCCCTGGTTAGACTAGCTGCCTCTCTGGCTTGAAGAAAGTACCTGCCAGGAAAACATGCCCCCACCATGTTTTCCATGGGCCAGCCCTGGTCCACTCCCACTACTCACCACAGCCAGCAGCACCGATAGTCTGGGCTCTTTCCCATCCACCCGCCATCCCTGCCCTGAATGCTCTTCCCGGGTGTCCACACAACCAAATCTTACCACCCTTCAAGGCCCAGCCCACGTGCCTCCTCTCCAGGAAGCCCTCACACCCACCCACCCACCCACCCCCACACACACATCCAGGACCAACTTATCCATGAGACACAGAAGCACAGTGCCTAGGGCCCAGGATGCTCTTAGGGGTCCACAAAAATTTTTAATGTCTTTTAAAATCAGAATTAAAAAAAAATGAAATTCAGAAATTCAGGATGAATATATAGGATAATGAATCTAACCTAGATTATAGTCATCTTTACACCAACACAGTTTATCAAATAAAATTTTTAATATTTCTGCGTGCAAGGAGGTCCCTGAAAGCTACAAAGCCTAAGGTCCACGGACGTTATAATGTTGTCCCGTCTGGCCTGGCAGCAGCTTCCTCGAAACTGTCCTGATACATCTCCTACAGTCCTTTGTCCACTCGAACTCATGCCACGGTTCTGTGCATTCCAAGAATCTTCAATGGCTCATTCAGCAAACACTTACTAAGTCCATATTTATGTCCAGTATTGAAGCCAGGAGCCAGGAAGACAAAAGCAAAGGAAGCAACATCCTGGCCCTTGGGGAACTCACACCGGGGAAGAGAGAGACCTGCAGACATTGGGACACCGCAGTATGACAGGGCAGTGACAGAGTCAGAGTGAATCTGGGAGCAAAGGACCAAACTCGCCCAGCCCAGGCAGTGAGCTCCTTGCGGGCAGGCTCCCTCCTGTGCATATCTCTGTACCACCTCCCCCAGCACCTAGACCAGCCGCTTCAAATGCACAGGAAATGTTGCTAAGTGAGTAGGCTAATGAATGCACAGAGCTGACATGCTGTGTCTCCCCCGCCCCTACTTACTGACCAGTTTTTGGAAGAATGGCCCCCAACCACAGGACCCTTATTGTCATAGAGCTACATATTGTTACTCCTAAAATGCACCAAAGTAAGATCCCACAGTCTTAAATCCTGGCAGCAATTCTCCATGCCCTTGTTCTTCAAATCTTTACAAAAACAACCTCACTCAAATTCAACCATTCAAAATTCTCCAGAGGTTGAGAAGGGAAGGAAGAGTATTAACTGACAAGTTTGGAAAGAAAACCCGATATAGTACTTACATGGATTTGTTAAAGTTTCCAAGAACCCCAGGGGCCTCACCGGGAGTCGGATAACGGAAACAGGGGTTATTGGCATTACAGATAATCCCCTGAACCCAAGGAAGCGTTCCTGCAGAGGGCATGGCTTTGTTTGGAAAGTGGCCTATGAAATCAAGAAGAAGAAAAAAAAAAAAGAGACACATTAACTCTCTGAGGCAATTTTGGGGACTCGACAGGACCCTCTATCTCTTTTGCTTCCACCCGTACACTGCTCCATCCCAAATGTGTGTGTCCCATCCCTCACACCCCAGACACCTGCCACCTCTGGACTAATCCCAGCCTGAGCTGTAAACTTGGCATCAGACAGTAGTTCTTAATCTACCTGCATCATCTGTAAACGGCGGTTCATGACCTCAGCCATGGGGAAGTGACGAGAGGGGCAGAGTAGACCACACACAGAAAGTGCCTGACGACCCTTACTTCACCTTCCACCGCCTGCCTCACCTGCCAGAGACATGGAGGGCCCTGGGAATGGCCTGATCCAATTCCTTCATTCTCTAAGGAGACCACAGCAAGATGAAGTGGCAGGTGGAGAATGCTCAAGGAGGGGCGCCTGGGTGGCTCAGTCAGTGAAGTGTCTGCCTTCGGCTCAGGTCATGATCCTGGGATCGAGCTCCGCGTCGGGCTCCCTGCTCAGCTGGGAGTCTGCTTGTCCCTCTCCCTCTGTCCCTCCCCCTCCACTCATTCTCTCTCTCTCAAATAAAGAAATAAAATCTTAAAAAAAAAAAAATGCTGAAGGAGTCAGTGGGCAGGACTGGGAGTGGAACCCACATTTCCGTGATCCCAATCCACATTCCTTCCCTTATATCCGAGGCTTCCCTTGTGCTCTATCTCTTCTCAGTCCCCTCGGGTACTGTCCTTTGTTGGCCAAACATGTTAGTTTCTCTTCCTCTGCCAGCCCATAAGCTCCTTAAAGGCACGTAATAAACACGCTAACTTGGGGTCAGATGTCATCTGTGAAGCTACCTTTGTTGTCAGTGTTGTTCTGCCGCTCATCCAAACTACGAGCCCCATCCCATAGGTCACCTCCTCACTTTCCTTTCCCTTCGTCACGGAGGAGCTGCTGACAAACAGCAGGTTTGGGGGTCCTTGGGCAGGTCCTCGGTGTCAGAGGCACACCTTGGTTGTAGTAGGCAGCCACAGGGGCCACTGATGAGGATCAAGACAAATGTGCCCTGGGACCAGGGGCTTTTAGCCGAAGGACCAAGCATGTGTGAATTCCTTTGGACAGAAAGGCCATGGCTCCAGCTTTCATCATATTCTCAGGGTTACCTGTGACCCTAAGAGAGTTAACAACCATTAAAAACAATGGCTCTAAGTGACAAAGGGCTGTGCAGCTTTACAGGGGTTGGGGTCAGACCTACAGGGATTCATATCCAGTCCCCGCAACTTGCTAAGTAGCAACTTCGGCCAAGTTACCCAACCCCTACGTCAGTTTCCTCAGGTGTAAAACGGTGACAGAAATACAGTGGACTCCACAGAGCTGCAGTGAGTAGTGCGTGAGTTCTTACAGGCAAAGCAGGTAGCAGAGAGCCTGGTCCAGGGCAAAGGCCCGGAGAGCGAGCCTGTCAGGACTGTTGCAGCACTCTGGTTGTGAGCCTACGACAGTACTCATTCCACCACTGTCCAGCCAGAAATACTCCTTCCACCCCACAGCCACGACCTTCCTCCAGAGCAGGAATCCCGTTTCATTCATCTTACTCTTTTCGCGCAGATATGCTAACAGAGTCTCCCCAGAAGGTAAGCTACAGCCAGAAATTGCTACCCTCTGCATTTCTAATATTGGGGTCCCTTTTTTCTTTTCCTTCTATCATAGTCCAACCAGAGAGGCAACCTCCAAAGCAAGGATGTAACAAGATCTGATCACTGTGGCCACCCTCTGCAGGGACTCTGGCCTGTTGAACGTTTACTCAGTAAACCTCCTTATCTCCCTGTTAATAGTTCAAGGAAAACCAAACAAGGTCCCTTGCCTAGGTCAGCTGCTCCTCATGCAGGGAAAAGTTTATGTAACCCAACCAAATACTCGAAGAATTAAGGGATTCTCTTTAACCTCCTGAAGATACTGGCAGCCAAAATAGGGTGGTGTTGGTCCAGGCAGCACTGGGCAGTGGAGGGGAAGTTATTTCAAGCTAATCCCTGGGGAGTAAAACAAAGACCCTTCCCTAGAGGTCCCACCCGATTTGCAAAAAAAAAAAAGGCAGTATGGGGACTTGGCATTTGGTATACAGGACGACAATCAAATATCGTAATGGACCTCCACAGCCCAGGGAAGTGATTAGGACCTTGATGGCTCTCGATCAAACTCGGAAAGATTTATGGGGAAGAATTAAACACCCATCTTTTGTTCCCAGGCACAAGACACCTCTGCAGGCTTCATCTTAGCTCTCTGCCCTTCTAGCGAGGTCCCTAGAAGGTGGTGAGAATAGGAGGGTAAGGTTGCAAGAAGTGCACAGGTGGGGGCAAAAGTCGCATCTGCCTTCTGTAAGTACAGCAATTTCACATTTCTTAGAATCTATAATCTAGATCTAGAGGGATCTGGGTTAAAATTCAACAACTTGCCCAAGGTCATGACCTCAGCAAGAGGTGTAGCAAGGATCCAAACAAACCCCAATTTGTCTGATGCCAAGGTACGCACTATTTCCACTACACCGTCTTGCCTGCTTGTGATTATTCCTGAGAGAGCACAGCCTAGCAGATAAAAAGGCTGAGTTTTCCCTAAAACCCTAAAACATGTACTTCAGTGAAGCTTAGGGTAATGCTAAAATAAAATCAAATATGCATTTGTTCATTAATCTTTCGGGCACCAAAAGAAAAAGCAGAATTACATTCCAGGCCCACAAATTGAGCATATATTTCATTTTATGCTCTTTTCCTTTCTGGCGAAATCAGAAAAAACGCATCTGGTAGAATGTTCTTGAGGTTTTGTGGATTTCGGATTTTTTTTAAACTTCAATATGTATAAGATGTATTAGCAAATTAGCAGGTAAAAAAACTGCCACTATGTGCTGTGAGAGAGATGGGACCAGCCTAAGAACACAATTAAAAGGTGTCCTTAACCCCATCTCTTCCTCGAAGAACGATATCCTGCAAAAATATCCTGCGCAGCCGGCGGGCTGTGAGCGGAGCTAGCTAATGGTAAGAAAAGGCACCGAAGCAATGGAACAGAGGTCCCAGTAAAACCTCCCACATAAACGTTGACCCTTCAGACTGGGACATTTCTGCAGTCAGTCCATCCAATGAGCCTAGCCAGGAGACAAAGATGGTGATGACAGAATGACACCCAGGACAACCACATGGGGTAGGTGTCGTCATTCCCCTTTGATAAATTTGAGGACAATCGGGTACAGAGAAGTGAAGTCACTTGCCCAGGGTGATATACCTAGTAAAGTAAGTGTCGAGGCCAGGATTCAAACCCAGGTCACCTGACATCGAGAGCGTGTATTCTTAGCCACTACTGTATTTTCTACCCTCACTATATAGGCCATCACCCAAACACATGCCCAGGAGTCAGATGATTGGAGCTCGATTTCCTCTGTGTCACTTATTAGATGTGTGACCTAGGGCAAGTCCTGCACTTTTTGGAGCCCCAATTTACTTATTGAGAAATTAAAGCAAACGCTAACAATGAGGGTCTATTATACAAGGTTGTTATGACAATCCAATGAAATCATATTAGGCAATCTGAGCAGTCCTATACAAATGCTGCTTAAAATGATATGTTCCTGATTTGCAACTGTGCAATAAAGATGTAATGCATATAAAAAAACAAAAACAAAAACAAAACCTGGCAGGGTCCAGATGAGAGCTGAGTTAAGGCACTGCCTCAGGGGGCTCTTTTAATCACCATCCTCTGACTTATCGGTAAGCTGCTTTTACTTTCATGATCTAAAATGCATGAAACAGATGTTGGCTATTATTATAATTACTGTTATCACCATTGGCTAGGACTGAAAATGGTCTCCTGAGTTCACGCCTTATCAGAAAACAGGAAGCGTTTCTATTCCAAACCATGTGCGGTGTTTCCTAAAGATAGTGGCTTAGGACAAATGTAGTCCGTGCCCACTGCCTGGATGTCGCGTGCCAGCAGTCTGACGTGGGACGCTCAGATACTCACATTCATGTTGTTCATAGGGTGGGTAGCTCAGCCGGACGGAGATCAGGATCAGGAAGATAAACAGAGGCCAGGCCACTTCCAGCAACAGCTGACACTGAGGGGGAAATAAGACAGAGCACTGTGAGTTTAAAAAATAACATGGATGCTTAACTCTGCTGGGCTTTGGGAAATCCACAGTTGTTAATTAAACAACTGATGGGCTCTTCAGCCTCTCCCACTACTCTCCAGGCTTTATCAATGCTGAATTGTTTGCAGTTCTCATAACATACTATTCCACACCTCTGTGTTCTCCTGAAGAAAGGGAAAACCCTTCCTATCCTGCTTCATCTGGCTCATTACTTCCTATTCATTCTTCAACACACTCCAGCACCATTTCCTTGACTAAAATCTCAGGCTAAGTGAGAAACCCTTCTCCTGTAACAGTAACCCATGCATATTCCTCCCAGAGCCTTTTCCTCCAGCCTGAAATCACCCACCACTGGCTTCCTCAGGCAATAGGAGCACCCTGAAGGCAAGCACTCAGTCAGCTTTGCATTCCCAGCCCTCGGGCAGTGTCAGGTAGGGAAGGACCTTTAGTGGAAAGGAGAGGGCGGGGCAACCTGCTGGGCTCAACACACCACCTCCGCTCCTTAAACGGCACACACAGTTGGGCTAAGGCTCCAAAGGACAATGGAAATTGACACAGGGTTCCATATGGACCTCTGTGCCTCCAGGACTGGAAAGAGCTGGGAAAAATGCAAAATTCTCCTTCCCTGTCTATCAGGGTCTCCGTACCACCTTCTCCAGTCGGTTAGAAGATCATTAAACTTACAAGTAAGCATGATCCACTCTGGTTAAAACAGTGCAGTGTCTCTAAAGGAAAACCCTGCCTCAGTGAGTTGCCAAGGGATAAATAAGCCCAGGGACAAGATGGAAATCGTTAAGACATCATTTTATTGAACCAGGGGTGAGCTACACTGCCCGAAGACTCTCACCTCTTTCATTCCCTTCATTTCTAGACTCTGAGGTTCTAATTAGGATGAACACCAAAGAGCCCAGAAGAGTCACGGGGCCTTGTGGTTATGAGTAATTAAAACTGTGGCTGCAGAACCACAAAAATCAATAGAACACTGGCCTGAAATCCCCCCCCTTTTTTTTTTCAAACAGAATTTTTTTTCTTGATCTTTAAGTCCATACATTTTTAGTGGAAAATTTGAAATTAAAAAATTCTAGAAAAGTAGGAAAAAGTAAATACGAATCACCCTTAATCCTACTTTCCAAAGATAATCCCTAGTAAACTGAGCTAACAGTGCCCCCTATTAATATTTTGGTCTTTTTTTTCTATGCATACATGAATATTTTTCTCTACAAAACTGACATTATACAGCATATATAATTCTGTATTTTGCTTTTTCATTTAACATTACAATGGGAGTATTTTCCATGACAAGATATTCTCTTAAAAATGGATTTTAATGGCCATTTTGATATTCCATCCTGTGAAAAGATCATAATTAATTAAACTGTCTGCTCTTGCTGGTGCTTCAGAGTGTTTTTGCTTTTTTGTTTATCATTTGTGGTTGCATTTTGGTATTTTAAATAACCCATTTTTAATTTCCAAAAACCTTCAGTATGATTACCCATTAAAGTCTTTTTTAAAATCGTCTTTTTGGAAGGAAATACAAAGATGATAATAGTAGATGTCCTGGGGTGATAAGAAGATGGGTGACTTTTTTTTTTTTTTAAACACTTTCCTGTGTTTCCTAATTCTTCCATAATGAGCATGTATTACTTCTTGAATGGAACAAAAATCCACTGTTACCATATAACCATGAAGAATAATTTATACTATTTGATAGCACATGGTGGCATAGGGGGGTGATGGGGGGTGGGGGTATAAATGGGTCCCTCTTTGGAAGAAAGCATGCTCTCAATGGGGTCTCCAAGACCAAAGACATGGCTGGTCTTCCTAATATTTCTAAAAATAATCCCAAAGAGGCAACACACACTGAAATCTCCAAGCTTTCAATGACATTTGGTCTCTTCTACCAGCAGAGTTGGAAGCCCCTCCTTGGAGCCTCCCACGTACTCCGTGCCTTCACCAGCACTTGGTACAGCAGGGGCCCTACTTCAAAAGGACTTTCTCCCCCACTGTCACTTTCTTCTCACTAAGCCTGCCACATAGAAAGTCTTAAAAAAGACTGAGTAAGAGAATGAACTGAAGTTTATGAAATAATAAAGATGGAAATATAAATCAGTGGAGCTGTCTGGGAAAGCAATTTGACCATACATAGTCAAAAGACACGTTTATCCCCTTTGACCAAGTAACATGCATAGGAATTCATCCTACAGAACTAAATTTAAAATATCAATAAGCTGTATACATGAAGTTATTCATCCACTGAAACACTGTAATTACAAAATATCGGAAACAACTTAGTTGCACAGTACTGGGGAAATGATTAAATTATGGTACATCTACTGGACAATATATTATGCTGTCCTCCCATCTATGAAACACAGACACTATTAACCATGTAACACTAAGTGAAAAAAGCAGAACACAAAACTGTATGCATTACAAGCTTACAGCTACATAAAATCACTTACAAATATGAACAGGAATAAACTTTTTAAAAATGGCATTAACTGTGAATGAACTCAGAAAAGAATAATGAATTCAGAAAAAAAACAAAAACAAAATTAAATGAAGAGTATGAGTAAGATAGTCACCAACCTTGGCACTCTGAAGTTACCATCTGTACATTTAGGATAAATAGTAGCTACCATTTTTTTATTTAGAGTCCAGTATGTAGTAGGCACATTACATATGGATTATCTCATTTAATCCTCCAAACAGCCTTGTGGTGTAGGAACCATTACTGTCCCCATTTTATATGTGGCAAGGCTAAAGCTCCAGGAGGGCTAAGTCATGGAGACAGAGGCAGAGTTATGATTAACTGCTAGTTCTGCCCAACTCCAGAGGCCACATGGCATTGAAACAGCATGTGGCCCCGGTGGGAAATGACCGCATTAGTGGCAAGGTCACAAAACATCAACTGGTTCCACCAAGGTCACGTGAATTATAACAGTTACAGCCAATAGTGAGCACCTACTGCATACCAGGTATTTTTACATATCTCATCTCTAATATTTAATTCTCATAATGACTCTGTGAGATAGATTGCATTGTTACCATGAAGCTAAGGTTTGGAGAGGTTATCACCCGCAACCTGGTAACAGAGTGCACCTGCACTTGAACCCAGTTCTAGTGACCCCCTTGTGCTTTTGTACCCATTTTACAGATGAGGACAGTGAGGCCCAGAGAGTTAATAAACAAACATTCAAATGTTGGCAACAGGGTATGAATTTATCAAATTAAAACTACACTGGTGGATTACTGTAAAACTACCAGGAATGTCAATGGCATCCTGCGATGCTAGGGCCAAAAAATCCTTCTCTTACTAACACAGATTTTAATGCATGCCTCTCAGAATTGTTTTGAAATTTAAGAAGATAATGGATATAAAAGCATGTCAAAACTACAAAACGCAGTCTACACACCAAGAATCAGTATTATAACTCTGAAGATTATTTGGAAATATGGAAATATACACACCAAATAATGTCAAGTGGAAGAAGAAAACAGAACGTAAAATGGTACATATACATGTGAGGATTACAACTGTCGCCTTGGGCTATTGTCGCTCAAGTCCCTTCAGTGCCAAGGACCACACAATCTGATCCTCATAATCATGACCCATCCACCTGTGAGACTTCTTCTGTACATAAAATAAAATTCAGCTGTCCTTCTCCAGCTCCAAGGCCAGGCGTGACCTGGCCCTGCCGATCCCCAGTTCATCTCCAGCCAGCCTTCATTCACCCCACCAGTGTCACTGGCTTCTCTGTTCCTTGACTCAGGAGCATGCATTCGGACCCATGGCCTTCACACCTTCTCTCTCTCTACCTGGAATATGGTGCTCCTCATCTCTGAGCTCCTGATCTTCCCCGGCTTGAACTTCAGGGCTCTCGGCTTACCTGTTTTAACTTTCCATCCTAAATTAAGCCCCTACCCATATCCGGGTGGTATCTAACACAGTGCCACAGTTTGTCTGATTTATTTTCTCCTGACACCTAACACAGTTTGTTATTTTATTTTTACTTCTGTGATCATGTATCTCATATCTGCTTCCCTCACTGAACAGTAAGCTCTGCGAGGGCAAGGATCACGTCTGCCTGCTTCACCACTGTACACCCAGCACGCTGCCCCCCATGTAGTAGATGCTCAATAAATATGCATCCAAATGAAACAGTAAATGGCTGTGTTCTAACTTTCTTCATTCCACAGAAGACAAAACTAAAACTCAAGAGAAGTGGGTTTCCCTCAGCCATTGAGGCACATGGTGGCCAAGCTGGAATTAGAACTGAATTAGAATTAAATAAAAATTAGAATTACTATCTGGATTTGAACCATCACTACCAGGCCAGGAACAAGGACAAGGAAGAAATGTATCAGCTTGGGACACCTGGGTGGCTCAGTCGTTAAGTGTCTGCCTTCGGTTCAGGTCATGATCCCAGGGTCCTGGGATCGAGCCCCGCATCGGGCTCTCTGCTCAGCGGGGAGCCTGCTTCTCCCTCTCCCACTCTGCCTGCTTGTGTTCCCTCTCTGTCTCTCTCTGTCAAATAAATAAATAAAATCTTTAAAAAAAAAAAAAAGAAATGTATCAGCTGGAACTGGAAGTGGGGAGGGAATGTGGAAATTTTTCATCTACCCTGGAAAATTCTCTACTGGCTCTTAAATGAGGAGTTTTAATTTTTATTTATTTGATAGTTTATTCCTTATCATTAACCAATGTCCAAATACTGATACTCTATGCAAAAATCAGAATTACCTATTTTCCCAGCCACATGGCTAATCAGATCTCATGGAGACAATTAGTAGCAAAGGCAAAAGAGAGAGGCCATATGGCCACACTGTCCCATCTGTTCCATGGGACCTTGGCCTCTGGCTCAGCCTGAAACCAGATGAGGATCCTGAGAACTCTCAAGCCCCTCGCCCTTCCTGTCCCAAGCCCTGTTTGTGCTGAATGACTGCCACCCACACAAGTTAACCGTTACTTTGGACCCAAACTGAGCTTTGCCCCCAACTTTCACAATTCAGTGTATTCTTTGCCCAACAACGGAAAGCTAACCCTGGTTGATGGTCCCCATGAGGGGACAATGGGGGCACAAGAGAGGTCCCCAGGATTCATCAGCAAACAAGGACACAGAGAGAAAGGGCAAATGCTGCCTTTCCACGGGGTTATTCTGGAGTATACTGTTCAGCTCCAAGCTTTCACACATTCTTCCCGGACGCAGCACACAAGGCCCCTACAACAGGAGAGCCTCCTGAGACCTGCAAACTGATGGCCCATTTGACACATTCACCACTCGTTCAGCAAATACGATTTCAGCATATGCTGGGTGCCAGACTCTGGGATCGAGTGTGTATACTTTAGGATCTGAGAAAATGGGAAACAAGCAATGATTTTCCACACATTGTGAGCAAGAACTATCATGGAGCTTCTCCCCCTGCCTACTGGGCAGGGCTGGTTCTGACTATGTGAGCTAACAAAATGGCACCAAAACGCTTAACAAGTCCTATTGTCTCAACAATATAATCCAGAAATCCAAGCCAGGTGGATTGGGAAGTAGCTACTAGTCAGCACTTAAGATCCATGGGCATTAAACCTTCAGTGCAGACAAAGCAAAGCCTGCCAATCAATCAATCAATCAATCAAGGACTGGACTACCCTTGAGCCCTGCTTTCTTTGCTAAGATGCTACAATTCTTTCCACCACTCAGTGGCTAATGGACACACTATGACAGACACAGTTTCCCATTATGTGAGCAGCCGCCACGAGAATGAGAAGAGGCAGGGGACCCAGACCACACCGTAGTTAAGAAGTGAGGACAGGTGATGAACACACAGGACCTGGAAACACCAGGAGCTGGGAACAGCCATGAGAAACAGGAGCAAAGGTGAGGAAAAAGGTCAGAAACGTCAAGATTTTGAGACTGAAAATAGAAAAAATAACAATACTACTGAAAAGCAATTTGACGGGCGCCTGGGTGGCTCAGTTGGTTAAGCAACTGCCTTCGGCTCAGGTCATGATCCTGGAGTCCCGGAATCGAGTCCTGCACTGGGCTCCCTGCTCAGCGGGGGGTCTGCTTCTCCCTCTGACCCTCTTCCCTCTTGTGCTGTCTCTCATTCTCTCTCTCAAATAAATAAATAAAATCTTTAAAAAAAAAAAAAAGAAAAGAAAAGCAATTTGACATAGTGATTTAGAGTACCAATGCTGAAGTCAGGTTATCTAGATCTGAACCCTACATTTGCTCCTGACCAGCGATGTGGACCTCAGACAGATTACTTAAACTCTCTCTACTTCAAGTACCCCAGCTACCACACAAGGAAACAACAGTACTTCATGGGTTCTAAAGAATTAATCCAATTAATAACCCATTTAGGTGCCTAGCACATGGAAACTCATTCTAAGTGCTTGCTTTTATTATATTATATAATAATATGTTATACTTTACTATCTATTGTCACCAAGACAGGTAGGCTACATAGATTCTAATTTCCACTCTCTGACTAGTGACCTTAAGATTCAGGTCCCCATTTGTAACATGAGGGGCTAAAAAAAAAAAAAAAATCATTGTTTCTCAGACTAGAATATATATTCCTGAGGGATTAAATATGAGGTCTCTGCTGAGGATTTTAAACATTTTGTGTTTTCATTTCAGGGGTCATCTAAACAAATTCAAATAAACGTAACTGAATTTTCTGAATGCCTACTTTGTAACTACTTCTGGCACAAGATTTCAAAGCCTAAGTTTATATTTGTGTCTGTGATTGCGTTGGCAGCAATATAATTGTAGCAGACTAATGAGAAAGGAACAGATGCAGACACAATTTATAAATGATGAGATTGGACCAAACGGAAGCCAAATGACATCAAATGAAGGTCACTGGGAAAGTGGTTGAGGAATGGAATCATTAGCACATAGTAATACAGAATGTCCAACCTCAAAAGAATCTGCACTACGGCCTTCACTACCATATTCACATTACGACTTAGAGTTTGGTTTCAGCTGAACAAGGGCAGATGTCTTACTCCACTAACAATGTTCACTTGAGTTGCACTGGTTTTGCAATATGGTTTGCAGTTCATTTGTAAGTATGCGTGTGTCATATGGTTATATGATAGCCTATAAGCACAGAGGTTTATATCTAGTGTCACATATGTACACATTTAAGTAACATTACAATAAAAAAGAAATTTCGTGAACACAAGGGGACCTTGACATTTTTGTACTTCTAAAAAAGGTCCAAGGATTATTCTAGTTTGAGAAACACTAATTAAATTCTCTCAAAGGTCTCTTATGGCTCTTTGAGTCTAAGAAAGATGATCATTTTGGTTATAAACATGTTAAGCCTAGTTAAGATAGCCCAGTGGGGACACAGGTTTAGAACTCAGAAAAAAGCAAAGTGGGAAACAGATTTAGAAGCCAACTATAGGGGCTTGTAGTTGGCTGGGTGGCTCAGTCGGTTGGGTGTCCCCACCTCTTGATTTCGGCTCAAGTCATGATCTCAGGGTTGTGAGAGAGAGCCCCATGTTGGGCTCTGCACTCAGCAGGGGAGTCTGCTTGAGATTCTCTCTCCTTCTCCCTCTGCCCACAGCCCCTGCATGTGCTCTCTCTCTAAAATAAATAAATAAATCTTTAAGGAAAAAAAAAAAAGAAGCCAACTACAGAGCAGTGCAGCTAAACCCAGGAGACTAGATGGGGTGTGTCCAAGAGTGTTCGGAAATAGACAAGCCAAGAGCTGATGTCTGAGCTTCAGGGAGCTCACCATGCCTCACAGCCTTCCCCTTCCTCCTCGTAAAAATACCATTCACCAGAGCATTAAAGATGATCTTCTCAGGATTACGCAAAGAATTCTGTGTCCCATCCAGGAAGTGAGTGGCTTAGAACCCTCCAGAGAAATCAAACAAATCTTAGTTTTATATTCCTCCAGGCTAGCAGTCCGAGCTGAGAGAGTCCACACTGACACGAAGAGATCCAGTCTCTCCCTAAGAGCTGGGCCGTTAACTCACTTCATTCCCACCTCCCAGAAATACAGGGCCCTCGGGTGCTCTTGGAGAGCCAGGTGGCCCCCAGGGCTGCAGCAAAGGGAAAGAGTGGGACAGTCAGGGGCAACTCTGTGCCAGATTCCAGAAGTCAGAACTCGTGCCTGGGCACTAGGCACACATACTAAAGCTAACGTTTCTGCCTGGCTGCTGATCTTCCCTCTCTGATAAGCAACAGGGCTATTTCAGGACCACAGGGACCTGTGCCCACCAGGGCCAGATTCATTCGGTCCCTCTGAGAAAACCAAGAAGATTCCCTCTCCTCCCTCCTCCAACCCCCAACTCAAAACCATGAAGAAAAGCGGGGAAAACCCCACCCCTTCCCCGAACTGGAGAGACCCAGGCTTACAGTTTGTCTTCTTCTGAAAGTGAGGTTCTTCCACAGCAGCAACCTCAACTGAGGCCAATAAGCCATGTTACCTCCGCGGGCGCCCCCCGCAGCGCGTGTGGCTCAGGAGCCCGTGGAGACTGTGGCTGCAGCTCATGCAGGGCCGCTGTGGCTGGTCATTAACTGAAAGATAAAGCAGGAGGGGAGAGCGCGATCAGCGATTGCGGCAAAGCCAGACGCCAGTGAGGGCTGTTACTCCAGCCCCCTCACCTGAGACCTCAATACCCGGATCCGTGTCCTCACTGCTCCCAGGAAGTCCCGAGTCCCCAACCTTTGGCTTCGGGGTTCTCCAGTAAACGGGGACTCTGGAAGCTTTCTGGCAGCAGGCTGGAAGCCAGTCATTATAATCCTAACCATTTTAGCTCCATTGGTGTGATCGTCTGGGAGTGACAAACGCACTTATGAAAACAGACTTGAGTGTTTGGTCAAAACACTGAGGTTGGAAATGGCATCCTGGAATCCCAAAGACCTGCCTCACCTCTCCAAGAAAATGCCTCCCTTCACATAAAATGTTAGCCACATTTATAAACTCTGCCTCAGCCCTGCAGTAATTTATGCTATTCCTTGAAAATTTGCTGCGGACTACATTTTCATCTGGCCACACAGTTGTGTCCTTCAAATGATAAATGGCACCATCGAGAAAGCAGTTTCCCAATCTAGAAAGTGCGTCTTAGAAGACGGTGAAGAAACACCAAGGAAGTGCCATTGACACCTGGTTCCCAGGTGATGGGGACAATCCCAGCGCTGCATGCCTGTGGAAAGAAAACAGTTCCCCGTGGAGAAACAAGTCGGCTAAGGCAGGCGGAGAGCATCACCTGTGAAAGCAACAAGCTCCCACTGCCCAGCCGTATGCACACCCTGGCTCTGTTCCACCTGCACCTGCACACGGGGGCCCGCTACTCCGTGTCAGGTGCCGCGGGTACCTCCTTGGAGGACTGCTTCCCCATGCTGGGGGAAGGGATGGTTCTCATACATGGGGGTACAACATTCTGTGTGTCCCAGCTGCCCACTCAACAACTGTACTTACTAAATGCAGGAATTTATATTAACTAGCCGTGCTAAAATTAAAAGTTGGGGAAGGGGCAGAAAGTGAAAAGTAGAAGAAGGGAGGGACACACAGGTCAAAGCTGGGCCCTGCAGGCACCTGGTAGTCATGAACTCTGGGCAGAAACCAGAAACCAGCTTTACTTCTAAATCGCTCAGTTTATGCTTGTGGCCCCGAGTGGGGCAGAGGTGGAAGTGGGATATTAGGCATGAGGAACAAACAGCAAAAAGAATGAATGCAGTGACCACTTACCAGTACAAAACCAAGTATTGGACTAAAAATCTGTGAGTCCAAATGAGATCTCAATGCAAAGCTCAGCCTCTAGCAGGATTTTACTCTTTTGTCCCCTACCCCTCAAGGACTTGCATTTAAAACCTCTAGAGAAGAAAAGAGATTGGAGGGAGTTTTCAGTGCCCGAGAAGAAGGAGTGACCCTACTATTACATTATGTATTTTAATTCATTCATTGACAATCCAACAAATCAGGAATTCCTCCAAAATATTCAAGCTTTAGGACCTATTTCTTTTCTTTGTCATTTGCTCAGCAAATCTCTAGGACACAGGCCCCCAAAATTTCTCACCCCCAAAAGAAGAGTTAAATCAGCAATGCCTCGGTTCTGTTCCCAATTTGTTGCTTAAAGATGTCAACTGACCTCCCAGGCACTGAGAGCCAGGATGCCACTATGAGACATGTTTGTAATCCCAAACTGTTTTGTAAGTGGCCTAGGATAGGGCCTACCTTCCAGAAATACTGAAATAAATAATTAGCTAGATTTTTCTCATGCAAAAGCTGCTCTCCAGGAATCACCTGGTTGATTTAGAAGCTACATGAATCTTTTCAGATCCCCAAGGTAACAGTGAGGAGGCTGGAATGCAAGTCTGTAATTTAAAAAGGACAATTAACGTAGCAGAAAGAGCCCCAGTAGGAATTAGCCCCAGCTTCCCAACTATGTGCCCTTGGCCAAGCCTTTATATTCGGCATCAATTTCCTCATCAAAAAAATGCAGATGACAATACCTACCTTGCATGATGTTTGAAGGACTAAATGAGAAAATATATAAATAAATTCCTGACACAGTACATGGCATACTGTAAATGCCAAAGAAATGAGTTCCCTTCCCCCCACTTCTCTCTGTTCTATCAGTACCTTCTAAGAGACCAATGGTTATGTTCTGTCCAAGCATTCATTTCTATTCCATTACTTCTAGCAAACCCATCATGGGTTTCTGGAAAGGTAGGAGGAACCAAGTAGGAAAGATAAAATCTAAATAGCCTAGTGTTAGAGACCCCCATGGCCAAACCAGAGCACAGAAACCACCCCCTGCCCAATCTGAGTGGAAAATCTTAGAGGAAAAGAAGACACACCTTGATAGAGTGTGCATGAGTTGAGAAAGGCCTGGAAGAGGTTTTTTTGGAGACTATTTTCCCGGAAGTAGAGTTTCTGGATCTCCAGAAAAGGGTTCTGGGCCGAGGGACCCTCCAAGAGACATACAGAGAAGGTTCTTAGGAAGAAGTAGCCCAGCGCAGCACTGCTCTGGCTTTGCTGGGTACAAGCAGGCAGGCTTCTTCCCCCAAATCCGCCATGCACCTTAGCATGGCCCTGGCCTCCTGCATAATTCCCTCCTTCCACTTTAGAACATAGCGATCGCTGCTGGAGCAATTCTGTCCACAAAGGAGGGTTTGGCAATGCCCAAACCCCTCTGCTCAGGTAACTGAAGCCAAAGGGACATTTCTACATCAGTTTTCCAAGGAAGTGAACAAATAAACCAAAACCAAAAAGAATGCAGTACTATGTACCAGATTTCTCAATGTTTCAAAGTCAGTCCCACACTTGCTCCTGCCCTTATGCACATTTCCAGTTACTGGCTGGAAAGGCTCCTACTTCACAATCGCCGCCAGTCAACAGGCCACTCTCATCCCACTCCTGGGTGACCACAGTAGCCAATTCACCGGTGTCCCTGCCTCCAGTCTTGTCCCCCTCCCATCCATTTACCACAAAGCAGCTTCAGTTCCTCGATTAAACTGTAAATCCACATATGCTATTCCCCCTCTTAGAATGCTTGGCCGGCTCCCCACCGCCCTGAGGATGAGGTCCAATCTGTGTCGTGGTTTAGCCAGTCTCCCTGGTGATTCCTACTTCTCTCGCGCTGCTCCCACCTTCTAAACCGTGCCCAGAAGAAACTACTTACGGGCTCTGAATGGGCCACACTCTCTCCTACCACTGGGACTCCTTGGTGTCTTCCCTGTCCTGGAAACCCTTCCCTTTCTCCCAGCACTGTCAGCCTGGCTAACTCTTCCTCAATCTTAGGTCTCCATTTAGCTGCCTCTTGCCTGGGATCCTGCCCTGATGACCTCCCCTGCACTGACAGCTGGGTTAGGAGCCCCTCCTGGGTGCTCCCAGGGCTGCCTCTGTTTTCCCTTGAAGCATTTCTCTCACATTCTGAGTCTGCAGGGACCATTCCTGTTCTCTTCATCACTGTTTTCCTAGTACCTGGCATGCGGTAAGCAGTCAGGGAATGTTTGCTTAATTAATTAACTAAGAGAGGGACAAGAGAAATAGGGTTTCAGAATGTCAGGGTGGTGGCATTCCTGGACCTGCAGTAACTGATTTCTCAAGCTTGATTAACTGATTCCGGCAAATTGTCCCCAGAGAGGGAGCTCTAGGTTCAGCAGGCTTCTACCAAACACTCCCCGGCCACAAAGGACTGTTGAGCTTTCCCAGGTGACTCCTGGGGCATTCGGGAAAATGTAATTAAATCGAGGTCTACTTCCCACAAACACCAGGTTTAGCTAAGGCCCGAGCAAGCCATCCCAAGGCTAGCAGAACCATGAAATCTGCCTTCTGCCAATCTCCATGCTCAAGTCCTAGGTGCTCTCCCTCTCTGGCTCTTGTCATCAGTCACTCAGGTGGACCATCCTTTGCCAAAATGTAACATAGTTTCCACACCCTCACCTTCTTTTGTACAGTATGGACCTAGAGGAAGTGACTTTTCAAATCTTCTGTTTGTTTTTAGGATGGCTCCATGCCCAGTGTGGAGCCCAGTGTGGGGCTTGAACTCATGACCCTGAGATCAAGACCTAAGCTGAGATCAAGAGCTGGACACTTAACTGACTGAGCAACCCGGGTGATCCATGACTTTTCAAATCTTTAACCAATTTTTTAAAGAAATTTTCACTTCAAATGCCACTGATATTATAAAATTATTAGTATCTAGAGAATACAACAGACTGCTAAAACATAACCTTCTCAAATAAGCAAACGTGCTCAACATCATTAGTTGCAGAGACATGCAAATTAAGACCACAATGAAATACTTCTACACATCTGCTGGAAGTATTAAGATTTTTAAAATTTTGAAGTGCTAGCAAGGATGTGAAGCAACTGGAACTCTTATATACTGCTTATGGGAATGTAAAATGGAACAGATACTTTGTGAAACAGTTTGGCAACTTCTTGTAAAGTTACACACAGACTTATGACACAGCCCAGCCACCTCATGCTAGGTATTTACCCAAAAGATAGGAGGGCCTATGTTCACACAAAGACTTGTGTGTGAATGTTTATAGAAGTCTCATGAAATAGCCAAAACTGAAAATAACCCAAATGTCCATCAATAAGGGATAAATTAAAATGGAATACTCCTCAGCAATAAACAAAGAACAAACTACTGATAGGTACAACAGCACGGATGAATCTCAAAAGCCGTATGCTAAGGGAAATACATAAGACACAAGCGACTGCCTACCATAGGACTCCCATCTACATGACATTCTGAAAAGGTAAAACAATGAGTACAGATCCCTGGTAGTGGGTGGAGGTGAGAATAGATTGCAAAAGGAGCACTGAGTGATGGAAATATTCTATATCATGATCGTGGTAGTTGTTATACAACTATAGACATTTATCAAAACTCATCAAACTGTACACTTTAAAAGGGTAAATTTAATTCTATGCAAATTCTACATCAATAACCTGACCCCCTCCCCCCAAAAATCACCTGCCTTCCATTATAATAGTTAATCTACTCCACAAGTCCAGTCACGCCTGGGAGGACCTGAGAACTGTATAGTATAAAGTCTGATTATTGTGTGATTCACTAGCAAGGTGAACAGTGGATAAAATATTCACTGCATATTCATTCCACGAACAAGGAAGCCTTCACTCTGTGAGGGTCCCATTAGCACAATAAATATTTATTAAGTGCCTATTATGTGCCAGGTGCAGTTCTAGACACTGGAGATTCTGCAGTGAACAAAAGAGGCAAAGTTCTTGCTCTTGTGGAACTTCTATTCTAGGTGGAAGACAGACAAATCGCATGGGTTGTTAAGGCAGTGGGTAGCAGGAGTAATGAAGAAAAAGAAAGCAGAGTCAGGGGAGAGTATGGGGGAGAGGGGTAAGTCCTTTCTGAGGAAGTGCCTTTAGGACAGTGAAATGACACTGGGTTGTGCTGCTGGCAAAAGGGTCACCAGATGACAGCTGCGATGGTGAATTCTTTCAACTTTTCCCCAAACCAAAAGCCAGAATGTCAGACAGACTCAGTGACGCTGACAAAAGAAAAAACAAAACTATAATTACAGGTTTACAGGAAGCTTGGTGTGAAGAGGAAAGTATAGGACCCCAGTCAGCACCTACCCCACTGCTCTCCCACCCACCCGTTTCCTCACCAAAACCTGTGGCACTTTTGAACGTCACATATAGGTTTCAAAAATCGATGGGAAATATAAAGTAGAAACAAGGGGAGAGAAAGAGGAAGTCCTGCTAAAAAGACAAGGTAGGAGGGTTTCTTCCCCACTTGGCAAAGCCAAGAGAAAAACAGGAACTACTTCCCGTGACTGCCTTCTACCGTTCTCAAGCGTTAAATCTGTCTACGGAAACATAACGGGGGGGGACAAAAATGCACATGTTTGCACTGCTGCCAGGAACTCCTCCTAGTCTCGGCAGTTACCAAAGGGTTGGTTGGTGGTTTTCCTTCCAGCAAGAACACTGGGAGCACGTGAAGCTGGGCCTTGCAGCCATAGAGCTGAGCTTCCATCTACGGCGGGACGGCGGGGCACAGGAAGGGGGGGTAGTGGGACACCACCCCTCAGCCAAGGCATGTGCCAGAGGAGGACCATCCTCAGGCAGGGACCTGGCAGAGACACCACTTCCCATTGGAGCAGAGAAGTTGGCCCCTCTAGGCAGAAGAGAACAAGCCCTCACAAGGCCCTACTCCAGCCAATAGTCTCGTGAGCAGACAGAGTTCGATGTGGTTTTGGAGACTCGTTCCCGTCACACCCCTGCCCCAACGTTATAGAGAAGCTGAAGCCTCCAAAAAGCAAATGACTTGCCCAGATTCAACCCGGAGAGTTAAAGCTGCCCCCACATTTCTCAAGAAGTAACTTTTTTTCAATAACTGTTATATGCTCTTTCCCACTATCATATTTCTCCCAAGGTTCTGTTTATTCTCCGGAACACATTTTTCTTGCAAGTTCTACCCAAATAGTTCATATATCCAGAATATGCAGTCAGCAACTAGTTTTCATTTTTCCAAAACAGTGGTCTTCTCACCATTAGCTCTCTAAATTTTAAATAAATAAATAAACAAATAAATAAAGTGTATGTTCTACTTCATTGACAAATGTCTACATAGTTACTAGGAGTGAGACAGATGTTGAAATATGTGACAACAGCTTACCACCTCTCCTGACAAAACGTATCTAGATGTCTTATGTCAATAAACAGCCAGCCAGTAACCTACAAAGCAGCAGGTAGATTTCAGGTGGGATTTAACCATATCACATACGAACTGAAAATGAGTTGGCACTAAAGCTTAACTGATTGCCTATTCATGAGATGTTGATACAAGAGCAAGAACCACAGATGTTGATGCCCCCTCATGTCCAGAGAGATGTGGGGGGTCCTGTAAAATTAGGATAGGAAACCCGTAAGCCCAACAGAGCATGCTTGCTTCGGAAAAGGTCTTTTCTTTAACTGCATCTCTCTGAGCATATGGCTCTGGATCAGTAGCTACATTCAGGGAAAAGGCTAATGAGATTACTGACAGTCAGAAAACCGGGCTGCCACAGGCTAACTGCACCCATGACTGAAGACAGGACAGGGCTGCTGCGGTGGGAGGAGGGGGTTTGGACTGTGACTTCTCCCCTGCTGACCCTGGGGAGCTTTAGTAAGCCTGAAGTGCATTTGACTGCCTCAATTTAACTTCTCTGGTCTCCAGATGCCACCAAGCTCTCTACCCGTAGAGCCATCCTAGCTAAGCCCCTAAATTCCACCCCTCGCACTTCCCAACCATCCTGTGGACCCACAGACTTAGTGCAACTGCGCTTAATTGTCATTAGGACTTTAGAAGCCTGCAGAAAGACCACATGTGGGCACTCAGCCACCACTGAGGGTGTGTTCCTACTTAAACCATAACATGTTAATACTCAAATTTGAGGAGCAAAAAGGTGTAAGAAATCCTCCAAGGTAAAAAGTCAAGGATAAAAGGAAGCCAGTCTATCATTCTGAAAGATTTCGATCATTCTAGAAGAGGCTCTGCTATCACAATACCCATTTTTAAAATATAGATCCAATGAATTTGATCAATTCTAACATCTGTGGCTTCGGGAGACCTTTTTTAAAAGTACCAAATGCATCACACTTGATTATTACTAATATTTAGTCTACAGAGGAATACATATTCAATTTCCTGAACAAAAGTATCTGCTAACAGCTAATTTCAAAATGAGGGCTATGAAATGAACACATAAATGAATACATAAAAACTTCGAAAGAGATCCACGAATGCTATCAAATCCGTAACTAGCCTTGGAGAAGCATTATTCCTCCTGTTGTCAATGATTCTATTGTAAAGGAGACTCACAAGGTTTAAATCTATTTCTATCATGTCACTGATATTTGGACAACCGAAGATCCTAGTTATCACTCTCGACATGGCGGTTGCTACTAGCTAAAACAGTCTCAGGACTTCTGAAACTGTCAAGAGCCGTGGTTTCTAAAAGCAAATCCATCCTGTACCCAAGTTCTTGTTTCACTGTTGTAGAATTATGGAGAAATTCTAACAAAATGTTAGAGAGAGCCCTTCTCCCCCTGCTGATTTCCATTAAACAAACACAGGGCAACCTTCAAAGGAAGACTTTAGCAAACAATACAACTATTTGCTTTCTCTCTGGTGGGGGGGGGGGCCTAGGACATAGGAAAAAAGAACCTTTCCTGTTGAAAAGAAATCAACCTGTCAACATTATAGATCACAGAAAAACATTTTCTTTAACCACCATCATAAGGCCAAAATAAGACGGGCCTGCAGAGAAGGAACTATTGAAGTCATAAACACTCTGAGCTATAGAAACACAAGCAAGTCTCCATGAGTATCAATCCTCTATTTGCAGAAAATCTTGACTATCGTGTTCCCTCCCTATCGGTGTTGCAGGAGGGTTTTCCAAGAGAATTTTAGGATAAAAGGCTTAGTGACTATATCAGCAAAAACCATTTTGTTTGGCTTACATCTCTGAAGGGTCAACGTCTTCAGATGTCCAAACTTCTCCTAGCCTAAAGGGTTGATTTTTATAAAACTGCTCAAAGGATTTGTGGGCAGAAAAACCCAAATCCCTTCACTGGCTTCCCCTTCCTTTGGGCCTATGCTACTTTACAGCAAACTCCCCCCAACCATCCTTAACTCTTATTTTCTTGAATTAACTGGCCTAAGAGAAAGAAGGGAGGTTTCAGAGTCAGAGAAAACCGGGTGGGAATCCTGACTGCTACTTATCAGCGCTGGGACCCTAGGGACTCGGAGCCCCTGTATCCTCTCCATAAAAAAGAACTAATAATGTATACAAAACATTAAGTCAGTTCCTGGAACAAAGTAAGTGTCCAGTAAATGGTAGCTATTATAATGATTAGTGCTGATGACTTCACAGGGTGAAGCATTCATCAAGGGTGGGGCACACAAGGTGGGCAGTTTATTAAAGGAATCTCTCTTCTCTCTTCTTTGTTCACAGAAGGTACTATTTCCCCTTCTAGAACAAACTGGAGCTCTCCCCAGTGCCCAGCTCAGGGGAAGATGTTGGGGGGCGGTGACCCTGAAATCCTGGTACTGCTTCTGGCATTGTTTTACCATAAAACCCCCTTTTGGGGGCCCTACCACTCAATTATACTATTCTCTCCACACTCTTGGCAATCGGCTCCTATTCTTCATGCAAGCACTCTGCTGCCTTCCTCCAAGTCCTCAGCGCCTGGCTCAGTTTCCCTCTCCACCGCACCTCCTCCGGCCTCTATGTCAACGACCCTATTTGCTACCTAGGCCTTATACTTCCTCCATCTTTTCAGCTCTCCCTACAATCTTCTCCAGGGTACTGACGTACCAGGTGGTCCCTGCTAAACTGTAAGCGACGTGTGGCAAGCCACTGTGTCTCACCATCTTGTTCTCTGCCATACTGAGCCCCATGCCCAGGAGGACTCCAGGCTCTGTAAACATTTGTGGAATGAGGGCTTCTGAAATGGGAATGGGAGAAAAGAATTAAAGCAGGTTCGCTACACTAACAAATCAGAAATTTCATTGAAAGTAAAGGTTCAGTTAGCCCAAAAGCATGACAAAATTTCCAGCTGTGCTCAGAGAAACTCAAGTTCAGGCTGGAACGTGTTTAATTTGGTTGTCCTCAAAGCCGCTCTAATTTGTCAGGAAGGACGTTCATTTTCATTGAGTTCATGTGAGCAAAGGAGAATCTGTAATTTGCCAGACATAGGCTCTACAGCCCCTGTAAGCATGCCACCTCCAGGAACACCTCCCCTGGGGGCTCAACCCTAAATAGAAGACTGTCAGCACGGGTCAGGGCTTTTGAACTCTACACCCATAAGCTCAAGTCAAAATCGCGCTCAATGAAGCATAGCAAAACCCGGATACAATTTTTCCACCTCAATACTTTATTCCCTTTACTTTTGCCAAAACAAGTTATCTAATCTCCAGGCTCTTGTCCAGTTCTAGCTCACTAAGTATGCGCCCAAACCCAGCAATCTTGTCCACAACACCTTCTTTCACCAGCCAGCTCTTGAGGCAGTGCAGGCTTGTGTCTCGTGTCTGAGATGCTTGTTTCTGCAGCCCAGCAAGGACCAGGTAACTAGGTAAGTGAGAAGTCAGACTGCGTCCTAGGCCAGACCCAGAGGTGCAGGGTCTAAGCTCCGCCCTCCCAATTTTCCGACTGAACTCCTTCTCTAGAGTAACCCAAACAAACCACGTTGCTGGCTGCTTGGCTAAATTAAAAGAAGAAAGAGGAATAAGATCACAAGTTTAAATCTACATGCTTGTGATTCTGAAAAACAAAAACTGAAGGATGTTAGCCTTTTTTTTTTTTAAATACTGTTAACACGAACTCCATTATTTGAGGTTTGGGAGGCTCTTCTCAGAGGAAACAGATTTGTATTATTCCAATATTATTACAATTGTGAGTATTCCTTCTAGAAAGCACTGTAAATCAAACATTTTATGTGCCAGATTTAAAAAAAAAAAGTGCTCAAGGAGAAAACAATACTAAACTATTGGGTAGAACTCCTGCTAGCCTACTTTTTTCAACAGTGGTTTTAGAGTGGCATTTAAATATCTGCACAATCCCATCTCGCAGGCAGCCATGGGTTAAGTATCTACTTCAGGTGAGCAACCGCATCCCCAAATGGAGTTCCGCCTAAAGGACAGAGTGCCTGGTGGGTCCCTGCAGCCCCCAGGGACACCAGCACTCCCCTTGTAGGAGGCCCTTCGAACCAACTGTCGGACAACCCTCCATTTGCTCAGCGGAGGAGGAGAAAGCCACGCTGTGATCATGTGAAATGTGACTGGGATTGAAAACTGGAAAATGGCACTAATTCCACTGAATTTGCAAATCCTGCAACAGGACTGACAACTGAATAAACACAACTTGACCAAAGGCTTTCTTTCTCTTGAACTCAAGGTCCTTATTCAATGAACACAATCATTAAAGTTAAAAAACACATACAAACACACACCCACACACACACACACAAACACTCTGCCTTGAATCACAATTAATCTTAACCAGCCAAAATTAGCACAGGGTTTTGTACTTTTGCATAAAGGAAGCAGATCCCAGCAAAAACTCAATCTTCAGCACTGCTGTGGGGATTTCCTTCCGATTCAAACTTACAACCAAGGAGCAATTTTTATTGGAGAGAGAGAGAAAAAAAAAATACAGTTGAAAAACCCTTTAAGATTCAAATCGGATCAACAGACAATAAGTAAATGAGGCCAGTCCAATTTTCAAGGATTCAATGTCCATTTTAAGCTGAAAAGGACAGACTTTTATAGATACAATTTCTTTTTTCTCTCCTGAAAGGACACTGTGAATATTACCCGAAATTCTGGTAGTAAGAACCCTGGATTAAAGACACATGGGGCCAAGTTTTTAATTTCCTGTTAATGACTGCTGGAGTGTGAATCTAGGCAAGTCACTCTACCACTCTGAGCCACAGAACAGAAAACAAGTCTTGATGAAGAGGCTGGAGTAGAATATCTTTTTTTTTTAAATATTTTATTTATTTATTTGACAGAGAGAGGGAGACCAAGCAGGAGGAGCAGCAGAAGGAGAGGGAGAAGCAGACTCCCCGCCGATCAGGGAGCCCGATGCAGGTCTCCATCCCAGAACCCCGGGACCACGACCCAAGCCTGAGGCAGATGCCTAACCAACTGAGCCACCCAGGTACCCAAGAGTAGAAGATATTCTGAATCTAAAAAAACACTGCTTGGAGCTTGGGGATCAGACCTGAGTTTGAATCCCAGGCGTTGCCATTAGCAAAATATGTGTACCATGAACAAGTTACTTAACTACTCTCTGTAACGGGTGCACCATCTGAAAAATGGGGCAACCTCAACAGTCCCCCAAATGTGAGAAGAGTGACACAATATGGATTTAAGAGCTACTCAAATTCCAGGTGGCTCAGTCGTTAAGCCTCTGCCTTCAGCTCAGGTCATGATCCCAGGGTGCTGGGATTGAGTCCCGCATCAGGCTCCCTGCTCAGCAGAGAGTCGGCTTCTCCCTCTGCCCCTCCCTCCCCTCCCCATGAGCTCACTTTCTCTCGCTCTCAAATAAATAAATAAAATCTTAAAAAAAAAAAAAAGAGCTACTCAAATTCCACTTAGAGGATTTTAGATGGACAGGCACAGTATTAAACTCTGACTCACACCATGAGAAAAATTTTTTTCTTTTCAGCACTTTTTTGGCCTTCACAAAAATTTTAATTACATTAAGGAGAATAAAGTTTGGGTTTGGCCTTCTCTTCAGCACCTCTTTAACACAGGCCAATTCCGCTTTTTAACAAAGTAAGAACAAGAGTCACAGACCACTAACATGTTTTGAGAGGCAAGTTTATTTTACAGACAAGACTGTTGAGAAAAATAACTTGTTTTCACGCTATTTTGTGAATAACCTTTTATTTGAGGCAACGGTGATCAGTTTTCAATTTAGAGGACCCACCCAAGGTTAACTTTTAAAAATCCATTGATGATTATAAAAATGTGAGTCAACTGAAATAACATGAGTGGCTGATGTGCCACCTACCAAAGATTCGGTGACAAAGACAGGAGGTGACGTGGCAGAAGGCCTAGCCCTCGCCGAGCTCTCATCTACCCACGGCGGGTGGGGAGAATCTCAGTCAGTGAGGAATAGAAGCAGAGGGCGCAGTGCAAACAAAAGCAACCATAGAGGATGAATGTGAGACTCCAGAACAATGAGAAGCCAAAAACTAGCAAGAAAGGGTTCCTAGAGTCCAAGTCAGAGACAACGAGGAAAAACCTGTGGAGGGAGGTTCAGTTAACAAATAGTTATTAAGCCACACTAATCACTGGCAAAAAACCCGGTTGAGTTCAAGTATCCTCTTATAATGAAGGATGAAGCTGTCAAAATAGGTCAGAGTCTTGTTTCAAAGAGCCCTGAATGCCAAGCTAAATATCATTATGGTGGCAGATCCTCAGTCTTTTGACATTTGGTCAGCACCCTTGCACTTTACATGGTATTTGAAAAAAATATCTGCTGAAAAAATGAGTATCAGTTTCACGGTATTTCCTGTATGTTAACACATTTCACTTTATAGTAACACATTTTGTATATTAACACATTTTTCTAATCGTTTATCTTCCTCTTCCCTCCCTCTTCCGGGGCTAGAGACCACACCTCACCCCAGCTAAGATAAACTGCCGCCTCCATCCCAAAGCCCTGTGTCTGGGGGTAGAGAAGGGAGCTCAGGTCAATCTAAACTCCTTAGTCTGAGTCTTCACTTACCCTCGGCCTTTGCAAGGAATGTTGCCTTTACGTCAAACTCGGATCATCTAAACCCCAGATGCAATCAATTTCAAACTGCCAGCCCCTTGGGGACTTGCTTCTTCAAGAAAACAAGCTTGGTTTGACCCTTGGCAAAAGCAACTATTCCCACCCTGACATCCTTCAGGAATTTTGCAAAGCAACTGTAGACAGGGATATGAAACCCACACAACTTCTCCGCAGTCTTTCCTCCTCTCGTGCCCCCCCCCCCCACAATCCTAACACTTCTTGCTCCTTTTTCTCCCTTCTTCTTCCTGCTGGTCCCAATCTGTTGTGACCTCTGAAACAACAAATTCAGGACAATGCTTTAGAAAGCTCTGTGTCCTGCCCACCTACCCCCGGTTTGAGTCTTCTGCAGGATTTAGGAAAATCCTTACCAGGTCAGTCCAATTCTCATCCTCTGATGGGCACCAGCACTCCTTTCCACATAACGGCTTAGCAGGACTACGGTGTGCGTGTAAGAAGCAAAACCTATACCCATACCAGAGATGTCCAGGACAGGAGAGTCCAAATGAATATTTTATTTCAGAGAGATTCTCCAAATGGTGAAGCGGAGACGAGAACAATGTCTCACCAAATCATATTTGCTCTCTTGAAATGTATTGAGATGAACCAACTCCCCCTTCCTTTGCATTTCAGATGAGAACGCCTTTTTGGTTCTACGATTCACATCTTCCTCCATTAACACAGATAAACAGGCAATTTCCACAGCTTTCTTGCCTGTACTT
Source organism: Leptonychotes weddellii (assembly GCF_054177405.1). Taxonomy (NCBI): domain Eukaryota; kingdom Metazoa; phylum Chordata; class Mammalia; order Carnivora; family Phocidae; genus Leptonychotes; species Leptonychotes weddellii. Next base: position 55,779,198 of record NC_138382.1, read on the forward strand.
TCCCCTCTTCCCATCACCTTTTCGTGCCACCTTCACTCTCATCAGGAATACTCATACGCATTCCCTGGGCGTGTTCTCTCTATCCCCGGAAACGCACATGATCTATTACACCAATGCTGGGGATGCCCTGCAGGATGGATTATCTAAGCAGCTCCAATCAAAGAATCATCCTTTTCCTAAATACAGACCTAGAGCTGGAGGGTGTAAATGCAAGAAGGGCTCATGTGCTTCCTCTGCTTTCATTTTATAAACCAAGAACCTAAATCTTGGAAAAGTAAAATGACCTGCCCAAGGTCACATGGCTCTTTAGTGGATTTCTGAAATTTTATGTAAAATATAATTATATGTAATTATACATAAAATTTGGAGTGTACATGGCTATGTATATTTTTTCTGAAAAGAATCCATTGTTTTCATCATATGCTCAAAATCGTTAAAAATCCTCTCCCAATAAATGATAACCACTGATTAGTTATATATGTAAAATTCTTTCTGGGAAATGTCCCACACTAAATACCAGTTATGATAAAACATCTGGACTCCAAGACTAGCCAGATAAAATGCTTTGGCTTCCAAATGCTTCTTGGAAGTTGGATTTGGCATAGAAAACGCTGCAGAGTCTTAAATAAATAAACGCACATACACATACACAGAGAGAATGAATAAAAGAAAAGATCCTATGCATAAAAGGTTATTTTGTTTTTTTAAAAAAATACTTAAATTCTAGATTACTTAGTGAATTATCTCATTCTTACTTTAAAAAATTAATGTGCAAATCAAAGTACTTGAAAGTGAAATGTCACAGATGATAGCATTTTCTCAAATCACAGCTGCCTCAAAAAAAGAGAAATGAAACTGAATGGAATCAGAATTGTTTGTTCTACAAAAAAACTAAGCTGGTCTAAATTGACTATGTACTAAAATTGCTCAATCTCTATCATAAACCTAACCTTAACTACAGTTATTTCTCATATACTTCTATTTCTAATGCTTTTCTGTGATTATGCCATCATTCTAATTTGTCTTTTAGAATACAGCAAACATTAGTTTCCCATTCTCTTTGTCTGATTCATTCAAGTCAGCTTTTACTGAACCCCTTTCATATCAAGGGGGTTGAATTAAAGACTGGGGAGAATGAATCAAAGACCTTCTCAAGGAGAAGCATACACTCAAGAGGAATACAAATAATGTTAACTATAACAAAAGAATGCAATTAAACACATGGCATGAACACTGCAGTGACCCAATCTTATGGGAGTAAAAAAGAAGGGGATAGTTTTCACTCTGTGTTGGCAGGGAGGAGTGAATCCAGTTTATGAGAGGGATGACATTCAAATCAGGTCTTAAAGTAAATTTTCAAAATGGAAAAAGACAGGACTTCAAACTTTATTTTGTTCTAGGAACCACGTGTGATGCACCTGCAGTTAAATTAAAGCAAAATGCTCTTTGCTTTAATATAGTTTATCATCTTAACGGAATGCAGAGTAACTGAAAGCTCTATCTGAAAGAAATTTTACATATGAGATTTTCATTCTCTGGCCTCAAATACTTCTAAAATGTACCTCTCTAAGAACATCTATGCTGGTCACTTATCCAGGGAACTATTTTTAGGCAAAAATAACCAAATGAAAAAGTGAATCACTCTTTGCCTTTTGCTACTATTTCTTTTGTCAAAACTTGGTATTTTGACAAAGTCCTTACCCGGATATTGGTAAATTCATGGAAACTAAACTGCCCGAGAGGCAACCTCAGCTTCACTAATCAACAAACTCCACGATCAGGCTCCTTAACCTGTCTATACCTCAGTCTCCCCGTCTGTAAAATGAGTAATAGTACCTACCCTCACTTGATCTCATGACAATGAACTGAATCATCATGTAAAATGCGTAAAACAACATCCAGCACCCAGTAAATCAACAATAAATGAAACTGTTTCTAACCAAGCAGAAATGTTTTCTAAGGGCTGATTTCTAATTTGCTATGACAGTTTAATTCACTTTTATAAAGCAGACTTTGAAACTGTATTTACTTTCAAAGGAAGATGCCTTAAGAAATGGCTAAATTTGATTCCTAGACAGTAATGGCAGTTAACAGAGAAATAGCTTATTTCAAAAGGTCCACAACATAATTAAGGATAGAACAAGCAGAAACTGTATTGTACTATAACCAACAGAAAAAAAAAATTCACCCGTTAGGATTGACAGCTAAACTAATAGTTCTCTTTCCTTTGTCTTTTGTTCCTTAGGCTTTTACAGCCAAATATTCTGCCATTCCATTTTATATGTATTACACAGGAAAACATTTTGATAGCATAGACCTACTCACAAATATCTGACTGCAGCAATAGTAAAATTTTCATTTTAAACCAAGAAAAGAATTCGAGTTGAGTAAATTTTATTATCTGTTCTTTCCATAGTGTTGCAATCCCCTATGCAACCTATGTCCCAAGCTGAAGAGAATTTGGTTGGCCCACTCCCAGCAACAAGGGAAATATGATACAGGCCGTAGAGTCTGATAAGGTCTCTAGCAGATGATTGTACCATAAACATAACAAGCATCCTCAAAAGTCCTCTGCTTACAGCAGCTAAAATTGTTACCACCTCAAAGTTTAGTATGGGCATTAAAGTACTCTGGGGCTCACTGGCTGGGTTCAAATCTTAGTTTTGCCAACTTGCAAAATGTGTGACCAGGGACAAAGTTAGTTAACCTCTCAGTTTCTTCATTTGTAAGAATAATAAACGGGATTGTTACAGAGATTAAATTGGTTAGTATTTGAAAAGCATTTGGACTAGTGCTTGGCACAGTGTTATATAGTGTCTATTAAACATTGCAATAACTTTGGCACTTATGATTATTTCCACATGCAGATATTAAGAGGGTCTCAGTTTTTTATGAAGGCCCTCTCCCAGAACAGTTAAATAAAACAAATTTTCAGAAAGGTCATTTAAAATATGATGCTGGGGGGTGCCTGGGAGGCTCAGTCCTTAAGTATCTGCCTTTGGCTCAGGTCATGATCTCAGGGTCCTGGGATCAAGCCCGCATCAGCTCCCTGCTCAGCAGGAAGTCTGCTTCTCCCTCTCCCACTGCTTGTGTTCCCTCTCTTGCTGTGTCTCTCTCTGTCAAATAAATAAATAAATAATCTTTAAAAAAATAAAATAAAATAAAATGTGATGCTGGAATAACAGCCATAAAGAACATTTTACTTGAATTATTTAATATCCTGACAGTAAATAAAAATGTATTTGGATTAAGAGTATTTAAGATACTCTTACAAAATACAAAACCACATGTCTACAGGTAATTCCTAGATATCCAAAACGTTTATAATTAAAGAGTCTAAGGTAATGCCCACTTAATTACTTTACGAGCTAAAAACTGAAATAGCAAAAATATTAACAATTCTCAATCGCTACGAACCTAGCATAAATCACTTGGTTTATGGGAGGACAGATCCCTAAAAACATTTTTTTGATGGAAATATTCCAACTTCTCTCCATATAAGGTAAATACTATAGAAGGTAATAAAAAGCTGTGTTGCTGAATTTCATTCATTTTTAATAATGTAAGCATTGGGACCTCCTAGAGCAGAGGTTGAAAACAACCAAGCCCTAACCACCCTTTTTCAGTCCTAGACTTACCATTGTCTCACAGAACTGTAAATATGCCCTAAGTCAAGAATGTGTCCATTACAGGCCTCTATTTAGATGTAAATTGAAATATTTAGGAGAGTTGGGATTTCAAATGCTCAGGAGGACAGGAGACACACGTATCACAGGTGGTCCCTTCAAAATCAGGTATGTCATTCTGGAACATGAGACCTGTTCTTGCAAGGGAATTACTCTGACTGGAATAGCAATTCTTGTCCCTTAAATGGACTGTGGTCATCATTAAGCCTGATCACTCTGATTCTATTGCTGTTTATTTTTTTTCAAAGTAGATACCAATTTGCTCGGCGTATCCAATATTTTTTAAATTTCTATCATGAATTATTTGCTTTACAGGAGCACTTGGGGAACAGGCTGACAACAGAAACTTTGTACTTGAGAATTATTATACTATCTGAAGAGGTTCTATTTCAGAACATTCTCCATGCTTTCACACTTTCTTTGATTTGGGAAAAGTGTCCCAAGGGAATGATTCAAACAGAAAGCCTCCATTATTTTTGTGGTGGGTATGAGGAAAAATGGGCTGAAATAAAAGGGGAGATGAGAAATTAAGCACTTTATTAGTTAGGATTTAAGTTGTCTGAAAAGAAGATCAAAACTTAGGTTTGGATCCCAAACTATTGTTAAAAGAACCAGTAAAACTCCTTTTGAACTTGGAAAATGTTGTAAGATGTTGGCGGGAGGGGGCAGATGCGTCAAGTGACTTGCTGATTTTCATCACCAATAATATCAAATTTGTCCTCTTTTACATGAATGTATATACCACTCACTCATTTTGTGAGGCATCACTGAATAAGAGTTTTGGGTTTTAAAAGCTGATGCTATCAATGCTGCAAAAGATAAGGGCCAATTACTTCCAGTGCCAGACGCTTCTCTCTCCCCATCTCTCTCCCTCCCTCCCTCTCTCTCTCTCCCTCTGTCTCTCTCTCTCTCACACACACACACACACACACATCTTGTTTACTTCCTTCTATAAGATTAAGTGCTGAAAAACAGACACCTACACACAACCAGGGCACTGGCCCACACCAAGAACCTTCTCATGTTAACAAGGGTCTGGGAACCGGGAACCATTCTCATAAACAACAACCAGACGGCCTTTCCGCCTGATCCCCCGGGCCTCCCAGTCTCCAACTACCCGTCTTCACCGGATCTTAGTCGGAACCCGCAAGCGACAGCCCCTCGGGGAGCCCGGGCCGCCCTCCGGCCACAGGGTCGATCCCCAGGCCGTTCGGCCAGGAGGCGCTGCGGGCCAGTCCCCCGGGGCCACCCGCAGCCCAAGCCCAGCCCTCCCTCCCCCCACCACCCGGCCCAGCCCCGCGGCGGAGCTTCGAGTTCTGCGCCGCCCGCCGGGGTTACTCCCGGTCATTCCCCGGCACCAGCTCGCCCCAGCTTCCCCATCCGTGCCCGGCCTGAGGCCGCCCCAGGAGACTAAGCAGCAAAGGGCACGAAGCATGGGGGGTGGGGGAAAGGGCACCTCAGCTCCAGGTTTCCGCAGGCTCTTCTTCTAAGTCTTTTGTTTTTAAAAAGAACAAAACGCGTCCCCCCGCTGCGCCAGGACACCAGCTGGGTGAGCGCACGCAGACCAGAGGCAGGACCCCCAAGTCAAACAATGCCCCCGAGGCCTCAAGTGATCAATAGCGCTACAGACCCCGTTTGGGCCACCACCCAGTCGAGTTCTTGGGGAACAAGAACGCGCCACTCCAGTCCGGGGGCGCATGGGGCCGATCCCCAAGTCAGAGCCCAACTCAGACCAGCTCCTTAAAGAATGGATTGGGGACTCAGTGCTGGCATTTGTCCCGGTGGGCGCCGGCCGACCCGTAGCCGGAGGGGTTTCCAGCCGGCTCAGGCTCTTCCAAACAAAGGGAAGCGCTCGGAGCTCTTACTGCCACTCTCCGCCCACCTCCCACCCCGGCATCAGCGCCCCCAGTAAGACCAGAACACCCCATCGCACTGCGCCCGCGGTACGGCGCCCGGGTCTCCACGCCCAGAGATGCTTCCCGGCTCCACCGCCGGGTGAGCCCCGAGCGCAGCAGCGCCAGCGTCTTTGGGTCGCTAGAGCTCGTCCTAGGACGTCCTCTCCATTTATACTGCCCCCGCCCCATTTGCGCTGCAAGAGGTGGGGGTTCGGACTAATCCCCGAAACCCAGCGCTTTCCAGAGTCTCCTCTGCCCCGAAACAAAACAATAACGCCCAAGCCACTGGAGAACCTCTTACCTGTTTTCCACTTTGGTGTTTGCGTCTTTTCCCCCCACCCCTTGAAAAACCCTTCCGGAGAAGGGGAAAAGGAAAAAAAAATTTTTTTTTTTAAGGAAAAAAGAGGAGCAAAGCGGCCCCGAGAAATTGGCTCTGGCTGCGCCGGTCCGGCGGCGCCCCCTTCCCTGCCCACCTGCGCCCGAGGAGAGAGGTGTCGGCTGGGCTCAGCGGGTCCCTGCCCCACTCACTCTCCCTCAGAATTACCGGGGTTTTGCCGCGACTAGTTCCTTTTATAGATTCGGCTGCGCTGAGCGCCAGGGTTACTATCGGTCAAAGCCTGTTCTCTCCCTCCTTCCCCGCCCCCTTCCCCGGCCTCTGTTTATGTAGTTCAGTCACCCAGCAGAAAGCACGTGGAGCCGCGCCCCGCCCCTTAAACGGGCGACGTCCCGCTGCTCCCGGCAGGGCTGGGGGCGGAGGGCGGGAAGTGGGGGCGGGGGGGGGGGGTGCTGCTGGCCTCGCGGGTCCAGGGTGGGTGCCCCCCGCCCTGCCCGAGCATGCCCGCCTAGGAAGAGCGGGAAACCTGGGTCTTGGGGCTGAGCCCGAGACTGTCTCCTCCACGTTCCCTTCGGCCAATAGCACTAGTGGAAATCGCTTCCTCTAAACTCCTACCTTCAGCAATTTTTTTTTTTCCTTTGTTACTTTACCCAGTCGGAGGGATCGGGGGCCGAAACACCTCAGGACACCAACCCTTTAGTCTTTCCTTTCAAATGCCCAGGGTGTGGGGGAGGACGGACAGTCCTCTGGATAATTAGCAGTTTTTGTTTTCCACCACAAACCCTGACTTTGGTATTCAATAGGTGACTTATTTTTTGCCTTTGGGATTCCCAGCCTGGGCCTCCCAGGTGCCTGGGAGGGCCAATGAAAAGCCTCTTGCTCCTTCTCTTTGCAAACTGGGGGGAGGTGGGCGGCAGCAAAAAAAAAAAAAAAAAGGAACAATGTGAACCAGTCCCCTTTATGTTTTCATTATATTGGTCAGAGTCCCAGTAATAAATACACAGAGCTTGTGTTTTGGCTTATACAGATTTGCAAAGTGCAGCTAGAGAATCACAGTTGTGAAATTATATAACTATTCAGTTCTCCAACTTCCTCCTCTGGCTTAGCCATGACAGTCAGAAGCAGACCGACCATAACATTTGAGGGACAGAGACAGAAGTACAAATGGAGGCCCACATACTTTGTCTAAATATTTAAGTCATAAATCAAGCTGACAAACTGTAAAATAAAGGTCTCCTACCTTGACAAAGATGGGTTTGAAGCAACCTGGAAGGACAGGTTCACATTCAGACTCCTCACAGTCTGACCTGAGTTTTGGCAAGAATGTGGTAGAGTAAGACGGTGGGCCCCCAAACCCCTTCTCTTCCCACCCCCAGCTCTGTCATATTCCAGAAGAACCTTCACTGTATGCATGTGGACCTCAGCTGCACAAGCCCCCTCCACACTACACCACACTACACTACTGTCTAGGCCACAACCTAGGCAGGTACACACATCAGTGGTTCTGTCAATACTCAGGACAGATCCAGTGAGGAGGCCCATGCAGGCTCTGGAAGTGCACTTAGGAGCCATAGGGCAAGGAATTCTGGGGTCCCAGGTACTCATAACTCTGGTGGCATGGCCCCTTGGCCCAGTGGACTGCTCACCCTTAGGAAGGATTGAAATTTGAGGAGGGCCAGAGCCAAGCTTTCTGAAGCCCAGGGTGAGCATCTTGCCTTGGTTCAAAGGATAACCCTGGCCAAGAGACTGGGTTCTGGGTCAAATGTGGCCAAACCCCATGATGTGCAACTTTCTGCCTCCATTTCTTCATCTGTAAAATAAAGAGAATATGTATGCTCTCCCTGCCTCACAGGGATTTTCGGAAAGTGAATTTTGTTCATTTGACCTCCTTGGAAGAATGGCACTGTAAACAAAGAGGGTGTTATTAGCTGACTATTAATGTCATTTTCAGATACCAGCCATGGCCTGTAAAGTTTTTCCAAACCATGCTAAACCATTAAACTCCAGGTCTTGCAAAAAGTTAAAAGTAATCTCTCTGACCCTCTAGATATAAAGGAAAGCTCCTGGAGGAGGTGATACCATTCCAAGTACGATCAGGGGACTGATTAGGTCTCCCAGACTCTCCATTCCCTGCCTTACCGCCCACCCTAAACCCATCTGTCACTGTGCTTAAAATCCCACCACCAAAATCATTGTTTTGAAATTTTGAAGGCTATGGTTCCCAAAAAAACCCCTATTAAAATAATCCCTTAGACTGTGCCACTAGGGAATGAGTGACAGTAAATTCTGTACAGGTAAGACAAAGATAAGATGCTGGAGAAAGGAGATGAGCCCAAGAAGAAGAAAAGCCCCAGAGAGAGGATAGAAATTAAATACATAAGTCTATGGCTCCAACACCAAAGGTGACCTTTTTTTTTTTTTTTTTTTTGAGAGGGAGGTGGGGGTTGGGGAGGGGCAAAGAGAGAGGGAGAGAGAGAATCTCAAGCAGGCTCTACCCCCAGTGCAGTGCCTGACCTGGGCTTGTTCTCACAACCCTGAGATCATGACCAGAGCCGAAATCAAGAGTCAGATGCTTAACTGACTGAACCACCTAGGCGGCCCCGTGACCACTTTTAACTAAGAACAATCTGTGGTTCCAAGAATCTGCTCACCCCTGCAACGAATACATGAACACACTGTAGTGCTTGAAACATGTTTATTAGTCTTGTTGATTTCTACCAATAAAAGAGCCCAAGCCCCCAGAGAGGCTACGTGACTTAGCCAGGTGACCCCAAGGACTTAAGTCCGCTGATACCAAGCCCATACTTTGCAAGTGTGACAGATTCATGTAACAAAAATATTGAATTCCAAAAGTTAGAGTGTAAGAGAATGTGTCCCTTGAGAAAGTTTGTCAATGAGAATGCTCTCCCTTGAATATCATAGGTTGATTTGTTCCTGAGTATGCTTCAGTGAGCTTTTCTCCAACTCTTGATTCCTGCTAACACCAACAACAAAACTCCCAAGTCCCCACCCTAGGTGACCTTTCCCAAATATTAAGTAGGAAGGCCCTTCTTTGTTACTGTAGCTCCAGAGAAGCTGATTCTGAAAATGTAGCCCAGGTGGCTTGAAGTTCTATTCTGAGATCACCCTGGTGTCTTCTAATTACAGACTTGCCCTTCAGGCAGCTGTGGCCTTGCAGACCCTGCTAGAGGTCATGGAACTTCAGAGATGCTCAATTTTATCATTCCACTGAGATTTTTAAATTAGGGATTACCTACAAGGCTTTGCTTGGATGTTGCTTTGATAGATAATATCTATTAACTGGTCTACATAAATATACGTATACATATTGTTTAAAACATAAATGATTTTCACTACACATGTGTTTTTGGTTGGTATGCACACCCTTTGGTTTCCTTTGGAAACTCTGAAAAAATAGAGTATCCCAGGAAGTCAATGAAGAATAAAAAAGAAAGTATTCTAAAAATAACTTGTCAAGCTGAATGTGATACAATTAAGACCTAATAGGTGGATTTTTTTTGAGAACTCCTGGAGAATGTGAGGTGCCTCAAAGTTAAGGGGAAAAATTAGGTAATTCTTTTTTCATATAAGAAGGAATAAAAAGATGTACAGTTCATATTTGAGTCAGTTTAATTCCAATACATGGTTGGATACAAACCAATCATCAAGCAATCAATATTCAAATTTTAAAAATACAAGGAATACTATTATCTACGGAGTAAACCATGAATCACACAGGCTCTGAATACCTACAAATTCAATTTAATTGGACCAATGCAATCAATCGCCTTCTGTATTAATGTGACTCCTATTGACATGTAAGCAACATTCAAAACCATTACTGCTTCTGAACTTGAGTAGGATGTTTGTTCTGCCTGTCATTGGGATCAGCAAGTTAGCCTGGATTATAAACAGATATATTCCCCTGAATTACTAGTTGGTCAATGACTTATAATTCTTTTTAAAAGCCATCCTTCCAATATGTCACTCTTCGAGCTCTCCTTCCATTAATAGCCAAACTGCTGAAAAGATTTCATCTCTACTCCTTCCTTTTTACTCAAACTCTCCAGCCCACTTCAGGCAAACTCTTGCTTCCACCACTGAGTGTGTTCTGTCCAAATTCATTAATGATCTCCTTAAAAAGAAAGAGAGAGGCATATGTGTTTTCTTTTTTATCATTACAAAATGGTTTCAATGTAGAAAAATAGAAGAATGTCTCAAACACAGAAAGACTGCTTCACTGGTAATGCCCATGACCTCTTTTAAGTCCTTAGGCTACCTGATCTCTGTCTGGTACTTGACACTTCCTTCCTGAAACTAGTTCTTCTCTTGTATTTCATGAATCTGGTTCTCTTTTGACTCTCCTGCCTCTTTAGCTGCTCTTTTTCTGACTCCTCTTTCCTTCTATAGATGTCGCCTATTACTGGTTTTCTCATTTTATTTCTACATGCTCCACTCCCTTGGCTTCACTTAAACCCCATTATCTCTAGTTCTCATCTCCTTGCTGAGCTCCAGGACTATGCTCCCTAATGCACGGTAGAGTATCTGGCAGGACCAGCGGTGTGCTAGAGTCAGCTCAGCCCAGCTCAGAAGAGCTGACTGTGTATATTTCTCCCAGCTCTGCGATGAGTGACTTCCATGGGGCTAGCTTAAAATCGGCCAATGGTGAGAATATTTACACCACTGGAAATCGGATATAATAAGGGCTTTCTTTTTCCTTTCCTTTCCTCTCCTTTCCCTTTCTGTTTTTGGAAAGCAAGTTGTTAACACTTACCAGCACCACACTGTACAGGACATTCTGCAAGTAAACCCCCAAAGCAATTTTCTTATCTTCCCTTTAACTTGCCCTTCTCCATCTGTATTTTTTTTTTTTTTAAGATTTTATTTATTTATTTGACAGAGAGAGACACAGCGAGGGAGGGAACACAAGCAGGGGGAGTAGGAGAGGGAGAAGCAGGCTTCCCCGTGGAGCAGGGAGCCCGATGTGGGGCTCGATCCCAGGACCCTGGGATCATGACCCGAGCCGAAGGCAGATGCTTAACGACTGAGCCACCCAGGTGCCCCTCTCCATCTGTATTTTATTTTTTATGTCATTTAATGATATCGTCACCCACTCAGTGACTATAGGAAATCATAGTCATACTTGCTTAACTTTCCATCTGTCTGTCTCCATCTCTCTCTTAACATTCTAAAAAGCACCAAAGTCAGGTCAGCTGAACTCCCTAAGTATCTTTTAAACCTGTCCTTTCCTCTCCATCGCCCTGCCGAAGTCCAAGCCAAAGGCCTGGGCTTCTGTGTTGTAGTATCCTCCAAACTGCTATTCCTGCCTTTAATTTCTTCCCCTTCCTATTTATCTTCCCTACCACAATGGAGTTATTTTTGCTTGGGGAGAAAAAAAGCTAAGAAAACCAGCAGAAAAACAAAAACTGTCTAATCATCTCTCCCACCACCCCACCCCACCCAAAGTTTCCTATGGCTCTCCATTGCTTACAAAGAAAAAATGCCCTCAATTCCTTAAGAAAGCCTACAAAGGCCTCCGCAAACATGACATCTGAAAGCCTTTGAAGCCTAATTGTAGGCCCAGCTTCCTCCTCCATCCCCCATTCCTATCTCACCTCTACCCATCCCCCATTCCACAAACTTTCCCTGTCTCTGCTCCAGTAGCTTCCCCTTGTGCGGAAACTCTTCTCATCTGTGCCCCTATCCTCCTGTGGAAGAGTATATATTGGAGGATGTGGGTGGGGTTAGATAACTGGCTCTGTTGTGCTATGATTCTAGAAGCAGGAGGCCGAAGGGACAGAGAAGAGAAAGGGTATAGAAACCACTTCCTTCATTAGATGGAAAGGTGTGGGACACAGGGTAGATGAAAGAGAGGGAGAGAGAATTATTAAAGATAGTTTTTTTTTTAAGTACCCAAATTAGTAGGCAAATAATACCATCAGCTCAGATCCATTTGTAAGTGTAACAACAGATTCAGAAGGTAGACGGTGCCCTTAAGCTTGGAAAGAAAATAATTGGACTCTGGGGATTAAAAGAAATCAAGCATTGATTATAACAGAAGTGATGCATGTGCATTCTTCTCTCCTTATTCAGTGTGCTTTCTCTATCTCTCTCTCTCTGTGTGTGCTTTTTTTTTGACACCTGTTAAGAATTCATATTCCTGGGCGCCTGGGTGGCTCAGATGGTTAAGCGTCTGCCTTCGGCTCAGGTCATGATCCCAGGGTCCTGGGATCGAGTCCCGCATCAGGCTCCCTGCTCCTTGGGAGCCTGCTTCTCCCTCTGTTTCTCTCTCTCTCTCTATCATGAATAAATAAATAAAATAGTTAAAAAAAAAATTCATATTCCTGGCTGTGATTTCTGGGAGGAAGGACTGGTTTCATTTCTTAGCCAGGAACTTTCCTTCTCTCTGATATATTATTAAGAGAATAAGTCATTAAAAACAAATAAATCCTAGAAAATATTCCAGATTTCCCTTGTCTCTTAATCCCCTAGAGAGGCAAGCCTCTCTTTTTCCCCTTCAGCATTCTGAGGATGATTCCTTAAGGAATGGTTTTCCCTTTGTTGACCCCTCGGTGGCCTTGGATTGGTTTGACCTGTCCTTGCACCAGTACCCTCCAGAGCTTCTGAAATTATCTAGACAGCACGAATATTTTTGTCTCCTCAAAGACTAACTGTCCAGATGTTGTGTTGTGACCATGCCATGGGAGCAGGGCTTTATGTCCCTTCTTTGTTGCCATGCTTCTGGTAACTGAGGTTGTCCAGTGAAATCCAACCAATTTCTTAGCTGGCTACTTGCCCCAGAAACCTGCACGTGCAGAATCACCCACAAGTTGTAAAGTAGTGGGAAATGGGCTTCATTCCCAGAGGCCTGGGGCTTCCCACAGAGCTGACCCTAAAGCTGGTTTCTTCTTGATTGACTCCATTAGCCAGCAGAGCTCAGCAGGAAGCTCCCACATCTGTCTACTTACTGCTGGGCACGGCCTGCCCTGGACACACACTAGAATGAGAAAAGAAAACTAAATTGAGGCTCTAGTTCTAAGACATTTAAAGAATTAAAATCGGAGGTTAAGGGAAGAGGGAAATGGTGTAGAAATGAAGATCCTAAAAACTGAGGGTGTTAGTGGCCTGTGAATTGGCCCAACATTCTGACAGGCAACTTAGCAACATGTATTTAGAGGCTTTGACCCACTAATTTTACTGGAAGGAATTTATTCTAAAGAAATATCAACAAATATGGTCAAAGACTTATGTTCAAACTATTGGTCCCTATGTTATCTGCAAGAGTGAACATTTTAAAAATATTTAATCATCCAATGGCATGAAAATTCTAAAATCAACTCTGGTAAACTCATGTGATACAATTCTATGTAGTCATTAAAAATAAAAATAATGTTTTCAAAGGGAGTGATGTGGGAAACAGCTCAAGATGGACATTAACTGAAAAAAAGCAAAGCTATAGTTATGTGTATATATGATTTATATTTGGTAAAAATAATTAGTAGTTTATTTGTAGCCTTTTTAGTTGAATGAATATACACAGAAAAGAATGGAAAGAATCCCACATAAAATGAACAGTTCTTTTCTGTGGATGATGGTTTTAGGAGCAGTTTTTTCATATATGTCTATATTTTTTACAAAATTTCTAGGATAAACATATGCTGTTTTTTAGCTAAGAAAAATGGCATTAAGAGGAGAGTTTGTAGATAAGTAGTGGGAGGAGATAGTTTACAACCGCAAACCATAAATTACCACACAGAAACGGTAAACCCTAACATATTTTAGAAAAACGCATGCATAGTAATGAAGAACAGAAAGGAATATGGAGAGATGAAAATGGTTAGGACAGCTAGAACTTTTTGGTGAGTAGGTTTATAAACTGTTAAAAAAAAAAAAGAAGTGAGAGGATTTTAAACCAATCTAAGGGATCCACTGCTAAGTGAACATTTCTTATTTGTATGGCATATCTGTGTGTCCTTGGGCATGTTACTTCACCTCTCTGTGCCTCAGTTTCCTCAACTAGCAAATAGAGATAACTGTAGAACATACCGTGTAAGGTTGCTGCAGGTGTTAGATGAGTTCGAGTATGTGAAGTACTTGCCCTAGGCCTGGCATATGGTAAGTGCTGGATGAATGACAGTTGCTGGATTATTATTACCATTTGTTATTATTGCTATTATTATTATCATCCCCAACAACAGTATAATTGTCCCTCAGTGCTTAATAATAACTTCATAAATAGGGCTCCTTTCCAAAATTCTAATTTGTGGATTTTTTAAATCGATGCTTTCAGTTAGATTAACCAGTATAAACCACCTCACCCGGCTGGGGTTCCAATATGGTCAGATCTCCTTTTAATCTTTAATTACTCAAACCCCACTTGCCTATTAGCAGGATGTCCAATGTCTCCTCCTAGAGATTTGCCTAAGAGCCCTGGGGGCTTCCAAAGAGATCCAGAGAGGCTAATCAGGCTGTGATTTTTAGCAACCAGTTGTGTCACTAACACACAACAGCAGTATCACGGAAGTCCCATGTCCCCTGTCCACTGCTGGAATTATGTCCACACGGGTCTTGACCTTCAAACAGCCTTCAGCAGCACCCTGCTTTTAGACTCCCAAAGCTCATGCGTGTTAGTTTTCCTCAGAAGGTGCACACTGGTGGCCCGTGGCCATGGCCGGCCCTCTGACCGGCCACCAACTGTGTTGGTGTTTTATTTGAAGTAGTTCACAAGATGGAAAATGTCACACAAAAATCTTTATTTCTTGCTTCTGTTGAAAAGGTGGAAGATCTGACCACATGTGACCTATGGCCACATAGCAACAATTGGCTGAGGCTGGAAAAAGGTCCTCGCTGGAAGGAACATGCTGTTTTCACGTTGCTCAAGTCCCCACTGTCTTCTTAAACAGCTGGAGTTCCTACGCGGCACCACTGGCCCAGCCCCTTTAGGCTGCTGAGTTTGCAGCCTGTTGGCCTAAGAGTTCTTGGGGGAGTGTGGTGGCGAGAGAGACGCTAGTACCTTGTAGACCCTGAGAGGGGGTTGGGAGAGGTGGCTGAGCACGTGAGTGGGGCAGGCAGTGAGTTACCTAAATCTTGGTGAGATTAAACCTAGCTAAAAGTCCTTTTACCACATAGCTCTCATTTCTGCATCAATAATAAGAATCATACCTTTCCTTCCGGATGGTAACCTAGACTTTCTACTTTCACTAGTTTGAATTTGATTTTTCTAAGGCACGCTTTTACAATTGTAACTGAACACAGCTTGAGACACAAAGCAATAAAAGGCTTTACCACCTCTAACAAAAGCAACCCACTTCCTCAAAAATCTCACCCTTCACTAGTATCAAAGTTCTAGAAAAATCAGCAGGGAAGAGTCAGAGAGGTCAGAAACGATACTCTCTTTTGGTAACGAAAAATGCCACCAAAGAACACATCCACACCCAGAAGAGCCCGAAGTTTGGTCCGAACCACTTTGTTTATTGAATTAGACCCTGGAGAAAAACAAAGGAAGCAAGATGAAAAAGAGTCAGCACTCCACTGGGGGTGGTCAGTAAGGCAAAGCTGGAGAAGAGATGAATCAGAAAAACATGTGGGCAGCTGGGGAGACAAAAGCATTCCCAAATGAGTCTTCAGCCTGTGGGAGAGAGTTCTGAATGAGCTAAGATTCAATGAGATAATGACAATTATTTCTTCGGCAATTTGTCTGTCACCTTATATTTCTACGAAATGGCCAGTGTGTCATATAAAACATGACACAATGAGAACTAAATTTGCAGCTTCACACTCTTCATTTCTTAAAACCATGCAAAGGCAAACAGAAATGTGAGACTGTGAGACTTCAAGGAAACTGTAGAGTCACAGTAATCTGATTCTAAAAACAGATGCTTGACAAGAAGTTATATTTAAATCAACCATCAATCTATCAGCACATAATTTCTCAATTTAGTAATAGATAACCTTTATCCTCCCAATCACCATATGCATAGAATCATACCTTGTACTAAACAAGATGCATTATTTGGTTTTTAACCATGTAAGTTATGTTCCTTCGGCCCAAGAATTACAACTCCTAAAAGATGAGGAAGAGTGTTGGAAACCCACACATATCGAAGGGTGAAAAGTTAAACAATGGAAATAACATTGCTGGTCTCGGCAGTCCTAGAAAGATGCAGCTAGATGACCTTTTCTATAGTATATGCAGAATAGCATATGTGGTATACAATATAGACAGAATAAACTTTTGTGTAGCGCTTGATACTTGAACACATCCGTTTGACTTGGGAAAATTTTATCATGGTCTAAAACTCAAACCTTCAAACTTTGCATGAGTTTTTGTAAAAATCAAAATGAATTTTTTAAAATAGGTAAGTTAATACATGCCCCTAGCCAAATATTCAGACAATAATGAAGATATAAAGATAAAAAGACTACAAAGGTACAAAAAGGAAAGTGAGGATCATTATAAGCCCACGACCCAGAGACGACTTCTGTCAATGTCCCTGGTGTATATTTTTCCAGAATTTTTTTCTATGAATACATATTTGGACAAAACAAGTTCATGACATAGACACTATTTGTAAACTATTATTTTCACTACGTAATAAATTATGGACATTTCCCCATATAAACAAGCGTAGATTTACATCATTTTAAATGGATGTATGATCTCCCACTGTACATATGTATCATAACTTGAAATCAAATCCCCACAGACATATAGTTTCTTTTTTTTTTTTTAATTTTTTTTTTTTTTTTAAGATTTTATTTATTTGCGAGAGAGAGAATGAGAGACAGAGAGCATGAGAGGGAGGAGGGTCAGAGGGAGAAGCAGACTCCCTGCTGAGCAGGGAGCCTGATGTGGGACTCGATCCCGGGACTCCAGGATCATGACCTGAGCCGAAGGCAGTTGCTTAACCAACTGAGCCACCCAGGCGCCCC
>NC_138382.1:55796544-55846194 GCF_054177405.1 Leptonychotes weddellii
AAAAAAAAAAAATCAAGAGTTCATTACTAAAAGTCCTAATTAAGACTTCATATACCCCAAAACAGTTTTAGTGAGTAAACAGGATTAATGCTGAGCCACGCAGAGGTGGCCCTAAAGGTAATAATGATGGATAAAGGGAGAGGCTAAGGGTTCCAAGACTGGGGGTCAAGCGCTGGGGAGAACCAAGAAAACAAATGGCAGAAGAGAAAAAAATTAACATGCAAAAGAATAAACTGCACAAGGGTAAGGAATATAGTAAAGAAAAACTAGGAGAAGGGAGTCTGTAAGAGTCTGTGCAAAGCAAATGGTTGGGTATTAATGCATTGGAGCAGGAGAAGATAAGCCCCATGACAAAGGAGGAGAAAAGACAAAGTTGAGGGGCCTCAGTCACTCTGAGCCAGGTATACGTGACAGGTCAGCAACGATTCAGGGAAAGAGCAGAGCTACGCTTGGAACAAAGGCAGAATTTGTAATCAGTTGTAATTTTCCCTCCTTAGTAAAATCAACTAATGGTTTGTCTATATTTTATAAACAGATTATTCTCAAATGAATCCCATGTTTAAATACTTTAAGGTGCTCTGATGCTCATTAGTTATGTCAAAAATTCTCAACTCCCGTCATGTCCAGGATAGAAACACCAGATCCTCCTACAGGTTCTACCTGCAAACCTGCCTACAGGGTAGAATGAAAAGGGAGGGTTTCATGACTCACCCTGAAATAAGGATGTTACTTGTATATATGTTTTATCATCAACATCATTGTTAGAGTGGTTGCTTAATTCATATGTAAGTAACATCGCAGCATCAAATTGTCGAATATTTATGAAGTGTCAACAATTTATGCAAACAAGCCAAAATAAGTGAAAGGCTTGAGAAAATTATCAGGATAATTAGAGCCCAAAATAAAGTCCTTTACATTAGCTTGAAGACAGATTCTCTGAAGGCCCATAATTATCTAATGATGGTCACACTTGCTTCAGGCATTTTTTTTCAGTAAACGCTTGTGGAGCTATGTGCCACACAGAGTGCTAGATGCCACCATGCTTTGAAGAAGCTCACAGCTTAGTGAGGACAGAGAGAGAAAGCAATGACAGTATCACCTGGAACAAGCTAGGGTGAAGGGGATAAGCCAGGTGGGGAGGAAAAGAGCAACAACCCAGCCTGAAATGCCTGAGAAAGTTTCAAGGAGGAGTTGACATTTGAGCTGAGTCCAAAGAGCTGAGGATTTCTCCAAACTTAGATGGAAGAACTTTCCAAGAAGGGTATGTAAAGGTACATAAAAGCACAGGGAGTCGAGCAAATCAAGGTGGGTACAGACAAAGTTACCTATTGTGGCTGGAGCCCAGTGTGGGGAGTCAGCTTTCGCGGTAGAAAGGCTAGCCAAGGTGGCTCAGGAAGGCCTGAGAAGCCATGCCAGAGGGATCGGATTCACTGTGGCTCCTCCAATTTTTTTCCCCTTTGGGTTTTATTGAGATAGAGTTGACATACTGCACTGTGTAAGTGTAAGGGGTCCCCTCTACTTCTAATTTGGCCTGAAATATGCTTCTAGTTAATGACCTTCCTTTCTTCATTTGCCGTGTGGACAGACACAGCCTTGCTCTTGAAGCAGTAGAGTGACTAAGTGTGGACACTCTGAAACCAAATGGTCTGGTTTCAAATCCCAGATTTGACACTTCAGCAGCTGAGTGACCTTGGCCAAGTTATTTACCATCTCTGTGCCTTGGTTTTCTCATTTATAAAGTAAAGATAACAGCACCTGCCCTGCAGGGTTGTGGTAAGGATTAGTGAGTATATGTAGAGGCACTTGGAACATAGATGATAAATAGTCGGTATTCAAAAAATATTGGGTATTATTGTTATTAGGTCGTTTGGGCATATTCAGATATTAATAATATGCTTTTAAAAGTTTCTTTCTTCCATCATGTGTTTTCCCACTGACTCTCTGATTAGATCACATGCGATTTTTGTTTTCTTTCAACAGTCTTGCCGGGCACCCTTGGGACAATACCCTTCCTTAAAAATTACTTTTGAAGCAGAGCAGCATTTTCCTATTGTCAGACCGGTGTCGTGTGACCACTGACCAGCCTGGCTGCTCATCAGAAATGGATGAACAGTTCACAGCCAGTTCAGCTGTGCCATCGAAAGCACAGCCTAGACCAGCGGAGGCCACTAACTTGGAGAAGGCTCAGCCTACGGCTCCCAGATGACGACCCTGGTAAGATGAGCTTTCCACTCTTGAAAGCAGGGATACCATGAGATCACACCTCCACCGGAGGCATTCCATTTAACTTTCTGAAACAGCAGTGTGCCAACTCTGTGGGGAGTAAAAATAATACAAAGGTGTGAGTTAGAAAGCATGGGAGAGAAATCAGAGGCCAGGCAGAGAACAAGCAGACAGCTGCAAGAAGCACTTTAAGGTTCGTTCCAAACCAACCACAAATGGGTGCAGTTAGTTGCCAGTTTGGCAAACCTTTTCATGCTCGCGTTTATGATCTATGATGAACTCAACAAAGGCATGGTGGCTCAAGGACAATAAGACATCAGTTTAGGAGTTCTCTCTCAAACACTGCAGATACAGCCTCAAAGTGGCAAAGCAAAAGCTGCGACTGACGGTCTTCTTCAGTGCCACAGGTTCTGCCCATAACCTGGCATTTTGTCCATGAGCTCTGTAGGAGAAAGAGGATCCCAGCCCCACGGGCCACTTCCGAACTCCAAGGCAGGAGCCACATGATGGGTCATTCTCTAGGTCTCCATGTGTCCAACAACACTTTCTGGAGAAAGAAGTCTGGTTATCTTTTTTTTTTTTTTTTTCAAAGATTTTATTTATTTATTTGAGAGAGAGAATGAGATAGAGAGAGAGAGCATGAGAGGGGGGAGGGTCAGAGAGAGAGGCAGACTCCCTGATGAGCAGGGAGCCCGACGTGGGACTCGATCCCGGGACTCCAGGATCATGACCTGAGCCGAAGGCAGTCGCTTAACCAACTGAGCCACCCAGGCGCCCAAGAAGTCTGGTTATCTTAATATTAAAAAGATCCTCCAGGTGCCTGGGTGGCTCGGTCAGTTAGGCTTCCGACTCAGGTCATGATCTCGGGGTGGTGGGATAGAGTCCCACCTCGGGCTCTACGCTCAGCGCAAGAGTCTGATTCAGATTCTCTCTCCCCCTCTCTCCTGCTCTCTCTCTCTCAAATAAATGAATAGATAAAATCTTTAAAAAATAATAAAAATAAAAAATACTTTATAAAAAGAACCTCCAGCTTTCATCTTGCCAGTGAGGTCATTATACGATGAAGGAGACTGAGGCACAGAGAAATCAGGTGCCTTGCCCCATGTTATTGTTAGTGACAGAGCTAGAGCACGGGGTAATTGACTCCCAAGCTTTTTGTCCCACAGGTTGATGAACTCATGTGGATGCCAGCGAGCTCATAGCAAAAATCACATAGCTGAAGAGCCCAGGTTTCGCTGGCCAGTGAGTCCAAAGTTTGTCACACGAGCAAAGTCTCCCAAACTTGGTCAGCTCTGTGCCTCTACCTGCTCATTCAGGAATTGATCCCTCTCCCCAAAGTTTCCCTACCCAGGATCTTTTGCTTAGTCCTGCTCAGGGACAGTCTGCAGCCCACGAGCCCCTTGTGGAAGATACAGACTCTGTTAGTTCAGCTGCTATGCCCTCCCTTGGGTCTTTCCTGATTCTCCACCAAGTTCTGCACATCTCTGCAGATGGGTCTCTGAGCCAGAAGCAGCACTCTGCGAGCCAAGCCAGGGCAGGAGCAGAGGGGGACAGGAGGGGGCGGGGCATGTGCAGCTCACTGTGTGTGGCCTTTGGCCACTTTGGTCCCAAAGCAGGTGTGTGTATCCCAAGCCTCCCAGTCTCTCATGAAATACAGACTCTGTTACTTGCTCTGTCACTATTCCCACAGAGGCTCACAGCCAGGCCTTCAGCCATGAGGGAATGTAAGGGAAGAGTTTGAGGCAACTATCCAGACAATTTTTGCCTTCCTAGCCTTGTATGGCCTTTATCTCCCCTCACACCAACCCAGTGCCTCTCCACCAACACACACACACACCAAAAAACAAAAACAACAACAACAACAAAAAGCACACAGGAGTAACATCTGGCACCTCCTTCCTCAATCACCCAAAAAACAAAAAGCGCCCACGCGTATGTGTTTGGACTCGTACAGAGAGGCCTTTGGAAGAAAGTAACTGCCTAACTTTGAGCACCAGAAGCATCTGAGTTCTAGCTCTGTCTCAAAGAAGATAAACCTTTACCATTATTGGAATCATATCATAAGCTGATCATGTGCTTAAATAAATTACGGCTGGGTGGGGGAGAAAGCATCATTCCTAAGCAATGCCTGCCTTAAGTTTACGTTCCCACAGGAGTAGAAGCTGAGAAGGAAACGAGTACTGGTACTATATTCGAAAGGCAAGCCCAGCATACCCCCACGAGAAAGTAGGGACAAGAAAGTGAGACAAGAAAAGGAGGAGAAACATCAGTACAGGATATGTGCCTAAGTAAGCCATTAACTATGAGCTACTACTGGGGCTCAGTCCTGCTGGGAACCCTCTCAGAAACTGTGAGGAACTTGCCTCAGAATCATAGTCAGGACAAGAGAGGGGGAGAAGAGGGTGCAAAATTTAAGGAGGCACTTGCCCTCAAGGTCGGCCACATCAAGTCATGCAAAACAGAGTCAGCCCTGCTCTGAATCATTCTACTGGGAAGACCGCAGCATTTACTCATTGCTTTCCATCTCTCGTTGGTTGAGAATGGCCCCCTGCCCCAGGGGTGCTGATGTCCCTGCACTTCTGGGCTGAACCTGTCTGAGGCTCTGCAAGCTCCTCAGGTGAGTGCCAAGAAAGTCCCTAGGCAGGGAAAAGGGGAAGCAGGTGTGGGGGGTGGGAAGCTGTCCATGCCCTGGAAAGTGTCTACAGCTGCCACCAGTGAGGATGGGTAGGTAAAGGGGATAGGAGCAGGGCATCAACTGCATCTGTTGCATGCTCTACACATACCAACAGTATCTTGAATATGCATCAAAATTAGGAAACTCGTGTGCAGACCCCAGTATTGGTAAATACGTGGGCTTCCCATAACTCAACCAACATCTCAAAACTCAAAGCAAGTTGAAGGCAAAAACATTCTGCACTTAGAGGTACAGAATTTAAAAGGTGGGTGAAAGAATAAAATGTGGTTCCAGCTTTTTCTTAAAGATTTATTTATTTACTTTAGAGAGAGAAAGTGAGAGCATCAGCAGGGGGAGGGGAAGAAGGAGAGGGAGAGAGAGAATCTCAAGCAGACTCCTCACCGAACTTGGAGCCCGACTAGGGGCTCGATCCCACAACCCTGAGATCATGACCTGAGCGGGAATCAAGAGTTGGACGCTTAACCGACTGAGCCACCCAGGTGTCTCAAACATGGAACGCCGCCATCAATTTGCATATCATGTTTGCACAGAGGCCATGCTAATATTCTCTTTATCATTCCAACGTTATTAGTATGTGTGCTGCCAAAGTGAGTGCTCCAGCTTTTGAAGAGCAAGTTCAGAGGAAGAATGAATTTCCCTAAAAAAATGGAGCCATCTTTTTTTTTTTTTTTTGGCAAAGTTGACATACAATGTTACATTAGTGTCAGGTGTACAACTTAGTGATTTGACAAGTTTACATAGTGTGCTATGTTCATCACAAGTGTAGCTACGATCTGTCCCATTACATCACTGTTAGAATATCACTTACTATTCCTGAGGTTCTTCTTTTTATTCCCATGACTTACTCATTCCATAACCGGAGGCCTGTATCTCCCTCCCTCCTTCACCCATTTTACCCAACCCTTACCCCCAAAATGGAGCCATCTTTGAGATTTGGGATTTGTTTTGAGGAAAACAGGTACCATTGATAAGTCCCCTAGCTAGAAGTGGGTCTCTGCTTCCTGTGCCATTTCACATTCATGGGAGAAGACACAGTCTGCCCGATCTACACTTGACAGAAAGTTTGTCTCCGTGTCCTTAGCTATAGAATTCAGTTGCTCAGAATGAGGAAAATTATACCCTCCTATAAAGTCATGGTCTCAGAATGTACAAATAAGAGTCTGAGGAACAATTTGTAAGATATTCCACTTATTCTAGATAAGGGGGCAACCCAAAAAAGTATAAAATTTAAGACTTACGTATTGCTAATCAAAAGCAGAATCCTTAATTGCTCCCATAGCTTTTCAGGGCCTTTCTTGGCTTTCTTGGTATAACTTCCAGCTATCGCCTGTCAACTCCCTTCTGAGAACACCACCCCTCCCTTTCTTGATCTATACATGAAATCTTGGCTTCCATTCTTGACTAACGACTCTTTCCATGAATATGTCAGTGGCTCTGTGTGTGTGTGTGTGTGTATCAGAAGCAGCTTTATAGGTTAACACCTTTGGTAAAACTCAAAAAAGCACCCTCTCCATACACTATCTAGTTATGCTGCTTTTTTATCTCACGCCCAAAAGGCACCTTCTCTGAGGAGAACCACGATGTGCAGGTTTCAGGCTGGCCAAACCCAAGCCAGACAGTCATGGATCAGTTGGTTACGAGCGCCTCCAGGGGTGTCTGACTGCTTCCAGCCCACACTCAGAACTGACTACAGGAATCCTGAAGATTTTAGATTTGCCTATAAGTCTGACCAGAAAGAGTAAGAACCACTGCTAATTGGAATCCACAAGGGTAGCTGTTCAGTGAGTCAGTGCATCACAAGGAAAAGAAGTTACATAGCCCTCCTCTGAGAAATACATTTGGCAGAATTCTGTCATTATTCATGACTTAGATTCCAGGATTCACTAAGAAGAGACAGGAGACTGGGTGTTCACAGATGGAAGAAATGACACCGCTTCAGAGCCAAGTGTTCAGCTCTTCTCTGACACCAATCAATATCTAATTTGATTGCTATAGTGACTGCTAATGCAGTATAATGAATATGTGTATATCCAGCATTTCAGGTTACTGAGAATTGAATGAGGTTTCAGAATTTTATTTTGTTTTCCATAATCAGTCGGAAGATCTGTTCCAGGTCCAATTAATACATTATTTTAATTCCTTCTTCATAGAGGCATTAGACATTTGAAATGCCCATATGTGTCAGGCACTGCATTACTCACTTGAGAAATAAAAATGACTAGAGTGAAGTTCTTGCCCTCGGGGAGTCTGACGTCTTCTGAGAAAGCTAACTGTCTGAGGGAAAAGCTTAGGATGGTTTTAGAAACATACGGGATCTTTGCTTATTGGGGATTTCAGCAAATCACTGAATGAAGAGATTTCACAGTCTTTATGAGCGCACAAACAAAAACATTTCTTTCATCATGTCAAGCAAACCACAATACCTTCTGGCTACTGTTCACTACATTCCTGCATGGGTGTGGGATGTGGTTAAACATTTACCAGTAGCAGTACCCTTTCTCAACTTAATTCGGATATGGATGATGAACAAATAAAACAGAAGCGAAGCAGCTCTGCTTGAAGTGTCAGGAGGGAGGACCCCCAGACATCTTGTGATTCGGTCTTCCCTCTCGCACACAGCAACCCCTAAGAAATATTTGCAAAAGCCCTAGGATGCCACAAGGCGCTATTTGAAAACCACGCACTGAGCAGATGTCCAAAATTCCCTCCAGCTCTGAAGTCTGCAGAGCTGACACTTAGACACTTCACTAAGAGAGTGTCTCTAGACTAGACTCTTGGCTGCACTGCTCAGGCTCTCAGTGGGCCTGCTAGCAGGCACAATGCCCATTTGCCCCCTCAACACTATGCTCGTTTTGCGTGCGAACTGGATTTAGTCCACCTTGTGTCTCCAATTTCTACCACAAGGCCTGGCACTAAATAAAAGCAAGAGTGAATACAGAATGACCAACAAATGTGGCTGAAGACAAATAGGATTCTCCTGGAGGAAGCCACTGTGAAAGAAGGGCGGGGGCAGAAATGTATCCTGTTACAGACTAAATTTCTGTGTCCCCTCAGAATTCATATGCTGAAATCCTAACTCTTAATATGGTGGCATTAGGAGGTGGGGTCTTTGGGATGTTAATCAGGTCATGAGGGTGGAGCCCTCTTGAACAGGATTAGTACCCTTAGCAAAGAGACACGGGACAGCTCTCTTGCTTTCCTTCTGCCGTTTGAGAACACAAGAGAACATCAGTCTGCAAGTCAGAAGAGGGCTCTCACCAGAATCCAACCACGCTGGCACCCTGATCACAAACTTCTAGCCTCCAGAACTGTGAGATATACATTTCTGTTGCTTATAAGCCACCCAGTCTGTGGTGTTCTGGGATAGCAGGCCATACTGACTAAGGTAACACACTCTGATCACCTCCTAGTTACCTGTTTACCTAGACATCTATACAAACACACTCACACACACATACACTCGCGCACGCACACGCACACACCCATGCACGGACACAGGCGCACACACCCCTTAGCCTTATTCATGGCAAGAAAGCAACAGCTATAGAATGCCCTACTTGACTCTCCCTGTTCTAGATAATGTGTGCTCGGGCTATTTCCTACACATTTACTTATTCTTTAAACCCCTAGGAAACTGACCAATTCTTATTCCATCCTCCTTTTTGCTTCTAGCCTTTTCTCCTTCTCTCTTATGCTCAGAGTAGACATTCAGGACATGTTAGGACTTTCCCCTCTCCTTCCCAAGATAGGATCTACAGATTCTCATCAACTTTTTTATGTTTATGTCTTTCCTAAACCAGATACACGGTGTTAGAAACAGTACCACTGATCAGTGTGACCATTAGAAAATAGAGTGTGATAGGCATTTCCACCTGCTATGGATACTATTCTATTATTCAGCAACCATTTTATACGGTCAACTCACGTGACATTTGAAATTGACTAAAATATCCATGTCTTCTTTTCATGAACTAACAAGAAGACCATTCTCCATCATATACTTGTGCATTTTTTAAGACACAGACTTAGGACTTTACACTGCATTTATTAAAAATCATTTATTAGTTTGATATTTTTCTCTCTTCTTAAAGATTTTATTTATTTCTTTGACAGAGAGAGAGCAGGAGAGCACAAGCAGGGGAGAGAGGCAGAGGAATAGGGAGAAGCAGGCTCTCCGCCGAACAGGAAGCCCCATGCGGAACTCGATCCCAGGACCCTGGGATCACGACCTGAGCCAAAGGCAGTCGCTTAACCAACTGAGCCACCCAGATGCCCCAAAAATTATTAGTTTGGGGTGTTGTTTCAGTTGGCTTTATTTTCATTCTTGAAAAAAAATCTTGATTTTGATATTCATTGTATTGAGTATCTCTAAAATGTTGTATAAAGGTACATACAAATTTCATTTCACTTAGTGATAAAATTGGAGGACAATTAAAAGTCCTGTGACATGCCACTGTATACCTCCCTTGAGGTTGCCATAGGCCTATTAGCCACTTGTTGAACCAGCACATTACCATTGGGGTGACTTTTCTCCATCTTGTCCTCAAGAAAACACTTTAACCTGACTGAAATCAAGATACACTGATTTTATGGAATCTCTCCTTTCTATCAGTGTCAACCCTCTCATAAATGGGAACAAGGCTAGTTGAGCATGGCTTGCTCTTAGTAAACTCATGCTGTTTTCTTTGCTTGTGTGCTTACAAACCATCTGTTTCACCATCTGATGCCAGGGATTGCACACCAAACCCACCAGTTTAATGACTTTACTTTTACCTATCTTAAAACTTTTAGGCTGACTGCCTGCAGACCTGAGTTTTGTTTTCGTTTTTATTAGTAAAGCATGACAGATTTCGATAGGAGTTTGTATATAATGCATTCGCAAATAAAAATATCTATTAATGCCTGGCCAGGGCCTGGATTTTATCACAACAGGAGAGTTGAGAAAACAGCAGGGTCTGAAGCGTATGTTGCCCCTGTGGGTGTCCATGCCACTTTCCTCATCACTGTGTTTGTATAGCCCTTCCCCCGGGGACCAAGCACTGCTCTGAGGTCTGATACTGGTGATAAGCGCCATCAGGCACACACAGAGGGTTGATACAAATGGTTTGATAATTGGTAGGGAAAGCAAGGTGACATCATGGAAAGAAGGTAACTGCACCAGCCAAACGGCAACTCTCCTCGCCTAGTAGAGATGCACAGTAAACACCAGGAGCGCAGATGGAGACGGCAGGAAGCAGCCTATACTTTACCCCACCCTTATCCCCAGTAGGAAGTGTTACTGATTCCACGCTTCGTGGGATGGAACAAAACGAGCCCACATCCCCAAATCCATTTAAAAAAAAAAAAACAAAACATAGTCAAGGGGAATTCAAGGTAAAATCTCGCTCTGTACCATTCGTTTTTATCTGAAATGGGTTCTGGATCACGGAGAGCAAGAGTGGAGAGGGTGATGGAGAACTCGGCTAAGACCTCATGCTGTCCTAGGGCTACTCCGTCTGCCTCGTGAAGTCTCTGTGGGCTTCTGAACAAACCCACAGGCACTGCCTTCCCTCTTCGTGCCTTGCAATTTTATGTTTCCGGAATTCTATGTTCCTTTATGTAGGAAGTTGATCTTCATAAATTATGGCCCTTAGAGATTTTCTAATTTTTATGTCCCATGCTGTGCTTCCCACACCCTTCTTGTCTGCTCTCTTTCAGGAAAATCATCATTGAACCCCATGGAATTAGTTCTCCTCTTTAGTTCAGACCTTATTTGTAAAAGTTCTAGAAAAATACAACATTATCTCTCTTCCAGACAGAGTAGTAAAATATTAAAATCTTACAAAGCAAATCTCCTCTGTACAGTCAAACTCAACTATCAGCATCATCAACTGCAAAGCACCCCACCAAATTCCTAAGCAACAGAGGGTGAGGACCAAGAGAAAGAGAACCTGGACCACAGCCACAGGTCTAAGAAGCTTGACACACAGGAGTAGTAATCATTGGGTGGACGGATGGATGGTTGGACGAAGGAAAAGTTGCTTCAGTTAAGCACAGTATTTTGAGAAGCATTAGGAATAGGTGAGGAATCTGGCACAGTAAATTTTACTCAACTAGAATATTCAGGGAATGGCTCTGTCTTTCTGTTTTGGTGTGTTTGCTTGCTTTTGTTTTAAATCCCCTAATTAAAAAGATGCTGTGTTACTGTGTGATTCCACTTGCATGTCGTTCTGGAAAAGGCAAGACTAAAGGGACAGAGACTAGATCACTGGTTGCCAGGGGTCAAAGGTGGGAGGACGGGTTGATTACAAAGGAGCAAGAAGCACAGGGCACTTTGGGGGGTAATGGAACTGTTCTGCATCTTGATTTTGGTGATGGTTGCATGACTCCATGCATTTTTTCAAAAACCATAGAACTATACACTTTTAAAAAAGTGAATTTTGCTGTATGTAAAAATAAGTGAAGTAAAATGTTAAGTTGCTGCGCGATGTAGGACGAAGACCTCTGGACTGGGATACGAGACCTACACCTCATCCCCTCTAGCTCTGTTCCCCTTCCTAGCACTAGAGCCAACGGTTATTCTGCCTTTTATTCTTACCACCAGAATTCTTTCTAAAATTACTCTAGGAGATATGCCATGCAGGGGAGAAGGTCCGCTTCCTTTGGCATGTTTCAACATCTTTAGTACCTGTGTGCCACATCCCTGGACACACAAGGTAACCATCAACATGGCATGGTAGCCCTGGGCAGCCCAAGACTCAGCCATCCTTGTCCTCCTCTGGTGCTTGGCATTTCCACAGGCCATCACATTTTAATAGATTTTACTAAAGTAGTAATGCATTTATTCATTCATACATTTCATTACAATGCACTTAGTGAGTTCAAAAATCAGGCTCTTAAGAGAGCAACACAGGGTTGTTTGTGATTAGATTCAGCAACACGGAGATGCTGGTACTGAGCTGGCCTCCCGTATGTATTCTCCGCAGCTTCCCACTCTGCCTGTGTCCCCCATAGAAGCTCTCGTGACATAGTAGGTGTCTGAAACAGGGTTCGGAGAAATCCTCCCATCACCACAATCTAGTGCATATTTTTAACTCCTGCATTGAAGTGCTCTTTGTAATAAATATTTCTTGTATGCTTTTCCAGGTTTGTTTATGATTTGCCCTCAGCATTTCTATATGATTAGTTCCAGGGCACTTTTATGTGTCTCATTTCCAGTACCTTCCATCAGTATTCTCCATCTTTAGAGTTGGTCTCCTGGATTATCTGATTGTTCTGTATCTCATTAGTTTTTCTTATATGATTTTTGGGGATCAAAGACTTATTAAAATTTTATGCAGTTCAATCATTTGAGCTTCTCATAACTTTTAATTATGTAAGCTGATACACAATCACTGGATGGTAGCATACTGGTTGACATAGTTTTCAAGTGGAACCTTGTCCAGCAGGATCTTGGGAGGCACATCTAAGCATTGTAAGTGTGTATAGAAAGATCACAGTACTTATCACGTTTTGTTTGTTTCAGGTGGCGCCCAAGTTCCAGAGTTTCTGGCAGAGACTGCAGAATTTCACGAAATGGGGGTGGGGGGGCAGTGCAGAGGCTTCCAGTCAGCAGTTATCCTTGGCTCCTCTTTCATCATCCCTCACCTCCTACTGCTTGTCACGTCTTGTTACCTCCCTCACTTCTCTGCCCTACTCTATCCCCACTGCCCTGCCCTTGAACAAGCCTCCACCCTCTCTATTCCTGGACCACAGCCACAGGTCTAAGAAGCTTGACACACAGGAGTAGTAATCATCAGGTGGACGGATGGATGGTTGGACGAAGGAATGGGAAGGAAGGAGGGAGGGAACAAAGGAGGGGAGTGGAAAAATGGAAAGAAGGAAAAAAAGAAGGAAATAGTTCTTTTTGATATCACATGAGTAGAGTACTTGCAAAACATAAATGCAGTGCTGTGAAGCACATTTAATTTCCTAGTTCTCTAAGTAGCAGAATGAACCCCAAAACATAATTTCTCCTCTTCTCCATTCACCAAGGATTCCACTATCCATGTGAATTGTCAGCATTTGATGATTAAAAATACTTTATGCCCACCAACCAAACACAGAGAAATAAATCATACTCTCACATGTCCCCTGGGCAAGTGATGAGGCATGAAGTGCCTTCTGCAGACAGCCCCCCTCTACGCTCCTTACACATAGCTGCACAAGTCCCCAGGACCCACAGCGACAGTTACCTGACTTCTGTTCTTTCAAACCAGAAAGCCCCACCACATCACTTATCCAAGAGAGCTAAGTCATTCTCCTCACTTGCCTGGGAGTCTGAAACCCCTGCCTTGGAAAGCTATGCTGGCCAAGAGAGAGGCAGCCTGGGCTATAAATTGCTAAATAACTAAAGTAATGAGCTGGAATACAGAAACCCACTCTTAAGACCCTCATCCTCCTTTTTTTTTCTTTTTGGTGGTGGAAACTGACTCTTCACATTAAACTATTGATCGTATCTCTGTTGACTAAACTGCTATTTATTTTAGTGGTATGATACTAGAACTTCATCATGTTTATACAGGTGAATGCTTTTTGGCTTACTAGGCATGAGGAAAAGCTCCCTAAAATGAATTCAAGTTTATATGTTGGCAGGTGTTAACAGCTTTGGGTACGGCCTTGGTGACTTTGCTTAGTAGAGCTCTATACTGTGGTTTAAACATGGGCTATTTTCCCTTCCTTGGGTGCAACTCTATTGAAAGAAGCTATACCTGGCTTTTGTCCACAGAAAACCATGTGTTTAAAACCAGTTGAGAAGGTAAAAAGCCAATTGCCCATGGCAAAAATTTAGCAGACGTTCCCTAAAGGCAGAGAAACTCATTCCTGCCACCTATAAGCAAAGCATGTAGTGAATGCCCACTGTATGACTGGAGGGTAAGTGGGGGACCCTATAAGGCTGGGCTCAAGCAGTTCCAATAATCTGGAGGTTATAAAAGGGTGAACAAAGAGGCCAAAGGGGAAGGCTGAATAGCCCGTACAACTGGTTCTATTTTAGTTTATAAGCTCTATGGTACAAAGCGTAAAACTTATTAGGTGTTCTTGGGGCACCTGGGTGGCTCAGTTGGTTAAGCGACTGCCTTCGGCTCAGGTCATGATCCTGGAGTCCCAGGATCGAGTCCCGCATCGGGCTCCCTGCTCGGCAGGGAGTCTGCTTCTCCCTCTGACCCTCCTACCTCTCATGCTCTCTGTCTCTCATTGTCTCTCTCGCAAATAAATAAATAAAATCTTAAAAAAAACTTATTAGGTGTTCAGTCGAGTACTGCACAAACGTGGGTGCCTAATTAATAAGCTTTGTTTGCTGATAGATGGAAAAGCATTCCAAGGTCCTGCATCACTTGAGAATCTAGGAGGATGTGTGAATCAAGGTATTAAAGCAAAGGTGGTAAGGAGCCAATAAGTCCTATGCAGCGTCTTATTTCAAGTGCTCTTATTCTGAGGTGTAAAAAAAAAAAGAAAAATTTGATACATTTTTCAATAGGTGATTAGGATAGTGACCGTGTGCTACCAAAATAATAAGAAAACAAGTATTGAAACTTTTCAGCCAAACTGAATTTTCATAATTATGTATCTTTAGTAAAGCAAGGTATAACATGTAATCTGCAGGTGGGTTTTTTTTTTTTTTTGCTATTTTCAATCCTTTAAAAAGTAACACAAAAAGCACTTTTTCTTTTGTTAAATTGAGACATAATCGGCATACAATGTTGTATTAGTTCAAGTGTACAATATAATGATTTGATATATGTGTATATTACAGAATGATCATAAGTCTAGTTAACGTCTATCACCATATGAAGTTACCAAAGATTTTTTTTCTTGTGATAAGAACTTTTTTTAAAGATTTTACTTATTTATTTTAGAGATAGCGTGCGCGAAGGGAGGAGCAGAGGGAGAGGGACAAGCAGACTCTGTGCTCAGGGCTCCCATCCCAGGACCCTGAGATCATGACCTGAGCCAAAATCAAGAGTCCGAGGATTAACCAACTGAGCCACCCAGGCACCCCTTCTTGTGATAAGAACTTTTAAGATCTACTCTCAGCAACTTTCAAATATACAATACAGTATGGTTAACTATAGTCACCATGCTGTACATTACATCCCCAGGACTTATTTATTTTATAACTGAAAGTGTACCTTTGAATCACCTTCACCCATATCGCCCATCCCCAAAAGCACCTTTTCTAAAACTAAAAACCAATTGCAGTGGGGTGGAGAAGAGACCCTCATTCAAGAATTTGGCTCAGCTGCCATCCCACTAGTATCTGGGATTCCAACAAATTAATTTGCCTATTTTGATTGGAAGATGCCAACGGAGAGATGAGGTGTTTTAAGTGCTTAAAACTGTAGCTTCTATCTGCATCTATCACAGATTGGTAGTAAAGAGCTTTGCTCTTAGTTTACACCTGTTCTGGTCCTAGAGTAAGGAGTCTCAGCAAGCTTCAAACTCCTCAGTGTGGCTAACCATGTTATCTTCACTAATACAACTGTGTTTGGGGATGTGGAGACAGAAAGCTGGACAGATGGCCCTCAGCAAGACCCCTACCTTAGTCCTCCGTGCCAAGGGATCCTACAGAGAGCAATGATTCACGGGATTGAATTACAAGGGACACTCAGAAAGTTATTTGAAAATGTAAATATAGGGGCGCCTGGGTGGCTCAGTCGTTAAGCGTCTGCCTTCGGCTCAGGTCATGATCCCGGGGTCCTGGGATCGGGGTCCTGGGATCGGGGTCCTGGGATCGAGCCCCCGCAATCGAGCCCCCGCATCGGGCTCCCTGCTCCGCGGGAAGCCTGCTTCTCCCTCCCCCACTCCCTCTGCTTGTGTTCCCTCTGTCGCTGTGTCTCTCTGTCAAATAAATAAATAAAATCTTTAAAAAAAAAAAAAAGAAAAAGAAAATGTAAATATAACTTCAGTTCACCAGAGGTCAGTCCTTTTCTTTTTCTTTTAATGGAAAATTTCAAGAAATAAAGAACACAATTTTACATATTTGAAGCTCCAATTTTATTTCTTCCCCTTGATTTGGTGTTTATTAATCTTATGTATCTCCTTTATATTTTCTCTACATATAAAAGTATCTGTAATTAGGGGGACCTGGGTTCTCAGTTGGTTAAGTGTCTGACTTTTTTTTTTTTTTTTTTTTAGTGTCTGACTCTTGATTTCAGCTCAGGTCATGATTTCAGAGTTGTGAGATCGAGCCCTGCATTTGGCTCTGCACCGAGCGTGGAGCCTGCTTAAGATTCTCCTCCCCCAGCAACCCCCACCTCGGCCTTGTGCATGTGCAAAAAAATTTGTTTAAGTATCTATAATTAATAACTAGTATAGTTTTGTATATTCCAAACTTTGTATAAGTGGTATTATATTGGCATTGGACACATCATTCTGTAACTTGTTCTTGCACAGATAATGTTTTTGAGATTTATATATGTTGATAAGGGCAGTTCTAATTCATTCATTTTCACTGTTTTACAGCATTCAGTTGAATGAATTGATTTACTTTTCCATTCTTCTCTTGAGGGACATTTTCATTGTTTCCTATTTGGGGCTGTCTATAAATACTTCCCACCATGTCACTTTATGCATATGCATACACGTATGTAGATTTTCTCTAGGTTATAATATGCTCAAAGTGGATTTGCTTTATAGTCTTGACTTTCATGATATTGCCAAACTGAACCAACTTACACTAACAGCAGTAGATGAGAGCTTCTGTTGCTCAACATCTTTGACAACAATGGATATTATTTGTCGTAGCAATTTTTCCAATCAGATAAATGTGAAATGATGTCTTCTTGTTGTTTTAATTAGTATTTCCCTGATTACCAGGGAGGTTGAGATCTTCTCACTATTAGTCATTCAGTTTTCCTCTTCTGGAAATTGCCAAGTCATATCTTTGTTCATTATTATTGTATCATCACATTTTATCATTTGCCTCTGCTTTATTGATTTGTAGTAGTTAAATGTTCTGAATACTAATCTTTCATCCCTGAGTTGTAATTGTTTTCCCAGTGTTTGCCTTGCCTTTTCACTTGTGTTTTCTAATGTACAGAAGTTTTGTTTGTTTGCTTTCTTGCTTGTTTTTAACGTAGCCACATTTACCTATCTTTTCCTTCATAGTTTGGGCTTTGTGTGGCTTGGTTAAGAAATCCTTTTCTGGGGCGCCTGGGTGGCTCAGATGGTTAAGCGTCTGCCTTCAGCTCAGGTCATGATCCCAGGGTCCTGGGATCGAGTCCCGCATTGGGCTTCCCGCTCCTTGGGAGCCTGCTTCTCCCTCTGTTTCTCTCTGTCTCTCATGAATAAATAAATAAAATCTTAAAAAAAAAAAAAGAAATCCTTTTCTAGACAAGTTCATAAAGATATATAGGAGAACATCTAAAAGTTTTAAAGTTTTGCTTTTCACATTAAGTCTCTAGTTAACCTAGAATTTATTTATTCTTTTTTTTTTTTTTGGATGTTGAGATTTAGTGATTCTTTTTTTTTTTCATGTGGCTAACCAATCATTTCAAGCACAATTTATTGAACAGTCCATCTTCTCCCAATGATCTATC
This sequence comes from Leptonychotes weddellii, assembly GCF_054177405.1. NCBI lineage: Eukaryota > Metazoa > Chordata > Mammalia > Carnivora > Phocidae > Leptonychotes > Leptonychotes weddellii. The sequence continues at coordinate 55,814,020 of NC_138382.1, forward strand.
ATGTAAGTCCCCATATATCCATAGTCTGTGTTCTGTTCTCTATTTGCCTATTCCAGCAACAACACCATACTATCTTATTACTAGGTTCCCCACCTTATTCTTTTAAAAATGTTATTCATGAACCACTGATCTTTCACATAAATTTTAGAATAAGCTTGTCAGGTCACACATAATCTCTAAATACACTAAACATTTATTCAATATGTGAATATACATTTAGTATATTTAGTATGTAAATGTACATACACTAAAAACACTATTGAGAATTTTATTCAGCTTATATTAAATGTATAGATTTGAGGACAATTGATGGCTTTATAAAATAGAATCCTTTCACCCATGAAGACGATGTATCCATCCATTTATTTAAATGTTTTCTTAATGTTTTTCAATAAAGTTTTACACTTCCCTCCATTAAAATTCAGCACACCTTTTTTTAAAAAGATTTATTCTAGGTTCCTGATGTTTTCTGTTGCCAATGTAAGTGGTATCTTTTGTCAAATTGATGTTTGTCCTTTGTTGGTGGTGACAGGAATAAACTTATTTACTGTATATTGTAGTTATTTCCAACTCCCTTCTTTAAAAGTGTTAATAATTTGTAAGTTCTCTTGTACACAATAATATTGTCTTGTATAGTATGCTTTCTTTTCTCACTCTGCTGGCTAAGACTTGACAAACTGAATGTTTAATAAAACAGCTGATAGCCAGAAAACTTGTTCTGTTTTAAGCCATAAAGAGAACACTTGGGAATTTGGGGAAATTTTAAATCTTTCCAAATATCATGAGTCTTACTTTCTCCCTGATTTTATGTTTCATAATGTATGGAGGGTTTGTTTAGAGCACAATAGCTGCTCTGGTCATCCCCCAAATCACTATACATCAACTATTATTTCCATTTTCCGGTATGCCTCTTGCTGGGCTCCCCTACACAAAGAACAAATAAGAAATTATACGTCTTGTTCATTTTTGGCAAAGATGGCTAATTTCATATTATCCACAAATACCACACTAAACAGACTGAATGCATACATAGTCATAAAACTCAGCAAGTTGAAGCTGAGACATCCAAAGACAAAAAACCAACTCTAAAACTATTCCACATTCAACTTCTGAACTGATTCTCTTTGAGGCCTTTAAATGTATTTGTTTGCAAAAAAAACAAATAGAGTTCATTGTTAGCAAGTGGAGGTGGTTTATTAGCAGCTGTTAAGAAATCAGGGTTAGGACTTGAGGTAGAGTAGGGAAGTTCTTACATTTAGTGTGTAAAGCCAAAAAGATCTTTTTTTTTTTTTTTAAAGATTTTATTTATTTGTCAGAGAGAAAGAGACAGAGAGCACAAGCAGGGAGAACAACAGAGGCAGAGGGAGAAGCAGGCTTCCCGCTGAGCGGGGAGCCCAATGCAGGACTCGATCCCAGGACTCTGGGATCATGACCTGAGCTGAAGGTAGATGCTTAGCCGACTGAGCCACCCAGGCATCCCAAGCCAAAAAGATCTTAAGTCAGTTCTTAACCACAGTTACTACTCTTCAAGAAACCCACAATAGTCATGAGGACCGAGGACCCCAATGGCACTATTTTGACACCTACTCCTCATGCCATGTAAGAACCATCACTTTTTGCTTCCCTATAGCAAGAAGCTAGGAGTAGCAGCTATAAACCTCACTCCTCTACATCCTATTCAAAGATTAGATTACGATTAAAAGTAGATTTTAAAATCTGCACCTTAAATCAGGATTTCAAGTGTGCTACATTTTAAAGACGCTTTATTACAAAATATAAACCTTAGAAAATATATCAAATTAACAAGTAAGTTTTTACTTTTTTTAGGATGACTTACTTCAGGACTTTTTCAGACTACCCTCTTATTTACTGTGTTGCGTCTTTAGAGAAAATAAGTGAGACTAAATATCACTCACTGCCACCCGAAAACTAGAAAAGAAAATAAAGTTGCTTTGACATGGCAGGGAAAATCATTCATCTTACAGAAATTTAACATACAAGCTACTTTTTTAGGTTCTCGTTTGCTAAATGGACAATTCAGAATTTGTGAAGCAGAAGCAGCAAGCTCCTGAGCTTGAGGGAAGCTTCTAAACGCGCTCAACTATTCTTTATTTGTTTTGTGCTGTTTGCTAGTTGAAGGGCAAACAGGCAAAAACGGAAAGACACCACCGCTTCCCACTGCCCAGCACGTAACAACGCACGAGCTCAGCAGCCCGCCAAGCCCGCAAGAAGCGCTCTCGCCGCTTTAAGCCGTGGGAGGGCTCTCGGCCCGCCCACGAGAGGGCGGAGCCAGCGCGGCTTCTCCCGGGAGTTGTAGTTTCCGGACCGAGAGCTCCTTGACTCCTTTCTTCCCAACCCCATCGCCCTCCGGCAGCCTACAGACCCTGAAGCTGCTTTGGATTGAGCACAGGGCACAACCGGAGATAAAAGGACAGGATCGGGAGGCCACTGATGCGTGTCTAGAAAGTGGTGGCTGGGCCAGCTCCGCGCATGCGCAGATGGCCGGGCGTCCCCTGCTCCACCCGCGCCCCTTAGGGCGCGCTGGGCGGGGACATAGGGCACCAGGCAAGTTTGCGATAATACGGTTTGCGGGTCGCGGTTGTTATAGCGAGGCGAGAGGGGAGCTGTCTGATAACCAGGGGGAGTGGTTCTCGTTCTACCTCATCCTGTCTTTCAGGACTCTCCCACCCCCTACCCTTTCCGGATTTGCAGAATTGCAGCCTTCTCCCCGCCCCCACACCCCCACCCCCACCCCCGTCTCTCGGTGGGAAGCTTTTCCCTGCTGTATTGTGAAATCCGTTAGAGCTTCTCAGCCAAGGCTCTTTAGCCCGCCTGGGATTCAAACTGCCCCCTCCCTGCCAAATTCAGGTCATATGAAGCAGGAAAAGACCCGGCACAGGCCCTGCAAAGCAATGCCCTGTCATTTCTCTTAAATCTACGGTTACCCTGCCCTCCTCTTCCCCTGCAAAGCTGGGACTAGTCAGGCGACATTAGATGGATAGATGGAGTGCGTCCTTAAGTTGGCGAAGATCTTTCTTTCCCTTTGCTCTGGGAGGTGGCATCTGTATACGAAAGGACAGTGAGAGAACTCATGACTGTAGTCGGTACAAAGCCTCAGGACCACAGCTTACAGGAGTTCTAAATCCGCTGCTTTTTCCTTGACTACACAGCTGTCTCAGAAAAAGCTAGAAGATGTAACCAGCAGGGCCTGATGCTAGCTGGCTTTCCCTGGTTCACCTCAGCTACTCTTTAATTAGTGAGCAGTTGCCCCCACTGGGTGAGCGAGACTTCCAGCAAGCACACAGGATCTTGCCCAGGGAAATGTTCAGGATTAGGCACATACTTTGTGTTGGGCCCTGGAAATAGATACATCTTGGCTTAAAAGATACCCTTCCCCAAGAGACAGGTTGGACTGTAAAGCACCCTGAATTTCCTAGAGGATAGCATTCAACACACTTTGTTGTGTGTTTTCTTGTTCGTCTGCCTTTCTTGAGAATCTGCAGGACTGTTTTGTTCACCATTGTGCCTGCAGTGTTAACACACGGTGGCCTCTTAGTAAATGTCAAATGATGAAATGCAGAAATCCAGTGTCTGCCCTTCAGGTCTGTGCCCAAAGCCGGCTGGGAGAAGTAGAGATGAAAATAGTGATGTAGGTTTATACAAAGGTTTGGAACAGGAAGGAAGAAGCATGAACTGCTAGGAGAGGTCCCTGAAGCCTGCGTGAAGGAGGACATAGTATCTGCTAAGTCTTGTAATTATCCCTCATTGAATTAGCAGATAGGAAATTATCATGCCAACACGTCCATCTGAGCTTTGCCTGAGAGGGAAAGGGATTGATTAAGAGCCTACCAGGACAGGAACACAGATGCTACCCTCTTCCAGGTGGTCATCTGGAGAAGCCACACTTTCCAGGGACCCTGGCTTTCTTCAGATATCTTTGGAATGCTCTCTGTGGAAATGCCTTTTGAGCTTATGGCACATTCTTTTGGACCTCCTCAGCACTGAAACATCTCGTTCCTTCAGAGATTTGATATTTGGGAACAGCCAGAAGTCATTTTGGATGCAGGTCTAGAGGATGAGGAAGACACTCATGCTGCATAATAATGGCTGTTGAAATTTGGGGAAAGGTGTTTGTTTACATAGGGCAGGGGTTCTCATCCTGGAGTGTGTGGAAGTTTTAAGTGTATGTGTCTTTTCCTAAGGGACCATGTCTTTGGCTTTTATCAAATTCCCCAAGGACTCCATGATACAAAAAAAGATTAATAAACACTGCTATAGAGTTATGAGATCATTTCTTCTACGGCTCACAAGCTGGCTCTGAAGAAGAGTCATGTGGAAAGAAACCAGAGGGTGGGTTTCAGTTCCTCCTACAGTTTGATGAGTGGTCTCAGTTGGTTCAAAAGCTCCCAGAGCCTCAGTGTTCCCAAAACAAACTGGAAAGCAGAACTGAGAGGGGGTGGGGGACTAGGGTCCTGTCTTGCCCTGTTGACTGCATGAAATTCCAACAGAGGAATTCCAGAAATGTTCTTAAACAACAGCAGCATCCCTGGATTAGGCGCGTAATGCAGCCTACCCAGGTGACTCCTTCAAATGACAGCCCTAATTTGGATATGAGCTAGCGCTAGTGTGCTTGTTCAAAGAAATCAGCCTCCTGATGTCAGAACCGGGTATCTAGTAACACCAAATATGCCAAATCAAAGGGGGGAAGGCAGAAGCTCAAAAACCAGTGAGACTTGCTGAGAGCAGTGCAAATGGTCAGGGAAGGGCTCATCAAGAAGAAGGAACCTGGAAAGAGGGAAGCGGGTATTGGAGCATCACACTGCTAGGGGCGGGAATCAGCCCAGACAGGCAGCACAGGAGGCTAGAAAGAGAGAATTCTGCCTTAAGAGTGAAGGTTCTGGTAGAAAACTTAATCTCCAGAAGGACCAGTTGGAGTAAACAGAATTCAAGCAAGACGGTTATTTGGCATGGAGCCCCATTCTAGGAACAGGGTGACCTGAGACTAGGCCACGAGCCATGGCTCTCAGAATTAGTTCCAAAGCCTGCAGCTAAGGACTCTGACACCAGCTGTCGGGGCAAAGACCCTTGAGACCAACTGCAGCCAGGGAAAAGCTGAGGAGCCAGTCACAGAGAGTCAGCACCAGCCATATGTCTATTCTTTCTCTAATGGCATGACTCCTGGTCTTACTTTTCAGTAGTGCCAAACTCAGAAGGAGAAAATCGGCATGTTCCTTTTTGGCCTCCCCAGTCCTCAACACAGGGCCTAAAGCCTTGATATGGATCAGTCTGGAAGGAAGAGCTGGGTCCGGGATCACTGCTACATTGGAGTCTTGGGGCCCTTTTTGTCATAGGGCCCTCAGGCCAAGGAGCAGTTGTTACTGATCTGGAGGCCTTAAACCCAAGTTTGGTCTCTTAACTTAAAAAAACTCTACAGGGACGCCTGGGTGGCTCAGTCAGTTAAGCGTCTGCCTTCGGCTCAGGTCATGATCCCAACATCCTGGAATCAAGTCCCACATCGGGCTCCTTGCTCAGCGAGGAGCCTGCTTCTCCCTCTGCCTGCCACTCCCACTGCTTGTGCTTTCTCTCTCTCTCTCTCTAATAAATAAATAAAATCTTTAAAATAAATAAATAAATAAATAATTTTAAAAACCTCTACATCCCCAAGACCCACGCTTGAAGAGAAGGGAGTAGATGGAGGACATCCCTGATCTGCTAATTTGTGCCATGGTCACAATCAGGGCCAGACACAGAGTGAACTGAGATTAGAAACACAGGAAAAGCTGTTTCCACAGGCTTTCACTACTCCTTAGTTATATGTGTGTGTGAGCTTTCTACCTTTGGCTTAAGCTGTTTCTCTTTCTGGAATTGCTGCTCTCCATTATTTGCATCTGTCAGAATCCAAGAAGAGGGAACATCTCCCTGAGAAATGCTTTCATCTTTCTAGCTGCCTAACAAGTTCCTACACATCATTTAGGACTCTCAAACACCTGCTCCATTGTGACTCTTCCCCCAGCACCCCTCCATGCCCTCCTGGGCTCAATTAGTCACCTGATCCTCTGAGCAGTCATTGCACCTTGACATTCCTTCTTCCGTCTGCAATTGCTTAAAAGCTCTCCACGATCTGGCCTCTATCCCAACATGTCTCTCTTCTAGCTTCTTATGCCAGCCCCATGTACAAACTGCCTCAAACACTCTAGCTCCCTCCTCTCTACAACTACCTGGCAAAGTCCTTCATCCTCCAGGAGCCCTCCATTGTGTTCCCCTCAGAAGCCTTCCCTGACCCCAGAAAGAATTAACTGCCCCTTTGCCATCCGCCTTGGGACTTGGCAATTTTTAACATACCTATCATGGCACCTAACACATATTGAAATTTTTTGTTTATACACCTCTCTCCTGAACTATACTATGGGTTTTTTTTTTTTTTGTACTGGAGGGACCATGTTTATTTCATCCTTGAACTTGGGACTTAACAGACACTCAGTAAATGCTGAATGAATCAATGAATGGATGAATGATATAGTTTGTTTACATATGTGTCCCTCCCACTTTATTATGAAGTCTTTGAGGTTAGGAATATTGGCCCATTTATCTCTTGTTCTTTTTTTTTTTTTAAATGGAAGCTATTATTTTCTCATCATTGAAATTGATTTTTTAAAAGATTTTTATTTATTTGACAGAGAGATAGAGTACAGGTAGGCAGAGAGGCAGGCAGAGGGAGAGGGAGAAGCAGGCTCTCCGCTGAGCAGGGAGCCCGACGTGGGGCTCAATCCCAGGACCCTGGGATCATGACCTGAGCCGAAGGCAGCCGCTTAACCGACTGAGCCACCCAGGCGCCCCTTATCTCTTGTTCTTTATAGCTAGCTTAGTGCCCAACATATAATAGGCATCCATAAATATTTTTCATTGAATGAATGCAGGGATGAATGAATAAAGTCTTTTGTAATACCTCCAACCTGAGAGGTGCTTTGCCTCCTTTGAAACCTCACGCACTCTCCTTGTGTTTTTCCTATAGCATCTTCTTTAGCTTGTACTTAGCTCAGTGTCTAACTCCCCCTACTCAGTGGTCAGCTCCTTGGAGGCAGGAGTTAGGCCTTACTTCCCTTAGTGTCCCCTGCAGTTATCTATTGCAGTGCTGGGGATACAGCAGGTGCTTAAAGTTGAGCTTTTCTGAGAAAGATAAAAGTACCTGTCATTCTGAACCCCTGCTCCAGCAATAAGATGCCGAAGTACATGAGCTACACATATTGAATCTCTTCATCCACCCCTCTGCCAATTCCTGGGCAAAGCCAGAAAGACCATGTTGTTTCATATTTGTGCTAGCTGTAATACTCTGTACTAGTAGATGCCCAGTAAATATCATTTTCATGTTAATAAAAGATAAGACGCCCATCAAGAATGAATGAGCCCAAAGATACAAAAGAGTAGTTGAAAGATGAAAATCACATCAATCAATAAGGAGAAATGGAAAGGCAGATGGTGCATTCCCCCTCAGGGTAACAGTGTAAAGGAATCGAAAAGCATGTTTTTCTCCATAAAAGACAGTGCAACATATGCATTTCAACTTCAAAATGTTAAAACCCCTCTAATCTGGCCACAGCTAAATGGAGAAGAGCAATCCTCAAGATTAGAATCCATTAACAGTTGTGGGGATTTTCTTCATCCATTACTTTGTGGGGCATTCACTCCTCTTCCTTCCTCTCGCCTGTCTTCCTTCCTTCCTTCCTTCCTTCCTTCCTTCCTTCCTTCCTTCCTTCCTCTCTCTGTCCCTTTCTCTCTTTCTTTTCTTTCTTTCTTTTTCTCTCTCATTCTCTCTTTCCTTTTCTTTCTTTTTTTCAACATCTTTATTGAGCATTAACTATGTTCTAGGTATTCTTCTAAGTGCCTTTATATTCATAATTTCTCATAATTCTTGTGATGACCCTATAATGTAGGTATTAGTGTATTCACTTAAAATGTGACAAAACCAGGGGTGAGATTCAAGAAGTTGCCTAAGGCCTCACAGCCAGTAAGGCCTGGGATCATAATTTGAACCCAGGTCTCATAAACTCTGAAGCTTATGTGTTGTTGTTTAATTTCTATATTATAATGCCTCTCCATACATTTCAATGGCTCTGCTCTCACCTAGCTTACAGACAGAAAGACAATAAAAGTAAATCAAGTACAGGGTCAGAGGTTAGCAAAGGATAACGCTGGAACAGAGAGAAGGCCATCTATGTCGGGGCAATAGTAGGATCACTGACGGCTTCTCAGGGGACAGGTCACTCAAATTGAGATCTGAAGGATACGTGGGAGTTCACTAGATCAGCGGGGGCATCATCCGGACAGGGGGACAGCAAGTGTGAAGGCCTGGGGGTTGGGCAGTAGCCCAAAACATTCAAGGAACTGATTTCTTTGGTTAAGCATCTTAGTCATTCTGTTTTCAAAGCTTTTTTTTTTTTTTTTTTTTTGGTATAGCTCACAGTTTCTAATTGTCTTTGCTTTTGTCTAAAAGTGCTGAAGTGTAAGGGTGAGTGGTCACTGAAATGAATTAGGGTTTTTATGTTGGTTTCAAATGCTCTTGAGGGAACCAGTGCATTCTGATGTCCAAATGACATAGCCAAGCAGCCAAGAGCATGTGCCCTGCTGTTCCAAAGAAATCAGATAGCTGTGAAAGTGCACTAAGATCCTTTAGGGACTGAAAAGTCCAAAATGGGAAGGCTTATATTATGCTTTCGAAAAGGGAATTCTCATTTATCATTTCTATAGGACATTTTACTCTTATGTCAGTCATGAAGTCTGAAGTCAATTTAAAATGAAGTTATTTCACTAGTCACCCCAAACACTCAAATGATACTAAGATATAATTTCTTTTTTAAAGTAGCTCCCCACCCAGCTCACAACCCTGAGATCAAGACCGGAGCTGAGATCAAGAATCGAACGCCCAACCAACTGATCCATCCAGGTGCCCCCAAATGATACTAAGATCTAAAGTGGTGGGTCCCTGGGGATCCAATACACTATTCTCCTTAATTTTGTATACATTTGAAATTTTCCATAATACTTAAAAAAAATTTTAAGTCTTTATTTTTTTAGAAATTTTAGATTTATAGCAAAATTGAGTTGAAAGTACAGAGTTCTTTTATACTCCTTGCCTCCCCTCCCCCGACAGCAGATCCCATATCAACATTCTGTACCATAAAGGGTTTTTTACATCTATTCTTTAAATCAGATATAGGGGTGCCTGGGTGGCTCAGTCGGCTCAGGTCATGATCCCAGGGATCCTACAACTCTGTATACTGGGAGAACTCCCTTAGTACAGGTGGTCAGGGAGGGCTTTCCCAGAGAAAATCAACAGGTAAACTGAGATCTGAAGGATAAGTAGGAATGAACTAGGCAAAAATGATAGAGGAAAGCTTTTCAGGCAAACAAAGTGATGTCTTCAAAGATCTTAAGGCAAAAGGGAGCCTGTTATATTCAAGGAGCTGAAAGTTGATAGCCAAGGACAGAGAGATGAGGCTGGAGAGGCCAGTGGAGGCAAGAACATGTGGGCACTGGAGGCTGTGTTTAAGTGTTGTCTTTGTCTTTACCCTGAGTGATGGGGAAAAGTGGGTGGGTTTTACACAGGAGGATACGTGAACAGATTTTGTTTTAAAACGAAGGCCCTGACTGCCTGGTGAGGAATGGATGGGAGTGAAGTAAGAATGGAATTGGCGAGACTCACTAGGAAACTACTGGACTACACCCAGAGATGATGGCGGTGTAATAAAGGGGAGAGACACAGAAATGGATGGGTAGCATGGGTGTCAACAAGATTTGGTGTTTGCTTTGAAAAGGCAGGAGGGTGCTGGGTTTCTAGGCTTGCAAAACTGGATAGATAATGGTGCATTTACTGAGATGGGAGTAGAGGTGAAGAGAAGATCAGGAATATACAAGGGCCCTAAAGGGTCCCTATAGGGACCCTTATTATTTTTCAAATAATAACTGCCCTGTGTGAGGCACCATGCTAGGTGATTCCTATTTTGTATCATAGAAGACCTTTCATCTGATGAAATAGGGACCAGCATCGAGCACGTTGATTCCCACACTGCCACAGTTCAATGAACTTTAAGAGACTGTATTTACTGTCCTCTGTTATCATGTCAAGTGCACGTTGTTTATCACCAATGCCAGCCCACTGACATATAGATATATGAAGCTCTAAGTATTGTTTCCAACACCCTCCCCAATTATTTTCTCATGTGACTCACTGGGCAACTCCCACACGTTTTTTCTTCTCTCAATGCTATACCTACTCCATGGTAACTTGTTTAACAGGTTTATGGAGGCATATTTCCCCTCCCCCTCCACGGTGAGCTTAAAGTCCTCCTGATCAGACCAAGTGGTCGCTGGGGCAAACATGTCCTCAAACCATACCTGTTGGAAATTCATCTCCAATTCATGATCCCAAATCCTCCATCCCCTTGAGTATTACAGTTGTATTTCTCCCTGGCCTCACTTCTCTCACTAAGGCTCTGCAGTAATTTGCCCACTGTTCTCGGGAGCAATCCCCAAGTTCTCACCTTCCGTTTCCAAGCCTTTATCAGAACAGACTGGCATTATTTCCAACTTGTCCTTATTTTAGACTGCCTTCTCTATTTCTCTGCGGCCCTTCTGTTATTACTTCTCTTTGACAGCCACAAAAACAAGAGTGGACAGGATGTTTTCATATACATTGTGCCACTTAAGGCCCACACCGCCACTCCCTAGTTCCTGTCCCCATGCCTGGCCTATAGAGTCATCGAAAGAGTTACTGAATTAATGAATGAGCTGTGTTGCTGGGAAAGCAAAGAATGCCTTATTTGGAGGGAGATCAGCCCCTAATTTCTGTTTCTTAAGATAAATTTTAATTTTTTTTAAGTTTTCATAAATAATGGTTAATCTAGAACCTATTACTGATTTTAAACTATAATTCATTTATAATAGTATAATTCATTCCATATGAATGACTGTACTATAAATTTGAACCTGATACTCCTAAGTGAATTATTGTTTAAATCAGAGGTAAAATTATCCCAAAGCACCAAGAAAAAGTAACAATTAAAAGTGAAAAAAAAAAAGTGAAAAATTAATATTATCTGTTATCTCTGGTGCTTCCACAATGATCCAAATTTTTAGCTTTGGGTATCCACTGAACATAGCTAGATGACTATTTTGTAATATTTCAATGCCTCTTCTAGACTTGCATTGAACAGTAGATACAACTTTCAACAGCCTAGATGATGCCACATTATCATTTGGTGCATTTTGGTAGCACTTTATATTTGTAAAGTGCATAACAATCATATTCATTAGTGTTTCTGCACAGCCCTCCTGTGAGGTAGCAGTAGCTCAGCATTACTGAAGCCAAGCATAAAATAAGTGTGCACTTATCGGGAAGATGCTGATAGGATCCAAATGAAATGTCAATGAAAACTAACGCACAGTATTCAAAACAGTCCAGTTTCTTCGGATACATCTTGGCAGAACTATCAAAACCTCTTTCTATATCGTTTGAATTTCCAACCCCAGAAATGAACCCTATTTTTGAAGGAATTATTATATTAGATCTTACTTTAAATGTTAGGGTTCATATTACCATTTAAAACTCAAGTACACAGAAGCCTAAGTTTATAAAGGCGATGTTTATGGTATTTCACGTGTGATAACTCATTTGCACTCTTAGCCAGAGCGATTTTCTAGCAGTCAGATTAAGGTAAAAATTAAATTCTCTTGCAGCAGAAAATCTGAATTATTCAATTAAATGGATTTGGAGTGGCCTCAAATTGCCTGGAATTTGCCATCTTAAAGATCAAATTTGACTTAATTAGTCCAAACCTTCCACCTCTCATCACCTATATTCAGAGCAGTACACTCCAAGAACCCATTGTGATGGAGGAAAAAGCTCCAGTCCATAAAGGACTAAAAGAAAGGGCAAACACAAATAATTGAAGTGAAAGTCTTAGTGTCATTTAGGGATCGTATTTGCACAGAAACCTGACCACAAAGGCTTAATCAAATACAGCTTCTTCCTCTTGTATAAGTGGAAGCCTAAGAAGGGGTACTTGGGGTTGTATGGAGGCTCCCTGATGCCATCGAGTACTCAGGGTCCCCCTGTCTTTTTGCTTCACCAGACTCCATGCGTGGCCTCGGTCCCATGGTTCAAGGTGGGGGCTCTACCTCCAGCCTTTCAGAGTTTCATACCAAAAAAAGGAGGAGGAGGAGAAGGAGGAGGAGGAGAAAGGGACAGCACAGGTATCAAGAGAACAAGACTTCAGGATTGCCAGCAGACTCCCCCATAGATTTCCATGTAGCCTCACTGGCCAGAGTCCCCCACTGTGACCCCACCCCATCCCCCATCAGCTGCATGGGAGATAGAGAGTATAGTAATGTGTTTGTTTTTTCTAAAACTGGGCATATTCCAAACAAAACTGACATTTTGGTAATAATAATAAAAAAAAGAATGAATGGATACGAGTTAGAAACCAGCAATGTCCATCATACCCATTGTTTTCAATGTGAATTATAGAGACATGTGAAGGTATGGTACAGAGAAAGAACATGCTGATCAGTGACAAAAACAATTGGAGGAAGAAGAGCTGGCGCTAGAAAGGATCTGTGGAGGTTCCCGACCCCTTCGTGCAGCCCCTCGGAGTTGTCAGAAGATGTCGAGGTGAAACCACATCTGAAAAGTGCCTTGTATAATTGTGATGAAAGTGGTACACTTCATGTAGAGTGTATTTTAAATCCCCCCAAGTGTGCACAAGGAGCCATATTCAAGAGTGCTCATCCCAGGGGCGCCTGGGTGGCTCAGTTGGTTAAGCGACTGCCTTCGGCTCAGGTCATGATCCTGGAGTCCCAGGATCGAGTCCCACATCAGGCTCCCTGCTCAGCAGGAAGTCTGCTTCTCCCTCTGACCCTCCTCCCTCTCATGCTCTCTGCCTCTCATTCTCTCTCTCGCAAATAAATAAAATCTTAAAAAAAAAAAAAAGAGTGTTCATTCCAGAATTATTTGTAACAGCCAAAATTTGGAAAAAAATGTCCATCAACAAAAGAATAGATTGATTTGGAGTTATTCATATAGTGTGGAATACTTTACAACAGCCAAAGTAAGCAAAACTTGACAAAGGTAGGTTGTAGGTACTAAGGTGTTTCTTATATTACTTGTTTTGTTTTTCTGTGTGATTGAAATAGTTCATAATTTTATAAATTAGCAAAATAAAACAAAACTCGGGCAGTGTTTCTTATCAATATTTGGTCCATAAACCACCTGTATCAAAACCACTGAAGCTGTATATTAAAATGCAGACCCCAAAAACTCCAGCCTGGGCCCAGCCAACTACATTTCAAACAAGACCACCAGGAGATTCCTAAAGGAGCACTGACACAGGGTTTAGGAAGGGGAAACAGTTAAGTAGAAAAGAGAAACTGAGTAGACCTCTGGGCTGGAGAAATGAGTCATGCAGAGCCTAGAGGGGGCTGAAACGATCGTCCATCTCAGAGTCTGGGCAGGAGAGGAGTTGCGTGGTGAGCAGGACCTATTAGGATTAAACTGTAAGAAACAGAGAACCCAAATATCAGTGTCCTAAACAAGCAAGGCTGGCATTTCCTGCTCATATGGAAGAAGTCTGGACTTAGTCATTACGGGGGCAGGTGTCAGGAGCATGCCAAGCCAACCTCGTGGCCTAAGGTAACAGTTGAACTTTGGCCACCATAACTATATTGCCACCAACAGGAAAGAAGAAAGGCAGGGGAAAGCCTATTTTCTCCTTTTAAAGATACTTCCCCAAAGTAGTACACACCACTTCTGCTCACATCCTGAATGTCGTCCCCTGGCCGTACATAGCCGGAAGGGACTAGGACATGTTGCCTTTATTCCAGGTGGCCAGGTACCCAGCTAGAGATGGAGAGGAGAGGCTCTATCACCACCACAGAGAAAGGGGTAGAAAAGATCTAGGGGTCTCTGTCATAGAGGGCCGGGGGTTACAAGCCTAAAGCCCCTCTGCAAAGACCCAGGAAGCTGCTGCGAAGACAGCAGGCTCAGAGCCATCCTGGTCGGGTGATTTCTGGGGTGGCACATAAGCCAGATTTCTGCTTTTCAAAGTGTCATCCCTGGGCCAGGAGCATCAACTTTACCTGATAGCCTGTTAGAAATGCAAACTCAGGCTGCACCCAGTCCTACTGAACCAGAATCTGCCTTTTAACATGATCCCCGGCACTGAGCTATAAGATCTCAGAGAAGGAAAAGGTGAGGGCCTGGGGCAGCTGGCAGCACAGGACAGGGACGAGGGTGCCCAAGGTAAAGTGATCGTTGGGCTCCTGTGAGCCGGCGAGCCCCCTATGCAAGTGCATGGGGAGACAAGCCAGACTTGACTCAGGGGTCCGAGTGGAAGATAGTGCCAACAAAGGAGAACGAGGAAGAGGAGGAGGGATGCTTGAGAAACGTGGAAAGAACGTGGCCTTGAAAACACACTTTAAGAGATTAGTGAAATGCAGACTCAACCACCCTGCGTTGTAGACCAGGCAGCACGTCATCCTCACAACACCCTGAGCGGTAAGAACTACGATTCCCACTGGAGATGATGAGCTGAGGTTCAGAAAGGTCGACTGGCCAAGGTCACACAGCTGGACGTCATCACAGCTTAGGAGAATACTTCGTCGAGATTTGGCCAGTTTACAAAGCACTATTATAATGCATTATCTAGTTTAATCCTCACAATTACTCTGTGAAGTAAATAGAAAGTGGCTGTTATTTTAATTTTCCAACTAAGGAATTCCAGGACTTTTGAGTCTTCATCAATTTTTTTTTTTTTCCATTTCTGTTCCTGATCTCTAACACATTATGACAGTGAAGAAGAGATGAGGTTCACTGGACCTGAATTTAATTGTGTGAGAGTCTGGCCCTGTAACAGGCATATGGGAGATCCTCTAATGTGACTGATACAGTTATTATTAAAACTACAACACTTGGTTTTGCTCAACTGGAAAGTAGTATCACAAACGTAGCTTATTGGAGCAAGGACCAGAGAAGCCAGATATGGAGGGGAAAACTGAAGATTTTGTGTCCGCAATAGGGATGGAAATCTAAATAATGCTGCAGAGCACACACTTTGGAGCCAGACAAGCTGAGTCCCCTTGCCAGCCTGGCTATTTATTGAAATGGTGATATTGGGCAAATCACTTAATATCCCCTGGCTTCCACTTCCTCGTGAAAATAAGACTGAGAAAAATAAGTTTGTGTTAATCATTGTTATTGGGTAATAGTATGAGGATTAAATGAGATAAACTATATAAGATGATAAGCCCAATGCTCAGAAGACAACAAATGTTCAATAATTATAGCTATTATTAAATCTGGCTATGGATGGAAGACAAGAGTGAGGCGGATATTGAGGCATAGTAGGGGCCGTGCTCACCAAAATAAAGAATAAAGTAACCTACATTAGCTGCTTTGAGCGTTTGTCAGTTTATACACTTTGTTTATGTCAACTTTAAATTTAAAAAAAAAATCCTTCTCCTCAGGCCCACAGACTTTACATACTGATTACAATTAATTTGTCTTCTGATGATGATGCCTTCATGACTGATGCTTCCAAGTTGTGTATTTTTTTTTTAAAGATTTTATTTATTTATTTGAGAGAGAGAGAATGAGAGAGAGCACACGAGAGGGGTTAGGGTCAGAGGGAGCAGACTCCCCGCCGAGCAGGGAGCCCGATGTGGGACTCGATCCTGGGACTCCAGGATCATGACCTGAGCCGAAGGCAGTCGCCCAACCAACTGAGCCACCCAGGCGCCCCCGAGTTGTGTATTTTTAAATTCCTGTATATCTCACAAATGTATTTGCTAACTCTGAATATAGCAATGTATACAATGCAAATAGTCATAGGCTTTTACCTTAAATGTCCACGAAGTGAAAGGAAGTCAAGGGAAAACGCTAATGAACTCATTGTCTCATTTATGAGAAACTTTGGCACAACTTCTTAAGATGACAGATGTTCTGCTTTCCTAGAACCTTTTTGTTCCACCCCCAAAATCTATATTTTCCTTTAGTATATTGATTTCTTGTTATAGAGCGGGAATGGCTATTAAATATCTTTATTTGGGAGTTGAGGGGTGCCAAGATGTGAGAGGGGAAATGCATCATGACTTAAAGGAGAGCTGAAGGGATGAGTGGAGGACTCAGGAGAAGGCAGTCGGTAGCTGGGAAATTATTTACCATTTGACTGAAGGACAGAGAGACTCGCCAGAGGAAGAAAAGGGGGAGCTAATGAAAAAAGCATCCAATCACAGGTAAACCCTTTGATGGATGAGGAAGATACTTCAGTAGATGAGAAAGCACTTTCCCCAGTGGCCAGCTGGCTCACCTCATCTCTCTTTTGGCTTGTAGCAAGGTGGAAAGATTCAGTGTAACAAATTCTGGAATATATGACAGTGGTCCAGCTGATGCATACAAATAACAAACAGAAGTGTTCTTTTCTGTTTTGACGATGGCCTACTGTTTTCTCTTTTGGGATGAGGATGGACCTTCACTACGAAAACACAGTTGGAGATTGAGTTGACTGATTCTGAACAATGTCCCAAATGCCACTTTTCTTAGCAATACAAATAACATTTCTGTAGTACATATTTAGAGTTTCAAAGCACGCTCACCTGTGTCATCTCATTTTATCTTATAAATAACCCTGTGAAGTAAATGCCATGATTTTCATTTTTATACTTGAGAAAACCGAGGTTTAAAGAAGTAATTAATAGGAGAGGGGCACCTGGGTGGCTCAGTCGGTTAAGCGTCTGCCTCTGGCTCAGGTCATGATCCCAGCCCTGGGATCGAGCCCCACATAGGGCTCCCTGCTCAACAGGGAGTCTGCCTCTCCTTCTCCATCTGCCTCTCCACCAGCTTTCACTTTCTCTCTTTAAAATAAATAAATAAAATCTTTTTTTTTTTAAAGTAAGTAAAGAAGTAATGAACAGAAGAATCCACACCAGGGTCTGTCTGACCATGCTACATTTCTTCGGCTCCTCCAATAAATGTCAACCTATGGCCAAAAGTTCCCACAAAGGGCTTTTTTGGGGCAATCTCTGCCAAGCATACCCTTGGTTTTAATAATGTTTTTCCCTCCAGGACAATTCTATGGTCCCTGACATTTCTTAAAGGCCTTAAGAGCCCACCTGAGGACTCTTGAGGGACCTGGAATAAAGGTGTGGGCTAGGAGTGGGCAGGGCAGTGCAGTGCCCCGAGCAACTAAGCTACAGCTTCCCTGGGCTTCAGAGGACCCTGTATCCTTGGTGTCTCACTGTTTCTCTGCAGCTCACACCTGCAGCACCCTCTCATATGTCCTCTTAGAGCCCATAAGTTGCCCTCCAGCCATCCTAGATATTCCATTCCTCAAAGTCTCTCTTACTTCTCTATCGTTCAGCACATCTCAGCCAGCAGTTAGGAAAGCAATCACTTACTGCAAAGTGTTATCTCCTTGAGAGAATTTCCCATATGGGAAACAGCCAGGGGAGAGGGGTCTTCCTTAATCACACCAAACCTGTTCTTTCATCCGTGGGCAGAAAGCCTTCAGACTCGAAGCAACATCTCTGCTTCTTCTTCCTCTAATAACTTCCTGGTCTGGCAGAAAATTTTCTATCATCAGTGGTCAATGAGCTTACAATCGTGCCTACGCATGGAAGAGTGGGAGCAGCCTTGCCTCAGCTTGACAGTGCAGAGTGATCCCCATTACAGTTGGATAGACGGTAATAGTTGCAAGCTAGTATACAGATTTGCCTGTATCTGCATCCAACCTGCACCATTTGCTAGCTGTGGTACCCGGGGCAAATTACTTACTTTCTCTGTGACTCAGTGTATGCATCTTTAAATAGGGTAACTAGTACATATAGAATGGTAATGAGAATTGAAACTGCAATATATTTAAAGGGCTTAGAACAGTTCCTAGTGCACAGAAAAGCAATATAAGGATTAGATAAATTGAATTTTAAAAATTACCTACTTTTAAAAGTATCTGCTCTGTACTAGGTTCTTTACATCTAAAATTCAGATGTCATCTGGAGTTATACTGACCCTTCAGATGCAGATAATAAGTGGCTTAGATCTCCCTTTCCATGGATTAGAGAAAACCTTAGTAACCTTCCCAAGAGTTCTTTGAATTCCCAAGGTCCCTTACATTTCTTGATTAGCTCAGGCTCTAAACACCAGCTTCTTCAGAATTATTCTGTTTGGGATTGTTTTGTTGTTTTGCAATAAATTGTGTGACTGTGTCCCACACATGTTTAACTCAAATTAACATCCCCAAAACCTATCAAGGCATTCATGTGTGTAGCAACCTTTACTGAACCTTTGGGGGAAAGACAGGATTTACATTACAACAACCCAATCAATTTTAAATTCAGTATCAGTCATCCCTGTTCTTCACAAGGTCTTTGACCATGTCCACATGTTTGGATTGGGCCTCCTGCCAGGTTCCTTAATCCTGCTCTCTCTTCCTTTTCCCTACTATCACTCCTCCTCAAGCTTTCCCTCCCAGATTGCCTCAGACTCCAAATTCCTCTTGTTTCATTATGCAGACAAACCCACTGGGCTCTCTCCAGCCCACAACTTTTTTTAAAACCTGGCTAAACGTCTGCCATACAAAGCCCTTGCTGAAGATGTGACATTATCCTTTTTGAGGACTTCATTAAATTATTGGTCAAAGATTAAACTCATCCTGGCTCTGAGTTCATATGAGGATGGGAAACAGGGCGAGGATGGTTAGTAAATGCACATTTTCTCCATTAGCTCTCACATCAATACTGCAAGGTACATCTGACTCTCCCTGTTTTATAACTGGGAAAACTGAGACTCAGAGCAGTTAAGGAAATGTACCCACGGTCATGTAGCTGGGAAGGGATGAGCAGAGTCAAGACCACATAGTTCTGGCTTGGAATCCTTTGCTGTTTTCACACCACACTGCCTCATATGTTGTGTTGGCCTTGGGAATCTAAAGGGTTCCAAGGTGATGGCAGAGATCAGAGGAGCCAAATGCAGCTCCTCCCTGGACCCTTCATCTTGGACAGGATACTCCTGGCTGCCATCTCGGTAAGGGTCCATGATATGATGCCCAGACCTGAGCCCAGACTTGCAGGTGGGATCTGACCAGCACACAGGAGAGCAGGACCCTCCACTTCATTCTTTACCCTGGATTTCTAGTGGTACAACCTGAGGTCCCTTTGGCTCCTTGAACCTACATTTCATTGCAGATTCATTCTGAGTTTTCAGCCAACAGAAACGCCTAAAACAAAGTTCTTCCTTGAGCTCTGGAGTTAGTCCTAGGGTGAATCCTTGTTTTACCACTTCCTGTAAGAACTTGGACAATTCACCTCTTTTTTAGGCCCCAGTTTCCTCAATTGCTCTAAAAGAGACAATAATATTATTTACCTTATGAAGTTGTTAGAAGAATTAAATGAATTAATGCATGCAAAGTGCTAACCCAGTACCTGGAATACTGTAAAGTTCAATAAATATTAGCTGTGATAATAACAATAATAATTATAAATGCCCATCCTCTCTCCCACCTCCAGAAAATCTGATCTCTGCATTGCTCCATCTCCCCCATCTCCATGCAAGCCTGCATACATGGGCATGCGCACATTATTGGAAGACACCCTCCTAAAGAAGGCTGGCCTTAGAAACCCTGGATTCAATTTAATCATATGCTGGCTGTGTCTCCAGATGTTCAATCTCTCTTAGCTACAGTTTCTTCCTGTGCAAAATGGAAACCATAATTTTGTATTCGCTTAACTCACAGAGTCATCATAAAGATTACATAAAATAGAAATGTAAAGAAGCTCAGCATTCATTGATACCTTATTTCCATTCTGCTCATAAAGTATGTCAGTAGATTTTTTTAACTAAGTGCAGGATTTTATACTAATCTCCAAACATACAGACTCATTTAGGATTTATCAGATTAACATCATTCTTTTTTTTAAGATTTTACTTATTTATTTATTTATTGAGAGGGATGGGGGGGGGCAGAGGGAGAGAGAGAATCTCAAGCAGACTCACACTGAGCATGGAGCCCAACTTGGAACAGAATCCCACAACCCTGAAATCATGACCCCAGTGGAGATCAAGAGTTGGACACCCAACTGACTGAGCCACCCAGGTGCCCCCAGATTAACATCATTCTAAGTGATTTCTCTATATTCAGCCTTCACATTTTTTCCTCACGTGATACATTTATTCTCATGAGTTTTAAAAATTTATTCATATCAAAATGAAAGCATTGGAACCCTATCCCCACTAGTCACAAATTTTCTTTTATTATTCAGAACAAATCTGCGCTAACTGGCTGACTGATACACTGTGCTGGGGGCAATCGCAGTCAAAGAAATATAATTTGGGGTGGGTGCCCTCCAGTCTACTAGTCTATTGGGGAAAAACCTTCATACTTAACCTTAAATGTTAATGTCTTGAAACAGTAACAAAACCTTTCAAAGAAACCTAGAAAAACCTCAAAATGTCCCATCATGGAACAATCTTGTAACTTTGATGGTAATTCTCTTTAACAGTCTTCCCTCCTGGCTGTGTATGAAATGGAGGAGACCTGACATTGTGGAACTGAAAATCTTAGGATTCGTCACCTAACTTTAATGCTCAAGGGCCTGGGGGATCATCCAGACTAACCCCTTCATCTAACAGAAGAAGGTGCAGTGATCCTGCAGAGAGCAAAGGACTTAATCCAAATCACTCCAATCGGTAGCAGAACCTGGGCGAACTCAGGCCGGCCTTGACTCGTTTGGGGTTGTTACAAAACGGTAGGAATCAAAGTGGGAAGAGAGTGGGACAGGCCACAGGAAGAAAACGTACATTTTGCACACATCTGGTTCTTATTCCTCCTCCTAGACCATGTTCCCCGCCCCTCCATGGGTGGAACGTCAGGAGAGGGAGGACCCCTGGAGAAGAGATAACAAGGACCCCTGAAAAGCGTCCCCGGGGGTTGCGTGGTTGGGCCCTGACACCCTCGCCAGACTGCTGAAAGCATCTTGGCGAGTGTGGTTTCTGAGCGCACGGAAGCCCTTCCCTCCCCCAGCGCCGCTGCGCTCGCCCCGCCCCGTGCCCGGCAGTAACCCCGAGGCGCCGTGCAGCCTCGGCGATCTTCAACGTAGCCGTTTGGGAAGAGAAAAAAAATAGAGAATGTGCTCCTTTTCTCTTCAAACCTGGTAGTTAGGTCGGAGCCCCTCCCTTGCAGAAATAAGAACTTGGAACTTTACGCCCACGTGGCTTTTCCGTGAGCTTGTGCTCCCTTCGGAAGCCCGGGGCTCCTTTCCTAACCGCCTTCTGGGGGAAGAGGATGTGGGGAGGTGGCATCGCTGAATAGGGGCCAGCTGTGGGAGAAGGGGGTGAAGTCAACCGATGGGGAAAGGGGGAACGAGAAGTAATGGGGAGTCCGGGACGTAGGGATGTGTGGGGGTGACGGCTCAGGGGGCCATGGTCGCCCCGCCGGACCTGAGATTGTGTCCAGCCTCACCAGACCCAGAAATTAGGGCATATCCGCAAGGCCCACACCCTTTATTTCGGAGGGTAACGGAAACCACTAAAAAATCAGCGCTCTGGACGCCCCGCCGGAGCCTGGAGGGAGCTACGCGCAGGCGCACACGGCTCAGCGTCTGCCCTCGAGTTACCCTGCGCGGCTGGCCGGGCGAACTAGGTGAAAGGTAACTAGCAGGCACTGCTCCGGGCGACAGCCGAAGCGCGCGTGCGCGGCAGGGCGGGTGCGGGCCCGCCGGCCCGCTCTGACCTCCCCAAGGTTCTCCAAGTCTGCACACCAGCGAGCTGTGGGAGTGGCGCGGCAGGGAAGGAGCAGTGCAGGAGGCGCTGGGGTGGGGGTAGGGGCAGACTTGGAAAATTCTCGTCACTCGGCCCTCCCAGGGAGGTCCCGGGATGATGCGGGGAGAGAACCAGCTACTGGGCGCCATTTGTGTGCCCGACTAGGTGCTGGGCGTGTCACTGCCTTAATTCTGGCAACCCTCTGAAGGAGGCCATATGGCCTCACATTTACGAGAGAGGAATGCGAGGCGCTGCGATTTCATGTAACTTGCCCAAGGTCATTCAGTCTATAAAGGGCAGTTTCCACAAATGGTCCCTGATTCGAGCTTTCTTTTGTTTGTTTGCTTGCTTTGCCCTAGTGCTAACAACTGACAGGTAACAGTGCATTTTACAAGGCACCTCTTAGACATTACTCGTTCTATCTTTACCTGAAAGCTACGAGGTAGGTAATATTACTATCTCTCCTTGTGGATGGACAAACTGAGACTCAAAAGTTGTTCTAAGATCACACAGAGACTAGCAGAGTTGAGATTTTATGCCTCATTTTAGAGGGATCAAGAAAGATCAGGTTCCTCCACCTCCTATCCCACAGACCTACAGGCTCCCTCCAAGGGAGCCATGCGGAAGACAAAGATGTTCTCATCACTGGAGGTTTCCTTTGATTGCAGGTTTCCAGTACACAATTACAAAGTGACCACTCCTTGGAGATATTTGGGTTGTTAGCTCATTGAGGGCAGGGACAGAGTGCACTGCTCATGGTTTGTTGAACTTGTTTGTTGGTGAGTTTATAACTAAATGAACACATATTCAACCTCAGACTACCCAGGGGGAAGCCGCAATTGTGTATGGCACTGGGTGAAGTGATTACTTTCTTGTGACTTTTCCCCGGTGAGGGTTCTTGCATTCATTCAGCAAACATTCTTAGCACCCACTCTGCTGTGCACTGAACTGGAAAACAAGACAGGAGCTTTGAAAGGCAGGAAGGCCTTGCTTCTCCTGAAAACTCCATTCTGAGTCCTAGACATCTGGGAGTTAGCCCACCTCCATACATGTGGAAGCCACAGGGTTTCCTGTGAGGGCAAGAAATGCACCGCTCAGGGAGGGGCGTGGGACCAAATCACACCCCTCCCTCCCTCCCTGCCAGCTGATGCTGACCTGTTCCTCAGAATCACAAAACAAAAGCAGCTCTGCTCCTCTCCTGAGGAGGCCTTTGAAACAGGCAACTGCCAAAAGGGAAATGCAAGGGAAGCAGAAAAAGCTGCAGAGCGGCCAGTCAGCCCCCTCCCATCCCTCATCTCTTTCCAAGAATCCCTTCTTCCCTTGAGTGTCCAGTCAGGGAATTGGAATGTCACTGCCTGTGCCCCAAGACTGTGCTGCTGCTCAGGCTGATAAAGACAAAGGCTGCAATTGGACGGTCTTTGCCCGAATGTAACCCTCCCTGCCTTGTAGCCTCCCTGAGGTAACCAGGGGAGATCACATGCTGCCCCAAACTATCAAGATGCTTCTGCAAGCTGCCTGCCTGGTGGTGTTGGCAGAAAGAAAGCTGCTTGGGGACTAACACTATCAATCTATTGAGAGTCCCCGTGCTGACACACTGGGCGCTTTGCTACACACTTTTACTTGAGTTCCCATAGGATCCCCCACAGCCCTATGCAGTAAGTGGTACGATCCCCATTTTGTAAACGATAAAACTTAGGCTCCTGAAGGGGTGATTTCCCCACATCACACACCAAGTAAAAGGACTGACTGAAACTCAACTCTCACTGCTTTATGCATTTAGAACCCAGCACCCCAATGGGGCAGGTACTTGGAGCTGGTTGGGAAAACTGTCCCTACGATACTTACCTTCTTCCCTAATTACCCCAGAGATATTTCAGTAAAAATGTAGAACAAGTGAAATTCCATGCCTTATACAAAGTTAAATAATAAGTGACTTAATAAAGGAATGAATGCATGGATGGATGAAGGGAGAGAATGAGATGTGATTAAAGTGCCTGGAATTGTGGTCGGCACATAGTAGACCCTCAATAAATATTTCCTTAATGAATCCGTAAAAGGGAAAGAAGAAATCAAAATATAAAGAATGGAAGAATTTCAGTGTGAGGTGCAGATATTTTAGGAAAACAATTTCCCAACCTGAAGCTCACAGATAAAGTTTATAGTCCTGTTGGAATTTGAAACGCTTCTTTTTGAATTATCGCTGAAAAGTTTACTGGCCCCAGAAGGTTATCAGTAGATACACAAAAAGTGGATGCAGTTAAGCCCTGGTCCACAATCCCCTTCCTATTGAATTACCTCTT
Source organism: Leptonychotes weddellii (assembly GCF_054177405.1). Taxonomy (NCBI): domain Eukaryota; kingdom Metazoa; phylum Chordata; class Mammalia; order Carnivora; family Phocidae; genus Leptonychotes; species Leptonychotes weddellii. The sequence continues at coordinate 55,838,122 of NC_138382.1, forward strand.
ATGGTGCTTCTTGGGTGTGATTTGTGCTGCTGGTTTTTATCAGTTGGAAAGGCCTTTCATTCCATTCACTAAGTGTTAGTACATACTCTTTATGAAGCACTACGTAGGTTACAAAGTGCATAAGATATGGTCCTTGCTCCCAAGTGAGGAAAACAGGAGATTTGGAGTCAAACGTCCTCAGTTTGAGTCCCTGCTCTGGTGAGGGTGTGTACTTCTGCACATTATTTAACCTCAGCCATGTTCAGTTTTCCCATATGTAAAAAGGGGTATAAAACTACCTCACAGATAGCAAGAAAATTTAATAATATATTAAAAAGGAGGGATTAATAAAAGGAAAATGCTATTAATTTAGCTTTATTCAGAGAGAACATGGGGAATGTTGTGCCAGGCACCAAACCTAGCTCTCTTTAGGGAAGGGGAACCAAAACCTTGAGACCTAAGAAGGATTTTGGACTGGAGACTGGCCAGGCAGCATGGAGCATGGAGGAGCAGAGCCTTACTGACCAGGAACAGTGTAGGAACTAGGTAAGTGCCTCTTAGGACTTGGGCCTTAGCTTTGGGCCACATTTCTACTGAGATATGGATATGTCACTTGAATCTGGTGGCTGCAGGAAGAAGGAGCATCTCAGAGGAGCTGAATCCCATGAGAACTCTAACTGTGCTCAGCATGCCCCTTCCCTGCTCAGGTCAGCCTGAATTCATAGCAGCTAGCATTTGTTGAGTCTCTGCTGGATGTGAGACCCTGAGAATTCAGAGCAGGCCTGAAAAAAATATAAAATTTGTAAACACAGAATGAGCTGAAGGTTTAAGAGGGCAGAAACCTAGCCCACAGGGACCTGAGAAATTCCCGAAGAGGTAGCCTTTGGCTGAGATGTGAAGGATGGGGCCGATTTTGCCTAGGATAGGAAAACACAAAATGGGTTTACACCCTTTGACAAACAAGTAAACAAAAACAAGTAGAATTCCACTTTAGCCATACTAAATGCTTTCTTTGGTTTACTCACAGAATTTAGAGGGAAAGGAAGAAAGCACGAGGAAATGCATGTTGGCCATCTTGGAAGCCAAGGGAATAGGTAAGGCTTTACGGCTTTGACCTGTTTACCAGCTCTGTGGCCTCGGTTTGTCCCCTTCTCTCTGTGCCTGTAGCCTTGTCTATAAAATAAGAACTCTCATACCTAACTGACAGCATTATTGTAGGGATTAGAAGAGATGGTGAAGGTCAAGTATCCACTACCATCCATACCAAGAACTTGATAAACTCTGGAGAAATGGCAACTTTTTTCTCCTTCCCCACCAGATGGAAGGTCAGGGCTGAACTCCTTTATTGGCATTTAGCCACACAGCCTCTTTTAAAACAATAGGCCCAAGAAACACTTCCAGACATCCTCCTAGACTCAGAAATGTCTGCTTTCTCTTTATCTACAGGAAAACTTGTGCAAATGTCCACCCCTCGGGAACACAGCAACTCTGTTAATTAAGCATAACCCTATTCTGTCTGAAGATTATAATTACCCTTCTCTGTAGATGTCCTGCCTTGAGGATTCCTCTGCTCCAGGGCTAACCTGTCAGAGCCCGGCCTCCTTCGGGTGGAGATGCAGAAGGGCTGGGATCTCAGAATCTGTCCACAGAGGACAAACTCCGGTCCCCCTGGAAGGTTGTTGTAAATAATTAGTGTGCATCCTGTTTCTTTCCCTAGCCTCATGGTAGTTCCAAGGACAACAATACAGAGGAAAGCCAAGTCTCTGAGGAATTTCCTGAATAATCCAAAATGCTCAAGTGTCAAGGAATTTCCCCACACAGCATCCAAGTCTAACCCATTCTTCATTTTGTCCCACTTCACACTTGAATACACTGTAGCGGGTACACAGAAAATTTTAATTCCCAGTTGTTGTTGTTGTTGTTGTTTTTCTTTTCCAGAGTTAAGTCACTGGGAAAAAATGTCAAGGCTATAAAAAAGAAACAAGAGGTTTAAATTCCACCTAAACTCATCTCAGTAGCTTAATGTTCCTTTGGGGGAACCAGCAGTGTCATTTCAGGAGCTTAGAAGGAGAGCCAAGTGACTGGGATTCTAACCTGTGTCTACCTCTAAGCCGACAGGCAGCCTAAGCTAAGTCATGCCCCTTCTCCGAGTCTCCCTTTCCACACCTGTAAACTTAAAGGTTTGCACTAGTCAACTTTTAGGTTCCTTTCCAATTATCAGTCACCTCTGAAATGTATTTGGAGTTTTGCTACTTGCCCCCAAAGCAGGGAGAGTTTTGAAACTAGAAGCCAATATTTCAGAAACCTCGGAGAAAGAAGGCCTGTAAGACACCAGCATTTGTTGAAATTCAAGTGCAAACACCAATCACAATCTAACAACAAAGTCCAACTCAGGAAACTATGTACCTGAGAACAATGAAAGTATTATTTAGTTCTTTGCCAAAAGTTAAAACTAAATTTAACCTTTTTTTCCCTAAATTTATTGTATTTATTTGGCTGCGTGTTGAGTGTTTTTTTTAAAGGAAGCAAGCACATTTAATTAAAAGATAATACTGTGCCAATTTTTGTTAATTAGGGGAAACAATAAATGTGCTTACCTTTCTGCACATACATGTACATTATATAAGGAATGAGGACTTTCAGAACCAATAGCTAGGAAGAACTATGAGCATATTTATGAATTAACCTTTTTTAAGCAAATAAAACTAGGAAATGGTTGAGTTGGTGTAGTGGACACTGTTGGTCCCTTATTGGTACCTGTCTGTCCCCAGCTGCTGTGAGTACTCACTGCTAGTGGTTCACAGAAATTGCCCTCCACAGAATGAGAGCTGACTCTCCCAGGAGGTTATGTTCCCCTCCCTTGCAGCCAAAAACTGATTGATAAGGGGTTAAACTCTCTGGCACCACAGCTCAGGATGAGACCAACTCTGCGTGTGATTTACGCTCCAGAGTTCCCCTGGGATCAGGCCATGGCTACACTTTTCCTTAAGTCATGTCCTTATCTGACTAGTTGCCCTCCCCATCCTGCTTCCACACACACAATTCCTACACCGTAGAATCTCTGCAAGGATACACAAAAAACTGGTAACAGTATTATTTCTATGAAGAGGAACTAGATGTTTGGATTTCTTTTCATTCCATATTTAATATTGTAGATATGTGCATGTGTTATTCAATAAAACCAGTTGATTTTTAAAAGTACCACTTAGTGTAGAAACTATAGAATATACAGGAAAATAAAAATCACTTAAAATCCCAATTCTAAAATATACCATTGTTTATATTTTGTTCTATTTCCTTTCGGTCCTCCTTCTATTTGAAGACTTTTTTTTTTTAATAAATGTGGGATCATGATGTACATGTAGAGTTATTTTCTGATTTTTGGAATCAATTTTATAGCCTAAGTATTTTCCCACATTAATACATTTTATCCTGGGGTGCCTGGGTGGCTCAGTGGTTAAGCATCTGCCTTCAGTTCAGGTCATGATCCCAGGATCCTGGGATCAAGCCCCGCATCGGGCACCCTGCTCTGCGGGAAGCCTGCTTCTCCCTCTCCCACTCCCTCTGCTTGTGTTCCCTCTCTGGCTGTGCCCTTCTCTGTCAAATAAATCAATAAAATCTTTTAAAAAAAATACATTTTATCCTAAAATATCATCTGTAATGGCTATTTAGTTTTCCACTGTATAAACATACTATAATTTTTAAATCAGCTCCCTATTGATGGCCATTAAGATTGTTTCCTATATTTTGCTATTGTGTAATGCTACTAGATAGCTGTGAGTCTATTGTTTCCTTAGAATAGATTTCTAGATGTGGATTTATTGGTCAAAGAAAAGGGACATTTTTATTTATTTATTTATTTTTAGATTTTATTTATTGATTTGACAGAGAGCGACATAGCAAGAGAGGGAACACAAGCAGGGGGAGTGGGAGAGGGAGAAGCAGGCTTCCCGCGGAGCAGGGGGCCCGATGTGGGGCTCGATCCCAGGACCCTGAGATCATGACCTGAGCCGAAGGCAGACGCTTAACCGACTGAGCCACCCAGGCGCCTGAAAAGGGACATTTTTAAACTTATAATAATGAAATATTAAATTGTCCTCCTCAAGGTTTGTATCCATTTACAGTCCCCCCAGCAGTATATATGAGTATTAATGAGCCCTCACCAGCACTGAGAACAATGGACACTTGGCATTCTTGGGTTTATCACTGTCAAATTTCCAGTCCTCAGGAGCTTCCCAAAAGGTTCCTGACAGTTGTAATTGATAACTGGTTGAGATAGAACTGGGAAGCTGTCAGGATTGGCTGAGGAGGTCACTTAGCACTCAGTAAGTCTAGCTCAGGGCCGAGTCTGCAGTCACTTTAGCAGCTCTGCAGCAGGGCTCTGCTGACTTCATCCTGCAGTGTGGCCCCTTCTGACCACTGTGCCATCCATCAGCACATTACTGGGCAGCAGACGTCACTGGCACCCATCGTCATCCCTGAATTTCTGCACATTCAGGTAAGCTCATGGTTTGCTCTGTTTCAATAATGACATCATAATATAGTTTCAAGTTTATTTCTATGGCAGAATTTATTTATTTACTTATTTATTTTTTGAGGGGGGAGGGGCAGAGGGAGAGAGAGAATCCTAAGCAGGCTCCACACCCAGTGCAGAGCCCAACACGGGGCTCTGTCTCACAACCCTGAGATCATGACCTGAGCCAAAACTGAAAGTCAGACACTTAACTGACTGAGCCACCCAGGTGCCCCTATGGCAGAATTTATTTTAAAACTACTATCAGTTACTTTAGTCTAATAAGTATAGCCTTTATTAAGGGTCTTACAGGGTTACTTAAATTTCTCAGTTATTCTTTAATGCATTTTCTAGAGGAGGTTATAAGCTATACTGATAGTGATAATTTGGCATCCAAATTGTGGAGATATTCCTTACAGATGTCAAGGGGCTTCCAAATGAAATGGAATTCATTTATTTATTTATTTTTATTTTTATTTTTTTAAGATTTTATTTATTCATTTGAGAGAGAGAGAAAGATGCAGAGAGAGCACAAGCAGGGGGAGAGGCAGAGGGAGAGGGAGAGCAGACACCCTGCTGAGCTGGGAGCCGGACATGGGGCTCGATCCCTGACCTGGAGATTATGACCTGAGCCAAAGGCAGATGCTCAACCATCTGAGCCACTCAGGCGCCCCTTAAATGGAATTTAAATATTCAATTGCTTTCAGTGTGCACAGAACCCAGGACAGTAAGTGCTTCTAATGTCCCCATCCTATGTCCATTTCACACCACATGATCTGGATGCATTTGTGACCTTTATGAACAATCTTCTAATTAGCCTGATAAATGCACAGTCCCACAGTCTGGAAGTTCCAGGTTCCAGTGCAAGGTCTGGCCCTGAGTGGCTGGGAGTCCTCAGGCAACTCACTTCTCTGGGTTTCAAGTTCCTCCCCTTTAAAGGATAAGTTTATTCTCAAATAGCAATTACCAACCTGATATCCTAGAACCTCACTGGAATCTTGAAAAGTAGTAATGAGTATTCACAAGGTAAAATACTTCCAATATTTTATTAGAAACCTAATATTATATAGATTTACATTTGACAGGATAACAAAGGGGGCCCTTTTCTTTGTTTGGGCTGTGATGATGCAGGAATCCTCACAACTCTTTGAGGAATGTATTATTGTTATGAATTTACAGATAAGGAAACTGAGGCACAGAGAGTTAAACAATTTGCTCAAGGTTGCACAGCTAGTTAGTGTTGGAAGGAAGATCAAACCCAGGTAATCTGATTCCAGAATCAGTAACAACACTGCTTACTGCTAATTCTAATTCTGTCATACTAATTAGGAGCTCTGATTGGCAGCAGTATTCTTTAATGAAAAAAAGAAAATTAAATATTATTAATTAATAATTAAATACAGTTTGGTATGTGAAAATTTTCCAGAACCTCAAGTATTCAGAAAAAAAGCACTTGATGTTTGAAAAGAATGGAAATGTTCGACCAGCACTGAATTAGATAATACCCAAGATCCCTTCTGGTTCTAATGTCTCTGAGACTGAGGAGGAAATATGGACTTTAAAGAAAAACAACTCTGTAAAACTATCACTCAGACTGGAGCATTTATATTCCAAGAGTAATCAAAACACTGTTTCTTTGTTAAATGGTGCAGACAAGTTTAATTTTAAAAACCAGTAATCAAATGAGAGTCAGTGGACTTGACTATTAAGAAATCTTAAAGTCGAAAGCAAAAGGGCCTTAGAACTGCAATTTCATGGTTGATTTTTACCACATTAGTATTATGCTGGAGAATAATCACATAGAGTTCTTACATAGTGCTTATCAAAACATATGACCTGCTTTATAAACATTCTCTTCATTCCCCACAGCAATTCTACAGGCAATCAGGATACATACAGTCAACTTAGATTACTTAATAGCAAGAAAGGGGGGAAAAAAAAAAAAAAGGAGAGCCAAGGCAGGGTCTGTCTTCTACCTCCCTCTCAGCCATTTCTAGCACAGAGCTGGCACAGGACCGAAGCTCAGTCAACATTTGTCCAAAGGCTGAAAAATTCACTAAGGGGCTACTAGACCCTGACAAAATCTCTATTTAGCTGCCCTGTATCCATAACATAAGTTTAATATAATGTAATGCCAACCAATGCAATTAATCTTAAATAGCCGTATGTAGTGCAGTGTAATTGCTGCTGAGGTCAACAACTTTTTAAAAACTCTGTGACAATGGAATATTACTCAGCCATCAGAAGGGATGAATACCCACCATTTGCATCGACATGGATGGAACTGGAGGGGATAATGCTGAGTGAAATAAGTCAAGCAGGGAAAGACAATTATCATATGGTTTCACTCATATGTGGAACATAAGGAACAGTGCGGAGGACCACAGGGGAAGGGAGGGACAACTGAATGGGAAGAAATCAGAGAGGGAGACAAACCATGAGAGACTCTGGACTCTAGAAACCAAACTGAGGGTTACAGAAGGGAGGGGGGTAGGGGAATGGGGTAACTGGGTGATGGGGATTAAAAAAATTTTTTCAAAGTTTTATAAAAATAAATAAATAAATAAAAATAAAAACTCTGTGACCTTAGGAACTAGAATCCTATCATTATATTCCAAGTTTACTTTATCTTCTCATCAGTTCTAATCCTTGCCTTGCTCAAAGTTTGTATTGTATTTTGCACATGTATAATGAGGCAGTTTCTTATCCTGACATTCTTGATAAAATAGAGAAGCCTGATTTGAAGTTAAGTTGTGAATTAACATTTTTTATTCAGAGGCAGTGAATGACTTCTGGTGACCCTGACTGATTTTAACATTGGGAGCAACCCCACCCTCCAGTTCATTGCGCAACAGGGAAGTGGTTTGCGGAGCAGGCCTACACAAAAAAGGCAAAAACCTTATTGTACATTAAATGTGTGAGTCATATCCCTTGCTCCTTGCTCAAGAAGAACTGTATCTTAAACAAGTGGTGGAATGCATGGGCCAGACACTGTTGCGGTTTCAGAGGTGAATAAGATGCAGTTCTAGCAATCATATGACTGGGGGCTGCCCGAGGAGGCTGGAGGGTAATCCAAAAAGAAAAAAAAAAAAAAGGCTCACAAATAACTATGAGTTAAGGCATAATGTGATGAGAGCACTCAATTCCCATAGAGAGAAAAATTATTTCTCGTTAGAGGATCAAAAGATTTCATAAGAGATATGTCAATAGAACTGGAATTCCCCATTCTATAAGCATCTTTTGAGCTCTGCTGTTCCTGAGACTCTCTGCCTGGCACTGGGGATTCAGAGATAAAACCAGCACATTTGTGCTCATGGAAAACCTTTCAGTCTAGCCAGGAAAGAGAAACTTATGAAAAGTTTCAACCCACCCTGGCACAAGTTCTAGGAAAAAGAAGAAAAAGCCACTGGAGCACAGAGGACTAAGCAATTCATTCTGCCTGGGGACTATGTCACCAAAAAAGGGGTAAATAAGAGTTTGTAAGAGAACCAACATATGACCCACATAGTGAGGCAGGTGCTTTGCCCGAGGCCTCACACGCATCCGTGTCCTTGATTCTCACAATAACCCCTGAGGCACTT
>NC_138382.1:55846694-55865672 GCF_054177405.1 Leptonychotes weddellii
AAGGTGACTGTTACTGTATATTGTCTGTGTTCCTTTCTGGTCTGTGTTACTTTTAGGCTCTCTCTTTGCTTAGAGGACCCCTTTCAATATTTCTTGTAGGGCTGCTTTCGTGTTTGCAAATTCCTTTAGTTTTTGTTTGTCCTGGAAGCTTTTTCTCTCTCCTTCAATTTTCAGTGACAGCCTAGCTGGATATAGTATTCTTGGCTGCATATTTTTCTCGTTTAGTGCTCTGAATATATCATGCCAGTGCTTTCTGGCCTGCCAGGTCTCTGTGGATAGGTCTGCTGCCAATCTAATGTTTCTACCATTGTAGGTTACAGATCTCTTGTCCTGAGCTGCTTTCAGGATTTTCTCTTTGTCTATGAGACTCGTAAGTTTTACTATTAGATGTCAGGGTGGTGACGTATTTTTATCGATTTTAAGGGGGGTTCTCTGTGCCTTCTGGATTTTGATGCCTGTTTCCTTCCCCAAATTCGGGAAGTTCTCTACTCTAATTTGCTCCAGTATACCTTCTGCCCCTGTGTCTCTTTCTTCTTCTTCTGGGATCCCAATTATTCTAATATTGTTTCATCTTATGGTATCACTTATCTCTCGAATTCTGCCCTCGTGATCCAGTAGCTGTTTATCTCTCTTTTTCTCAGCTTCTTTATTTTCCATAATTTGGTCTTATATCACTAATTCTCTCTTCTGCCTCATTTATCCTAGCAGTTAGAGTCTCCATTTTGATTGCACCTCATTAATAGCCTTTTTGATTTCGACTTGGTTAGATTTTAGTTCTTTTATTTCTCCAGAAAGGGTTTCTCTAATATCTTCCATGCTTTTTTCAAGCCCTGCTAGTATCTTTAAAATTGTCATTCTGAACTCTAGTTCTGACATCTTACTAATGTCCAAATTGATTACGTCCCTGGCAGTCGGTACTGCCTCTTGTTCTTTTTTTGAGGTGATTTTTTTCCGTGTTGTCATTTTGTCCAGAGGAGAGTAGATGAATGAGAGAACAAAATGCTAACAGGGTAACAACGACCCCAGAAAAATATACACTAAACAAATCAGAAGAGACCTCAAACTGGGGGAAAAGAAAGGGAAAGAAAAAAAAGAAAAAAAACGAAAAAGGTAAAAACAAACAAACAAAAAAACAGAATATGATCAGGCTGGTGCATAGATCAGTGCCACACACTAGATTTTGGGCATATTTTGGTCTGTTAGAAGAAAGTGCTTCCCAAAATTTTAAAGAAAGAAAAACTTATATATGTTTATATATAAAAGGGTAAATACAATGAAGGGATAGAATATGACTATAAAGATGAAAATTATAAAAGATTTTATAAAAGGAATTGATAAGAAGTTGGTTGAAAAAAGAAAGAAGAGGATTTAAAAAAACAAAAAAGGGAGAGAATGTGATCAGGCAGACTAGAGCAAAGCCATACACTAGAGATTTAGCGTATATTTTGGTCTGTTAGAAGAAACTGTATCCCAAAATTTTAAAGAGAGAACAACTTACATGTATATACACCAAAAATAAGGTTAATTACTATGAAGGGATAGAATATGACTCTAAAAATGAAAAATAAAAAAGATTTTTTAAAAAAGGGATTGATAAGATGTTGGTTGAAAAAGGAAAAAAGAAAAATTCAAAAAAAAAAAAAGTTAAAAAACAAATTAACTGAAAGACTAAAGAATCATGGGGAAAAAAGCCATGAATTCTATGTGCAGTATTCCCCTAGCGCCAGAGTTCTGCCGTTCTCATTGATCGGTAAACTTGGTCTTGGCTGGCTGTTCTCGCTGATCTTCTGGGGGAGGGGCTTGTTGCCATGGTTCCAAAATGTCTTTGCCAAAGGCGGGATTGCCCCACCCTTGCCGGTCCGGGATAAGTTATCCGCTCAGGTTTGCTCTCGGGAGCTTTTGTTCCCTGCAAGGTTTCCGTACAGCTTTGGGGGACGAGAGTGAAAATGGCGGCCTCCCAATCTCTGCCTCGGAGGAGCTGAGAACTCAGGGCCCCGCTCCTCAGTGAGCCCCCAGAAAAAAGCAGTCAATCACTCCCATCTCCCCAGTCTCCGGCCGCACTCTGTGCTCACCCGGCCTGTGACTGAGCATTTCTATCTCTGGCACCCGACCCCGTGTGGAGTCTCCAAACCCAGCAGATCCCTGCGGTGCTCTCCCGCGCCACTCCTCCCGGGGGAGGAAGGGGAGTATCCCTGGATCTGCCACTTGTTGGGTCCCTGCTTCCAGAAAGTGGTCGCTTTTTGGTTCAGAGAGATGCTATTCTTTTCTTTGATCTCCTGTTGAGTTTGTAGGTGTTCTGAATGGTTTTATAACTATCCAGCTGAATTCCTGGGACCAGACGAAATTTAGGTCTCCTACCCCTCTGCCATCTTGCTCTTCCCCCTCATATACTAAAATTTTTTATGGACATTCTATTCTATTGATCTGCCTATTCATGTACCCATACCACACTGTACTAATTTTTGTGCTTTTACATTATGTTTACTATTTGGTAGGGCTAGTTCCCATATGGGGACTTGAAGAATGATTGGAATTCCCCAGGAAGAGATGACCGCACCAGTGACAACTGATGTTATTAGTACAAACTGTTTTCACCATCACCACCACCATTTTATTGTATGTCTACTGTGTATGAAATAGTTTTAGTCATTCCTTGTTTACTTCTATGTTTTCCCTTTGCTTTGAAGATTTGCCTCTTTATTTTAAATATATTACTTCATTGTAGGTAACGTGTTTTTTTTTTAAAGATTTTATTTATTTATTTGAGAGAGAGAGAGAAAGAGCATTCACGAGCGCATGAGTGCTCCCTAGGGAGAGGGAAAGCTGACTGTCTGCTGAGCAGGGAGCCTGATGTGGGGCTCGATCCAGGACTCTGGGATCATGACCTGAGCCAAAGGCAGATGCTTAACGACTGAGCCACCCAGGCGCCCCTGTTGGTAACATTTTAAGCCGCTCTAAATCCTTTTGCAAGCAAGAAGAGGCATAAATAGAAAAAGACCAGGAACTGTATTAGGTTACTTTGCATAATAAATCCCTAATTCTTATAACAACCCTACAAGGTAGATACTATTATCCTCTTTTTATAATAGAAGACACTGAAGCCTGGAGAAGTCAAGTAATTTTCTCAAGGTTATGTAGCAAATAAGTTTAGATTCAGAATTCAAACCAAAGTCTATTGGTGTTATAGTCTTTGTGGTTCCTGGTGCTTCTTTAAACCATACTGGATGAAGTTCTTTATTTGGGTTCTGATAAGGATAGCAGAAAGAGTAGCTGAGAAAGAAACTGAATCCATAGTAGGGAAGAATTTTACACATTTTTTCTTACTGGCTAATATACACATATAGTAACTGTGGACCACGTAAAATCGTCACTACGATGTGATTTTGGTGTTAACTCATTAATTCACCAAACATATCCAGAGTCTACCATGTCAGGCACTTTGCTAGGTGCTGAGGACACAATGACACATGGGATCTGGTTCCTAGCCCTTAACTCCTCCTGTGGGAGTTAACTAGCAGGTCTTTCTGGTCTCAACCCTCTTCATCCATTGCACCCTGAGGAATATCTAGTTCATTTCTTCATCTGATGCTAGCTTATGCCCAACTTTTTGTTTGAAATAATGCAGGTATGGTTAACTAGTAGCAGCTTCTCGGACTATTGTTTTAAAGATTATGAAGCTATTATCTGGAATCTTTGGCAAGGAGTGCAGTGTCTTAGTTATGCCTGCCATGGGGGCAGGAGGGAGAAATGAAGGCAAACAAGCCATGTACTTGTCATACCTGAATTAGTTGTCCAGAATGATCAGTTTCTTTCTGCAGTTGTTATAAATGACACCAATTGTATTTTATTGCTTAAATTCACCATTTCTTAAATTGCTATATAAGTTATTCTCCTCTTGGGAAGTCCTGGAGAAAGAAAGCCATTTAACTTGTTGAGACAGTTTCTCAAGCATATTTTTTGGTACAAGGAATCTGTCCCTTCATTTCTAATCACACAATCCATATCAATGCTGGATGTATCACTTTGTCCCAGTTCTGGAAATATGTCCACCATCACTGCCAGTGGATGCCTTTGATTTCCTAGTATTGTTGTAGTGACTTTTGTTAGGAAGAAAAACTCCCGGGCTGAATGCTACTCTGCTGTATGGAAGCCCTTTGTTCAATAATTTCTGTCTCTGTCTTGCCACCTAAAATTCCTCTTGGGGCCACAGCTGGAGTTAAAAATGGTTACATGTTGCCTGTCTGGAGTTTTACTATTTAACTTTTTCAAGACCACACACAAATGAGTTCTTGCGTCACTGGGATGTGTTAGAACATAATTCTTTTCATTCTGTTTGTTTGCTGAAAGCCATGCTCATTAATGAAAAACTTCCTCTAAGAAGTTAATCCTCAAATGGCTGTAGCCTCATGGAAAATGCATTTGAACTGCCGAGCAGGTTTCTCTCTGTCCATTTGTGGTTATCTCTCTGGCCACAGAGGGTAGGGAGGTGGTGGCACTTGGGCTATAGCACGGGGTAGTCATGGAAAGAATATTGCATTTGGAGTCACTAACTCTGGGGGCAAGTCCTGGTACCATTGCTTGGTTACTATGTAAACTTGAGCCAGTCAAACTCTGAACATCAGTTGACTCAACTCTAAAATGATGATTATGATAACAATTCTGATCTCCCTAATTTCGGGAGTTGTTGAGAGGACTAAATGTGATGATACATGGAAAACATCGATGCAAAAGTAAGTATTCATTATTAGATGTCTGGGTTTACATTTTTTCCCCTGTTGGTTTTCCCATTGCTCTTGTCTTTACCAGATGTGAAATACAGTCTTTCCTGTAGCTTTTCCCGACATTTTTATGAAAAGCTATAGGCCCAATACCTTATACTAAGACCAACTTGGTTTTGGTGATAGACTTCCTCTTGCTTTTTCTTTCACCACTGCTCTTGTTCATCATTGTCTGTAGATTTTAAGCACAATGTACCTCAATCCACAAATTACACCTCAGTGTTAATGTCTTTTAACAAGTCTGTGAGGAGAAAGAAAAAAGAGATGCTCTGTTCTACAAAACTTAAAAAAGAATTTAGTTGAATAAATGCTTCATGTAGCTGAGGCTCTGAGAGAAAGGAGAGTCTAAGAGCAAAACGGTAGTGTTAGAATAGAAGTACCTATTTGACAAAATGCTAAAGGTCTATACTCTGTGCCTTAACTTAGGTGAAGATGTGAGGAGTTATAACATGGGATCCCATTGCATATTGCACAGTTTTGTTTATCCATTCATCAGTTGATGTACATTTGGGTTGTCCTAATAAACATCTTGTACCCCAAACTCCATCTCAGCATCTACTTCTGGAGAGTCCAACTTGGAGCCTATCCACACTTGGGACCCTAGGACCTCAACTTGTGCACCAATGGGGGTTATCAAGAAATTCTTCCAATAAATGTGGTTCTGCTCAAAGAGAAATTCTAGTACTAGATGCTAAGATAATAAAAAACTTTCCATAATAAGTACTGTAGGCTAGCCTGTTGTCTACTTGGTCTTAGAGTAGGCTTCTTTAGGGAGGAGATTTAGTGTCATTGAAATCTGGTGAGGGCGCCTTGGTGGCTCAGTCGGTTGGGTGTCTGCCTTTGGCTCAGGTCATGATCCCAGGGTCCTGGGATCGAGTCCTGCATCCACAGGAAGTCTTCTTCTCCCTCTGCCCCTCCTCCCACTCGTTCTCTCAGTCTCTCTCTCTTTCTCTCAAATAATAAATAAATAAAATCTTAAAAAAAATGAAATCTGGTGAAAAAGAAGATAGAAGGGCCAGGTGAGAGGTGAGGCCAGAAGGACTGGTAGGGGCCACACTGTGAATGACATTTATGCCATAACAAGATCTTTGGATACTTCCTGTAGCAGTGGAGACCCATGTAAGGTAGGTGATGAGGTGCACCCTCACTTCATATGTGGATTACAAATGGTGGGCAGCTCTTCTATCTTAGAAGACATTGTGAGTTGGCTGGAGTCTGAGTGGGGGAATTTGCTTCAGATGAAGAGATGAACTGTAGATTGAAGAAGGACTCAGAATGAATTTCAGAGGTGCGGAACATGCAAATAGGACTACAGGGAAGGTGGAAAGGAATCATGGAAAGAGAAGCTGTATGGCATATTGGAAAGAATATGGCCCTGAAATCTAAATACATCCAGGTTTTGATTTCTCATTCATCCTGTAGCAGCTCTGTGACTTTAAGCAGATTACCTAGCTTTTCATTTTTTTTTTTTTTAAGATTTATTTATTTATTTGACAGAGAGATACACAGCGAGAGAGGGAACACAAGCAGGGGGAGTGGGAGAGTGAGAAGCAGGCTTCCCGCTGAGCCTGATGTGGGGCTTGATCCCAGAACCCTGGGATCATGCCCTGAGCTGAAGGAAGATGCTTAATGACTGAGCCACCCAGGCGCCCCCCTAACTTTTCATTTTTTTAAAAAGATTTACTTAATGAATTTTGAGAGAGAGGGAGAGTGTGCGCGTGCGCAAGCACGAGCAGGAGGGGAAGAGGGAGAGGGAGAAAGAATCTCAAGCAGACTCTTCACTGAGTATGGAGCCCAACATGGAGATGGACTCCATGACCCCGAGATCACGACCTGAGCTGAAACCAAGAGTTGGACGCCACCCAGGCGCCCCTATTTTTAAAAGGAAGCTAATTATTCTTACCTTTCAGCCTTTTGTTGTGAATTTGAAGTGACAGACCCTATATAATGCAACCAGCTCCTCTTAGTTCACTTCCCCTGTCCCTATAACCAGGGCAGGCCTGAGAGGCAGGACCCAGGGTGGAGGTCCAGAGTTGCGGCATCAGGTAAGTAAGGGCAGAAGGCAGGGATGGTAAGGGCTGCTAGGGACCAAGGAGCAGGAAGGGGAAAGGAGAGGAGGGCCAGAACCCAGGGAATCACAAGGCTGGTCCCATGCAGGAGCATATCTGCCTGGATAACATTTCTCTGGAGCCCTGGCCTTTTTGAAGGTTCAGACAACCTCTCCCTGATCCACCAACTCAGGTCTCTCTGCGACCTCAAGTGGTGGCTGCTGGGGTCCATTTGGATGGTGGCGTCTGACGAACCTCACAATTTTAGACCCTTTATAACTAGATGAAGTGAAGTCAAGAGCTGTGTTTGGCAGGTGTACCTGCCTAGTATAGAGAGTTTGTACCAGCTACCTCCTTCCTTTCTTGCTTTCCTTTTATTATTTTAAACTCCTTTCACTGATACATATCTTGGTTTTTAAAAAAGTTATATTGTATGTACTAATTTTCAGTTCCAACGGATGTATGGTTGAGCTCCATGACCTCTGAGGGGCCTTGCCATTCTGTGATGCAGGGACTGGAAGTCATGGGGAGTTCAGCACCTGCTTTCTGAGCCATCTTGGACATTTGCCATCTCAGAGCTTAATCTTATCCATCTTGGAGTCTGCCACTTTTCAGCTGTGTGGAGATACTGTCAGCCTCCAAAACCACTAAAATAGTACAGAAAACTGCATTTGACCCCTTGGGGACTCACTCATCTTCTGTGTGGAGGTACTGCCAGGCTCCAGAGACATGAAAATGGTACAGAACCTGTTTGTTTGACCTGTTGGGATTGCTCATTGGCATCTCCACATTCAAAAGTGCAAAAATAATTGAGGTATGTAATAAGGAACCTGAGGCCACACAAAAACCTGAGGTAGTTTCTTTCTTTGATGTTTAACTAGAATTTGTGGGTATTTGATTGTCTTGTGTTCATTTATTTAGTAAACATTTGCTGAGTGCCTCCTAATACTCTGAGATTTATGAAATTGCATTTTTTTGTGGATGAAAGATGATAAAATGGCAGTGATCTGACATAACATATGTCAGGTGCTGGAGATGGAAAGGGATGAAACACAGCTTCTGGCCTGGAAGGCCCACAGAGTCCAGGGAGGAGGACATAGATAGTTGGAACACAGTGATACAGCTTCTGTTACACATGTGTACAAAGGGAGGCGTGTGGTACACCCCCAAGAGGGAGGGGCCAAAAGAAAGGCTTCCTAGGAAGCCTCCTGGACTTTTGTATGTGAAATAAGAGTTTTTTGGTGAAGTTCTCAAAATTGACCAGCCATGCTAGGGACCCATAGTATGGTAGCTTTATACTATGCCAATTTAGCTTCAGGTGTAACTGCTGTAATAAATCCTTTATTCTGTATCACTCATCATGGCTCTGCTTCTCTGTCCCCTGATGAATGCACACAGTAAGTCTCAGTTCACCCTATGTTCGTTTGATTAGCACTCCATATTTGAGGGCCATAGTAAGTACCAAAGAATAATACATTTTCAAATGCTAACATCTATGAAGATATGGCCCCTTGGATTGACTTGGAGACTGGCGGCCACCCCAGCTTCCCACTCAACACGTCATGTCTCCAACTCCCACATTAGGAAAGAGGCCATTGTTTAATTCAAGGCAGTACCTTGTAGGGAACTCCTGGTAGGATCTGGGCACTGTTTTAAGAGCTTTGCATGCACTAATTTACTGAATCTTTACAACCTGTGAGGTGGGAACACAGGTTATCCCTATTGTATGGTTTAGGAAACTGGGGCACAAAGTTCTTAACGAAACCAACACTGTATGTAGAGTATGACTTAGAATGCAAGATATTGCTCAAGACTTCTCATTTTTCTTATTTTGCCAACTTCTCATTTCAGAAGAGATCCTTGATATGCATCCCTTTAACTGCTGGCTATCTCCCCTGCCTTCCCCCATCAGAGACTTTGTTTCCTAAGCCAGAGATATAGACCTTCAGAGGTCCCTAGAAATAAGAGCTTGAACCTGAATGCCACCCTGATGGATGATCTCTCTGGGCCTGCTGCCCCCTTCTCAGCTAGCACTGTGGAAGTCCAGCTGCTGCCAAGGTAGGCCATGGGGAGGGAGGAACTCAGGCCTTCAGAAGATAAAAGAGTTTAGTAGCTGCCTGAGTTTTGAAAGGAGAGAGAACAAGGAAGATATGGGGCTAAGGGCTTCCACAGTCTCCCCCATGGTCGCCCCAGCCTGCCTGTGGGTTATTTCCCATCCCTCACACCCAGAAACAACAAATGGCTCCTGCTGAATAAGCACATTGCTGTTTTCTGGGCCTTTGGGCTCTTGCTTTCTGGTGCCCTCTGCCAGCTCATTCCTACTGACTTCAAGGCCCAGCTATGGGCCTTGAAGTCACTCTCTGAGATCTCTTCCTCTAGGCCAGTGCACCTCAGACTTCAGGTACATGGAGCCCTTGTGCAAAGTCTCACTTGGAGGCCTTGCTAAATTGCAGATTTTAATTCAGTAGGTATGCGGTAGGGCCTGAGACTCTGCATTTCTAATAAGCTCCTGGGGGATATGGATGTTGTGCCTCTATATCAACAAGGCTCTAGATCTCGTTTTTCCTTTAGTCCTTTTTGGAAACTTAAGCCTGTAGAAGCTATTTCAAGGGAAACAAGATGTTTTGTACTAACTCGAGCTAATTTGGCTTTTAGCAATTGGTAAATTCTTTGGGTAGATATGTGTGGGGACCAATGTCCTGGTTTGCCTGGCATGGTGGGTTTTCCTGGGACATGGGATTCTCAGTGCTGAAACTGAGAAAGTCCTGAGCAAACCAGGATGAGTTAGTCTCCCTGCCGCTGGTGGTTATAGCTGGGTGGGGGCTATACCCCTCCTAACCTCCACATCACGTGAGGTCTTAGATAAAATTTTGCTAAAGCTATGAATGTTCATTAGCCAGCAGGTACAAAAACAGTCCTACAACAGTCCTATAGCCCAAAGAGGACAATAGTCCTTTTTTTTTTTTTTTTTAAGAGAGATGGAGGGTTGGGGGTGGAGGGGCAGAGGGAGAGGAGAGAGAGAATCTAGTCTCCATGCCCAGCTTGGAGCCCGACGTGGGGCTGGGTCTCACGACCCTGAGGTCATGACCTGAGCTGAAATCCAGAGTTGGGACGCTGAACCAACTGAGCCTTGCAGGCGCCTCCCTACAACTGGTTCTTCAGGCTTTGGGGAAGGCCCATTCTCTCCCATAGCCACTGCAAGTACCACCAGCATGATAGTGGACTGAAGGTTATTATAGTGATGGAACCAGCCACCTTTTCAGTTGGTTCAAGCGACAGCCTCTATGGAGAGAGACCAGGACCAAAAGAACACTGGACCTCAGGAACTGCACCAAAAAGACTAGACTGCTTGTTGAATTTGTATACTTCGTTAAAGCAGAGCAATGGGCTTTGTTCTGCAGCCAGTGAGGTGCCCCCAGGGCTTCAGAGCAGAGGGCCTGTGCTCAGGGGTGTTCCGTTCAGCCAGCGAATCAGCTCTGTGCCTTTTTCAACCTTAATTAGATTCAGGTTTTGTTGGTCTTTGTGATATTTTTGCCTGGAGGATGGGTGGAAGGTCACCTCAAGAACTGACCACCACTTAAATAAATTTTTCTCCACATTTCTTGAGCTTCCCCTTGTTTTTTTTTTTTTTTCAACACCAGAAAGAAAGAGAAGCACAGAATTGGCTTCCTTGGGTTCTGGGGAACACACAAAACAAGACCCCTCCCTGCATTCAGAAAAGCCAAATCATGTGGGACTCTGGGGTTGCACTGGAACAGCGGAAGGTTTTTTTTTCCTAAGGAGGGAGGAGGATCTCTAATTGAGCCTCAGTCTCTTAAAAAAATATATTTTTTAAAACTTCTATCTGTTTTTCTGGAAGAAAAAAAAAAAAGTGAGATTTTCCTTGCCTCTGGGCCTCTCAGGAGACATGAGCTTGGAGAGTAGGGTTTGGGCTGCTGGGATGGAAGTTTTGTGAACAGATTTTTCAGAGCAAGTGTTAGCATTTGTGAAGCTCTCATCCTCCCCGTGGATTTGTACACCAACCTCTGACACCCATTCAGCAAAACAACTTCACCTTTCACCGACTTTCTTTGTTTTCCAGATGTTTGGTTCATGCTTTGTGTGCACATGGGAGAAACTCTTGATTATTTTGTTTGCTTATATCATTTTTCTTCAACAGAGAGGAAGGATTAAGGTCCTTGGTGAGGCTGTGGAAGTTAGGAGACCAGGAGACCGGGGCAGTGTGAGTGTGTCACTATTGGAAGGGACTCCAAAGGGCTCTAGAGATTTGTGGCTCAGAGTTTGATGGCAGCCCTTGTTTCACAGAAAGAAACTGAAGACCCTAAGACTTGGAGAGGAGTAATGGCTTGCTTGAGGCTGGCAAATGGATAATGAGATCTGAAAGTTTTTTTTAATGCTCTCAATTAAAATTCATGGAGTCTCAGGGTTGAAAGGGACTTTAAGAGTTTTGTGTCAAACTTCAAGCCGACACTTGATTTCTGGTCTCTGTGTCCTCATTAAATGGCTGTATGACTACTGCTGGCCTCATCGGGTAATGGGGCGATTGTCACTGTCCCAGAAAGTGGGGCTTTATTTGAGGATTCCCTTGGGTGAAGGGTATTTTGATCAGGACTGTGTTTTGAACTGTTTCTGAATACATTAATTTCAATTAGAATTATACCAATGTTGATAAATTTTCATTGGGAAGGTATTTCCTGGAGCAAACTTTATTTAGCTTTAATCAATTCATTGTAGGACACCTAAGAACCTTTAATTTCCACAAAGGATGAAGCCTCTCCTAAACATAACCCCTTAATTTGGGCAGAATATCTTGTAGCTCTAACTATTTTGTAGAACAAATTTAGGAAAATGCTGATCTGAGCTATGGAATAAATTCTAAAAATTCTAAAAAGATAACGTAAATTTAATTTTTTTGAATCAAATAATATTTTAAAGGTGATAGAGGAATTTACCACTCAAAAGCAGTCACTGGAAAATATATTGCTAAGTGAGAAGAGCCATATTTATATAAGATAAATCAATTTTTTATTAGTATATATATTACAGATCATTTTGGAAATGGATTTTAACAATGCTTATTTTGTGTGTGAAGTTTTGGGAGAACTTTCTTTTGCTTGTCTATATTTCCTAAATTTCTATATTGAACAGCATCCCAACAACAAAAACTCAAAATAACTGATGATGAATCCTCTAGGAAAATGAAGAATGCTTTGGGTAGAGAGAATAAGCATTATCTCCTCTTTTATCTTTTTTAGACTAAAGAGATTCTCTCATTCTCTGTGAGAAATACATAGCTAAAATATCATTTTCCTCCTTTCTCTGATCAAAATCCTACCATGAAACGTGCGTGCATATGAAGTCTAATCTCTTCTGCCTTATCGTTAAGACCCTGTGGAACTTGACCCCATTTTATCTCTCAGATTTACCTAATACTGGTCCCATTCTGGTCTGATGACACTGACTTTAGTCAAGCCCATTACTTGTCTCCAGACCTCTTGTCCCCAAGCTTTTTCTGCTCCAGTGTCCTTATTTATTTTTTTTTAGATTGGAATGTCCTTTCTATCTCTCCAAATTCAAGGCCATTTGTTCTATAAGACCCTCAACTGATTTTTACCTTTTCAGACTTCCTGTGGCAGTTCTAGTCTATACTGTACCATTTAACACTCACTGATTGATTGTGCCACCTAGGCTCAGCCTTTGATGCTGAATGGCAGAGGCTAACTTAGCATGCTGGCTGGAGGGTTTGAATGCTTGGAAGACATGCTAAGTAGCCTGGAATGATGCAGTGAGTTGGAATCCAGAGAAATAGACCAAGAAGACATCAGTTGGAGTGGCTGAGCAAATCAGCAGTTGGAGAGATGCTAGAGCAAACAGAGGGCATGAGGTGTAAATAAGCATAGAGAAGGTGGTGGCCTCTTGTTCCTCTCATGTTGGACTTGGTGTAGTCTGTCTGGGCTGGGGACTGACTGCCACTGCACACTGGTACCCTCTTTAAGAGAGCAAAGCAGGGAGTTCGCTGGAGGCATTCTGGAGAACTCTACTTTTTCCAGGCCTCCACATAGTCATTGCCACCTGAAGTCCAGGTTGATTCAGACACTGTTTGTAACCAATTAGAAGAAACTCAAGCTAGAAGTAGCGTAGGCAGAAACTTAGGGTATCCAATAACCAATCAAATAACCAAGCTGTAGGAAGTATGGCTGCATCTTGACCTCAGGAACTGGGTGCCTAGACTTGGATGCTGCCAAGAATCTTTTTTATCTCCCTAACCTCTGTTTCTCTCTGCATTTGGATCTTTTCTCTTGCAGACAGCATTCTTCCACATGGTTGTAAGCATAGCTATAAAAAACTCCTAAATTTTATATATTTCAACTTCCACTATCAGAGACTGATTCTCTCTTTTTTTTTTTAAGATTTTATTTATTTATTTGAGAGAGAGAATGAGAGAGAGAGAGCACGAGAGGGGGGAGGGTCAGAGGGAGAAGCAGACTCCCTGCCGAGCAGGGAGCCCGATGCGGGACTCGATCCTGGGACTCCAGGATCATGACCTGAGCTGAAGGCAGTCGCTTAACCAACTGAGCCACCCAGGCGCCCAGAGACTGATTCTCTTATTCCAGTTGGGAGAATCCCAAGGAGGGGCTCTAATTGGCCTGCCTTGGGTCAAGTGCTCACCCCTGACTAATCAGACGTGTGGGGGAGTCATGGCCACAGAGGAAGATGCCATGTAAATAGGGGTGGGGTGAGTATTTCCCAGGAGGATGGTGTTCTGGCAAACAATCCCATGGATGTCACACCTAATAGCACGGCAGCTACTGTATACATGGTAGTGCTCAATACAGACATGTTGGTCAGTATGCTGGAAATCAGGAAGGAAGAACTATGGTTTAGCGCACCACCCTTCCTATTGTTAGAGCAAAGTCAACAAGTCTTTATTGAGAGTTGCTCTCTGGGGATTTGATAATTGTTGGAATAGCCTGCAACTCTGTACACTGTCATTTTTTTCTGCTATGTTAACCCCAGGACCTGTGGCTACATTCAGACACCCAACAATGCTGACATTTTTTTGCCCTGCAGAAAACTCCTAATGACTTCCATTGTTGTCTTGGTCTTGGTGACTGCTGAGTCACTTCATTTTCCAGAGGGAGAATGATGAAATCACCGATACTGCCAGGTTATCAGCAGCCATAAGCTCTGGATCGAATGTTTCTGGAGAGAAATGTGAGTGAACAAAGGAACCTGACACTTCTTTTTAGAAGAGGGCCGTTAGCTCATCCCGGGTAGGTCAGCTGGATGGCAGGAGGGGCTAGAAGGAGTATTAGCATAAAATACTTCACTCTAGAAGGTCTCCTCCAGCACTAGGGGCACCAAAAGCGGTAAGTTCCTGGTTTATAAGGCTGGTGGAGAGTCTGCTGTTAGAAAATGAGATGAGGGATAAGTCTGTGAGGTAGGGAAGGAAGGTGGTATGAAGACCCAGACATGCCTAGGTCCCTTTGTTCGATCTCTTCTTGCTCCATTCTGGCTTCTGCTTGATCTGGGCTCCCCAGCTGCCTATGCCTCCCACCTCTCATTTCCAGGCACTGCTGGGCTTTTGACCTATGAGTTTATTCAGGATTTATCCCTCCTCTTCTCTCTTCTGGCACATGGATGTTTGTTGGGCTCTCCTGTGGTCCCTGACCTGTCTTTTGAACCCTTTCTTTTTGTGACCTATTCTGGAGGTGGTCATCCAGGTGGCACTAGGCAGTCCAAGCTCCACATCCCTCCCTGGTACCTGACTCCAGGCTTACTGGTGCAGCTCCCAAGTTTGCTGGCTGGAGCTTCTTTCTTTGCTGGGCCCCAACAGTGTTATGTAGGACTTAACCAGACTGTATTAGCATTGCCTCTTTGCTTGTGACTACTTACCATCTAGCCCATGTTGGACTCATCTGTGTACCCCCAGTATCTGGCAGGGAGCCCGGCACAGGGTAGGCTGAGCCATGATTATTAAGGAATTGGGGAAATGTTCACTGTTGCCTTTTCCCTACTCCTTTTTCGGGTTCAGATGCAGCTTATCACCACACTCTTTCCGGTTTTCCTTTTCCGCCTGCTTTCCTTCCTTCTCCAAGTAGTCTGTCTGAGAGAGTGTGTATGTAGTGATCAAGAATGTGGATTCTAAAATCAAATTATCTGGTTTTAAATCCTGGCTTTTTAATTTCTTAACTTTGCGACTGTTTGCAGGTTACTTCACTTCTTTGTGCTTTAGTTTATCTGTCAAATGGGAGTAATAATAGGTACAGCCTCATAGGGCTGTTGGGAGGATTAAATGTATTCATATGAGTAATGTGCTTAGAGCAACAAGCATGTGGTATGCAGTAGGCATTCTAGAAGTGCTGGTTGTTGTTGTTCTCTCTGTCTCCGCTGTTCACTCCAATGAGAGTCATTTGACTTTGTTCCCTCTTGTGTTCTTGGGCTAACCCTCAACCTACCCTCTCCTTGTGCTCAATGTTTATGCCTCAGCCTTAGTCTCTGGCCCACACAGCCAAATATTTGCAAACACACATTTCTGATTGGCTAACTCTGAGCTGTAGCCTAGGAGACAGCCAGCCTCAATCCTTTTATGTGTTAGCATCACCTCCTCTACTAGTGGCTCTTTCCTCAGGCCAAGGCCTGGCTCAAACCTCATCCTTTTAATGGCTGATTGAGGGAGCTGTAAAGGAGTAAGGCTTATCTCTGCTGCTAGATCAAAGGTTGGCACCCTTTTTTGTAAAGGGCCAGGTAGTAAATATTTGAGGCTTTGTGACCACACATGGTCTCTGACCCTTCTCTATAAATCTCTGATTTGTAGCATTTGCCAATTTCCATGGTGTCAATACTTCCACCATGGTCAATTTCATGCTAAAATGTGAGGCCACTGAACTTGAGGCTGGGAGGAGGGATGCACAATCGGTTCTCTGTAGCTATAGCATACCATTAAGCCATACCCCCTTCCCTGCTGGCTCCTGGAGCTCTAAGGCCCAAACAGCTCTCTGGAGAAAACTTGAAAGAAACCTTAGCTCCCACAGTCCCTGCCTCAAGATTAGGCTCTTTTCTGTGTTTTGGTAAATAGGTATCATTATCTTGCCCTTCCAAACTTCCTAGATTTCAGCCTTTGCCTGCTTTGATCACCATCCCCTGCGTGCTCATCTGACCCCCTGACTCCCTGGGTTCGTGTGGAGCACAGATGGTCGTATACTTCCTGATCTACCCTGGCTTCCTGGCTGTCAAATATCTGACGTGCTTCTGAGCACAGAGGAGCATATCCACTCTACCTCCTGCAGGGGCTTCTGGCTTCCAGGCTGTGACCTGCCTTTGCCACTCCCTTCCAGGTCTTGCAGCACACCCCTTGGGACTCCAGGAGGCTCACTCTCATCCTACCAATTGGGAACTTAGTTCCCAGTTCAATTCTTTCCCTGTCCTGGCTCCTGTCTGATCAGCACCATCTGTCTGTGAAACCCGTATGTGATTTTCACTGCCATTGATTCACACAAAAAATAATTCCTTGGTATTTTCTGTGTGCCAGGTCCTGTCTAGGCATGGAGGATACCTTGGTGAACAAAACAAGTAAGGATTCTGTCCCCTTGGGGAGATTATATTAAAGTGTAAGGAAGCACATACTTAACAGTAGGCATAATAAATAAATAATATAAAGAAGGTGATAAGTAGGATGGAGAAAGTGAGCAGGGAAGACGAGCTGACAGTGCTGATAGACGGCACATGCTTAGAGTGGTCTCTTTGACAAGGTGACACTTGAGCAAAGCCTTAAAAACCACTCCATGTGTTCTGTACTTTCATACACAACATCTGCTCATCATAACACCTAGTCATATGGGTAACTCGCTCAGTTCAGCCCGAGAACTTCAGCACTTTATGTTTCTTTAGAGGGATTATTTACAGTAAGAGAGGCAGAAAGTGTTATAATTGTGTGCTTGGGCTTTGGTGTAGAAAACATGGCCTTGAGTCCTTACTCCGTGGCCAATTAGGGCAGCTGTAAAGGTTTACCTGATTTGCCAGACAGTGTGTTTCTTTTCTTTTTTTTTTTAAAGATTTTATTTATTTATTTGACAGAGAGAGACACAGCGAGAGAGGGAACACAAGCAGGGGGAGTGAGAGAGGGAGAAACAGGCTCCCCGCTGAGCAGGGAGCACAATATGGGGCTCGATCCCAGGACCCTGGGACCACAACCTGAGCCAAAGGCAGACACTTAACGACTGAACCACCCAGGCGCCCCCAGACAGTGTGTTTCTTGAGGGCAGCGGCTGGATCTGTCTTGTTCACCCTGTTGCCTCCATAGCATAGTAGTATCTGACTCTATTAGTACTTGTGAAATGAGTGAGTTAAAAATTAGGTTTATTTGCTCATTAGCCATATTGTCCTGGGAAAATTCCTTTCTGAGCTTTCAGTTCCTCATATGTAAAATGGGGATGTTAATCATGATAGAGTAACCATCTCATCGTGTTACTGTATGAGTTAAATTGTAAGAATTTAGAATGCATGTAGAGCACTTATCACAGTGTCTAGCACACAGCTAGTGCTTACTCAATAAATGCTAGGAATGGTTACTGTTTGTTATAGTCAGCATACAGAATCAATGTTCTATGTCAGAGATGCTATTATGGAAAGATTCCTTGCTTCCTTCCTCAATAACTTGGTCCCATCAACCAAGCCTGCATAGTGCCTGCACAGTGGAGGAGGGAGGAGGGAGTGTGAGAGGTGTGCAGGGGGTAGATCGTGGGTAGGGTGGGGGCTGGAGGAGCATAGGAGCAGAGGAGACAGCCCAGGTAGCAGGACTGAGGGGGTCCCTGGAGCACTGTGGCCAGGGCAGAGGCTGCTGTATAAACAGGCAGTGACTCAGCCAGAGTTGGGGAGTGGAGTTACAGTGTGCACATAATAACATGTTAACTGAGAATGTTAACTGAGACTAAACAGAGTAATTATTAGGGCATAGGCATCACTAGTGGGGTCTGAAGACAAGGCCTAGACCCTGTGTCCTGTGCCAGGGTCTTTCTCCATCTTAAAGTGTCTTCTCAGTCCAAGTTCCCTGGCTTTCCCAGCAGTCCCCAGTGTCTGCTGAACCAACTCTCTTGCCTCTTTAATTGTCTTCAGTCTGGTCTCCGAAGTTTGTCTCTCATGAAGCAGTCAGCCTGGATAGGACCTCTGCTGTTTCTATGGGCATGGCCAGGGGCATCACTTGCTAACTCATTACGAATGTAACCATCACTGTGGTTGTTCCCAGTGAGTATAGACAGTCATTCAGTGCTGTTACACAGAAGGCAGCGTTCTGATCAAACAGGCCCAGTGGTAGTAGGCCTCTCTTCCTACTAGGCTCCTGGCTGGAAGCAGATGTTTTATGGAAGTCAGTTGCCATCCAGTTAGTCGTCAGCATTTGTTTAGGACCCGCTGCACGTCTATCCCTGTGATGAGGGAGACACATTTCAATGCAGAAAAGATAATGATCCTCATCAGAACCTCTGATTATTTCCTGAGGATTGATCCCTAGAAGTGGCTTTACTTTTCTAAGGGCTAAGAATACTTTTCAGCCTGTTTATGCATATTGCCATATTGTCTTCCAAAAAGGATGTACCAATTCACATGGCCACTCATTGCATTTGATAATGCTCATTTTATTATACATTTGCTAGTACTGGGTATTATTAAACGTTTTTAAATATATATAAAGGAGAGGCAAAGTGGCATTTCTTTGATTAAAGCTTCATTTTTTATTAAAAAAGGGATTGAACATTTAAAAATGTTTGTTTGCTCTGGAGATAGTAATACTTGGTATCCTCACCACGGTAGGTCTGGCAGAATTTTTTTTTTTTTTTAAGATTTTATTTATTTATTTGAGAGAGAGAGAATGAGAGAGAGCACATAGGAGGGGAGGGTCAGAGGGAGAAGCAGACTCCCTGCCGAGCAGGGAGCCCGATGCGGGACTCGATCCAGGGACTCCAGGATCATGACCTGAGCCGAAGGCAGTTGCTTAACCAACTGAGCCACCCAGGCACCCAGGTCTGGCAGAATTTTAACTATCTTTTTTTGGCTGAATTTTATTTATGGCATTTGTTTTTTTAAAAACACATACAGTTGGGTGCCTGGGTGGCTCAGTTGGTTAAGCAACTGCCTTCGGCTCAGGTCATGATCTT
>NC_138382.1:55866172-55892200 GCF_054177405.1 Leptonychotes weddellii
CTAGCTGTTAGATTATCTAGATTGGATTGGATCTCATTGATAGCATTTTTAAGTTCTGCCAATTCACCTTTCATTTCTGCCCTTAGAGACTCTATGTTGCCATTAATTGATTTCTCCATTCTAGCCATTGTCTTCACAATTGCTAGCCTGAATTCCATCTCTGACATCTTGGTTATATCTGCATCCATTTGTAAATCTGCAGCATAAGTCATAATCTCTGAGTCTTTTCTATTTTGGGGGCTCCTCCTAGTGTATCTGTTGATGGGTGTTTGAGGGAATGTATAGAGTCCAAATTATTGACCAGAACGCAAGATGCACCTGTTTTCTTGGGACCTTAGGGTTGTTGGCCTCTTGTTTTCCCAGCCTGTCTTCTGGGGGAGGGGCCTGCCGTGCTGTTACTCAGGCAACCCTGTTTGGGCGGAGTTGCCCTGCCCTCCCGTGGTGGGGGATGGGCTCAGCGGGAATCAGTTTTTGGGGCTTTTGTTCTCTGGCGCCTTTCCCTGGCGGCTTTCCGCGTCTCTTCTGTGAGTCAGAGCAGAAGAGACCATTTCCAACCCTCTGCCTCAGAGCAGAGAGACCGCAGTCTGTTCTTCAGTGAGCTTCCAGGCCACACCGTCTCCGTTTCTGTCCGTGCTGCTATAAACTGCAGCGTCCTGGGTTGTGTGGCCCTCCACAGCGCTCCCAGTCCTGCCTCCAGGCCGGGGCACGTCTCTGCCCTTTGTGCTTCTAAAACTGCCAGCTCCTCCCAGTTTGTGCACCGGCGACCCCGCTGCTCCAGGTTTCCGCCCTGGGGCTGCCCTAAAGTCCTTTCCCCACTGCTACCAGTCTGCGAGTCTGTGCCCTGTCCGCAGCGTGCGAGGCTGTCACTCACTGGCGGTGTAGAATCCCCACAGCCAGGCACCCTCCCACTGCCGTTTATCCTCCGATATCTGCCCGCGGAATCATGGCTCCCAGCTTCGTATCTCAAAACCAACTGCCTGCGATATTCTGTTTGTAGAGATCCAGTTCTTCTTATATCTCAGGCTGATTTCGTGGGTGCTCAGAGTGGTCTGGTAAATATCCAGCTCAATTCTGGGGACCAGTTGAAATAGGGTCCCCTACTCCCCTGCCATCTTTCCCCCCACTCTATCTTTTTAAAGTTTTAATATAAATTTTATTTTTTAAAATTTTTCATTGTGTTCAGTTAGCCAACAGATAGTACATCATTAGTTTTTGATGTAGTGTTCAACGATTCGTTAGTTGCATATAACATATTTTTCTTTTACATATATTGTGCTTTGTTGTCCTATCAAGAACTTTTTGCCCAACCCAAGGTCACAAATATTTTTTCCTCTGTTTTCTTCTAAAAGTTTTCTAATTTTACATTTATGTCTATAACCAATTTTATTAGATTTTATGCGAGGTGTGAGATGTTGGTCAGGATTCATTTTTTTTGTATATTGATACCCAGTTCTGACACCATTTGTTAAAAAGTCTACCCATTTAAATGCCTTTGCACCTCTGTTAAAAATCAATTGACCATATTTGTTTTTTCTGACCTCTCTATTCTGTTCCACTGATCTATGTATCTTTCCTATCCCTAATACCACATTATCTTGATTATAGTAAGTTCCTCTATTTTTGCCTCTTCCAGAATGACATATAAGTGGAATCATACAGTATATAAAATTTGTGTCTAGGTTATTTCACTTAAAGTAATGGATGCCTTTGAAATTCACCCAAGTTGTTGTGTACTTCAGTCTATCATTTTTATTGCTCAGTAGCATTGTATTATATGGATGTACTGGAGATTTATTAACCATTCACTTGCTGTTCTTTTTCATAGTTGATTTGGCTATTATAGTTCCTTTGCCTTTTTAAGAATCAACTTGTAAATATCTTTAAAACTTGCCCTCTTATTGGGACAGTGTTGGGATTTCCATAAGTCTAGAGATCAGTTTGGGGAGACTTGACATTAACAATATTGAGTCTTCTAATCTATGAATATGGTATATCTTTCTATGGATTTAACTCTTAAAATTTTTTTCATCAGTGTTTTATAGTTTTTAGCTTATACCTAAGTCTTTTATGTTTTGTATGTCAATGGTATTGTTTTAAAAATTTCGGTTTCAAATTGCTCTTTGCTAGTCTAAAGAAATATAATTAATTCTTTGTATATTGACCTGTTTCTGATTTTGCCCTCTTGGAAAACACCTGCCATTGTAAAGAAGTCCAGTTTATTCTGGTGGAGAGACCATGTGGAGAGAGACCCTGGAGGATGAGAGGCCATGTGACAAGGAACTGAGGTGTCTCAGCCAACAGTTAGCACCCACTGAAAGTGAGTGAAGCCATCTTCGGATGTTCTGGCCTCAGCCTAGCTCCTAGCTGAATGTCTCCATATCAGTTAACCCAGATGACACTACATAGAGCTGAAGAACTGCCCATCTGAGCCCAGCCATCCCACAAAATTGTGAGAAATAATATATCTTTGTTGTTTTAAACCATCAAGCTTTGGGGAAGGTTTGTCACAGAGCAATAGACCAAATGATACCAGGCTTACAATAGTTCACTTAGCTAGTCCTGGACACCACAGCCTGGCCACAAGTGCTAGGCTTTTATATTTCTTACTGAGTCCCCTTGTTGCCAGAGTCAAGCCTTGTATCCCCAGGGATAGCAGCTGGCTGCCAAGTCCCAGCTCTCCCTCTTGCCCACTTACTTCACAGTGGTGTAGTCCAGATGGCCTGCATCTCTGCTTGAACTTGCATGTGGCCACTGAGAGGCCTCTGCTAGCTTTGGGCTGTGCTGACCCTGGCTGCCGACTGTTTGCTCACTTGGCTGACAGCTGCCTGTCTGCTTGGTTCCTTGGTCCTCACCACAGTGTCCTCTCTGGCCTGATCAAAAGCCCTAGAACATTCATTTGCAGTACCTCCTTCCCACCTCCTGACAGGAGATTCTTTCTCTGTGGGGACTGTTTCACGCTGCTACAAGATCATTATTTCTCAGACCTGAAACCCCAGCTGTGGTTCTAAGAATTGGCAGCTGCTTAAACCTGACCTAGAACCTGCAGAGTGGCTGGATTTTATTACTGGCTCAGTAAAAAGATTTGGAACCTTGGGGATACGTTAGTTAGTTAAAAAAAAGTAAGTCACAGCAAATACTTTCTGGCCTGCGCTTACCAGCTGTACAATTTGGGACAAGTTCCTAAGCTTCTGTAAACCACATTTTCTTTACTTGCGAAATAGGGATAATAATTCTTGATAAGATCATACGTACGCATTGTTGAGCAACATGCCTGGCACATAGCAATTGCTTAATAGTAGTAGTTACTGTAATTAACATTGAAAGTCAAAGATAGAAGGAGCCCTTAGAAATTATTTAATCTACGGACCACATTTTTCAGCAGGAGAAAGTGAGGCCCAAAGAGACTGAGTGACTTGCCCAAGGTCACCACAGCTCAATAGTTGTTGAACAAGGACCAGAACACTATAGTTTCTCAAACTCTAATCTCATGCCTTTCCCATTGTACTACAATTCTTTGGTTCAGGATGCCCTGGAGAAAAAAAGGGGAAGGAAGAAACTACAAAGTATCTACTTTATTGGTGCTTTTATATATATCATGTCATTTTATCCCCATAATACTTCTATAAATTATTATCTTCACTTTATAGATAAGACACTGGGGCTCAGAGAAATTAAAATCTTGGCTAAAGGCCCCATGGGCAATAGAATGAGGGCTCCAACCCAGGCCTGTCTGAATCCAAAACCAGCCCATGCTTCTCCACCATCTCATGCTCTTCCTGGGTCAGGGTGGGGATCCTGAGAACCATTCTTCAGGGCTTGGCAACAACCTGGCTGCATTTCTTCTCAGTTCTCAGATGCAGTGAGTCGTCTGCACACAAGAGCTTTTTATCCTTCTTTCCACAGAAATCCTTTTAATTGAAACCAAATGGCCAAAGCTTAACTGTAATTCTGCAGAACTGGCGGCAAGAGGCCTGGCTGGGGCTTGGGCTGCTCACCCCAAACGTGATGTGCACAGAGAGTGGGGCTGACATTGTTTAGCTGTCTGCTCAGCAGTGCCCAGCCAAGCCTCCCGGTCTAAATTGAGCCCTTAATCGTTTTCCTGGCATTTGCTCAGACAGGATTTTATTTTCTAGTAATAAAAGCTCCTACGTTGTAGAAAAAAAAAATCTGCCTTTTTTCCTAGCTTTTGTGAATGCTTCACCACCTGTTCTTTTTTTCCCCCTTGTTTTTTTGTGCTTGGGGCAGAGCCAGGTTGTTTGTGCTTACTGTCAAGTTTCAGGGAGCTCTGCATGGGCAGAGAAATGTACTCACATTGACTGTGCCCCTGCTCCTTACTGGCAGCCTCCCATCTCATGGACTGAGAGGTTTAATCCTACAGGCTTGACTTTCGGATCTGTGGGTGGCACAAGGAAGAGGGTCTTCGGGAAGGAGAGATGAAGTGAATCACCAAGGGCTTCCCACCTAAGAAGGTCTTGATGGCTCACTTCTTTCCTTTAAGAGTTTTCAGTGGCTCCCCAGTGCCTGCAGAATCTAGTGCATACTTTTCTAAGATGGTATTCAGATCTACCTGCTTCCTCAGCCTCCTTTCTTTTTGCTGGTGAAAATGAAAAGAAAATATAGATACCTAAAAAAGTGAAAATGAAACTCATCAGAATCTTCACCACCATAACATATTGGTATATCTTTCCAGACCTATGTATAAATAGACATATATATAAAATATATATAAAATATGTAGATAATTTCTTTGAATCGTTCATTTTTTAATTAATTTTTTTTTTTTTTTTTTTTTTTACAAACCAGCCTTTGAATAAGTTCAGCTATGAAATGAAAAAGACAAGACTCATTATCATCTGAATTCTGACCTACATATACGGTGACAAGTGTTTTATAGAGCAAACCCAAGACAAACCCATACCAGTAAAATAACAACCAAAAGATATGTATACATATTTAAAATAATCTTAAGGCCTTTGCCATTTCAATTTGCCGTTCTAGCCTTGTCTTTTGACAACTCCCACAATGTACACTAACCATTATCTACAGAATTACCCTTCTGTAAATGTATCATGTACTTTCACATTTCTACAACTTTGTACCAGTTCTTCTCTCTGCCCGAAATGCTTTTTTTTTTTTTTTTAAAGATTTTATTTATTTATCTGACAGAGGGAGAGAGAGAGCACAAGTAGGCAGAGAGGCAGGCAGAGGGAGAGGGAGAAGCAGACTCTCCATCGAGCAGGGAGCCTGACACGGGGCTCGATCCCAGGACCCTGGGATCATGACCTGAGCCGAAGGCAGCCGCTTAACCGACTGAGCCACCCAGGTGCCCCTCTGCCCGAAATGCTCTTGACACACTTCCTGGCACATGGTAAGCTCTAACAAAGTTAGTTACACCTCTTCCCTTCCTTTCCTGCCCGGTGAGCTCCTATTTACTATTTATTTATTTATTTATATTTATTTATTTATTTAAGATTTTATTTATTTGACAGAGAGAGACACAGCGAGAGAAGGAACACAAGCAGGGGGCGTGGGAGAGGGAGAAGCAGGCTTCCCGCCGAGCAGAGAGCCCGATGCGGGGCTCGATCCCAGGACCCTGGGATCATGACCTGAGCCGAAGGCAGATGCTTAACGGCTGAGCCACCCAGGCGCCCCTCCTATTTACTATTTAAAACTCTGCTGAAATAGCTCCACTTCTGTGAAACCTCACTCTCTCCCCAAACCCACACTTGTCCACTCACCAATTAGCCACTCACTATCCAGTTTGGGATGCATGGGTTTGCTACCTCCCACTGCAACCTTTCTTAACACTGAGCTCTTCCAAGGACGGCACCCAGTGTGGGCTGGGGAAACAGGCATCAGCTCTGTCAGAAGCAGCAGTTTTCGGGATGAAGTTGAGCCGAGGCGTATTGCAGTGGCCCAGGCACTGCTGGACTGGTCAGAGCAGCCTGTGAGCCGACATTTGGACAGAGATCCCAAATTGCTCAGGAGACCCCTGTTGTTTGCTGGGCTCCTCCTTTCCTGGCAAGAGCCAACCTTCAACCTCAGAGAACATTATAGTGCCGGAGAGCTCTCTTGGCAGACCTTGGATGAATTGTTTACTCTCTCCTTGTTGAGTGAATGCAGGCTTCTGTGTGCTGTGTCCAATGCTGGGCACGTCCGAGGCGCCTCTCAAGATGCTTGGGCCAGAATTCTAGACTTACTGGTGGTGGGCTGCAGGGGAAGCGGAAAAACCCAGCGTCCCTACCCTTGACCAGACCTCCTGCCATGTCTTTGGTGGGGCGTACATTTTGTCCTCTCTGATTCACCTTTGCCCCCAGCTCCCTGTACTGCGCTTCCACCCCATCTCCACTTAAAAGGGAAATTTTATGTTTTCTTACTGGTGTGCAGCTGTTGCCCATCTCTTCTTCTTTGCCACCTCGCCATGCAACTCCTGTGTCATGATCTTGCACATCCTTCCACCTTCCTGTCATTCCTCTTCCCGACTTGGAAACACCAACATCAGAGTCCAGAGAAATGGTTTACTGGATGCCGCAGCTGATTTGAGCAGCACTTGTTCAAAGTGTGAGTGAGGTGCTTCACAATGCCATGGCTCACTTTTGGGTGGTCTTCATCAAGAGAAGGGGCCTCTGGCTTTGTTGGATAACACACTTCTGTTCTCAGGCTTCCTGAGAATGAAAAAGTGAAACGAGGTGATGGAAACAACATCTAATGGTACTGGAACTCACATGATGTCTTCAGGTCTTACCAACCTGTGAGGATCACTATTGGGGTCATATTAGGGGTTATGGCCTATATTTTGCTGATCCTTGCCAATGAGACTTTGTCCCCTAGAAGCATTTCACAGCCACTCACAAGTGCTCCTTTCATTCTTTCTCTCACATTCATATTGGTACTGTCTCTGCTACCTCTCTCACATTCATATTGGTACTGTCTCTGGATCACCTGGAAGCTTGTGGATGAGGTACAGTGGGTGTCTTACGTGCTTACGTCTGCACCAAGAACACTTTCCCGTCCTGTAGAAACTCTTCAGGTGACTAAGCAGCATTGAATGCTCTAGAGTTTCCCCTGTGCTGGGAAGAGCACTCTCCCCTCCATTTCTCCCCACCGACACCCCTTACCCCTACTCCTGCCCCATTTTCCATCTTAGTTTGTCATTAGGCCCTAAAGCAATAATGTCCCCTTGTGAAAACAGCTCCCCCAGCTTCTGCATGAAGCCCCTCTTTCCACTGAGTTCTGACTTCCGGGTGTGGCACCAGGCTAGCATACATACTGAAGCTTCCTACCCATCTTTGTCTCTTTTTCTGGCATGTGAGCAAAACCATTTCCTCATCCTCACATGGAGTGACTCCCAAATACTCCAGATGCCAGTTCTTCAAACACACAGGCATGGCTGAAACCAGTTAGGCTCAAGTTGGGACCCCATTACAATGATAAATGTTTTTCCAGTTCTTTCCAGTTTACAAAACCCCTTTACATAACATTCTTTCACTTAATCTTTGAAATAGCCCTTTGAAGTACCTGTTGTCTATAGTCTCACTTTATGGGGAGTATAACAAGTTGAGGCTACTTATTTAGTATGTGTCAGAGCTAGGAATTTTCAGTACTATTTTATGGAATCCTAGGCTCCATCTGTAATAGGACCACAACGCCCAAGATTTAGATAGTTGAAGGGGATGTGGATAAAGTCAAAATGCCTGTCTTCAGACCTAGAGTTGGATGCAACTGGCAACACTCAGTGGTGATTGAAATCTCTGATAGAGCATGACTAGAATTGTGCAGTCCAGGTAGAAATGGCTAGACTGTCTTCCCAAGAAGCTTATGAGGCTTCTCTGTTCTTTTTTGGCTAGTCTTCATTTTTTCATCTGTGCTCCGCAGCACTTGGCTAGGACTTAACACATAGTTATTTTTTTGGGTCTTTTATCATGCTTGTTCTACTGTAGGTTGCTTGAGGGTAGATACCATGTCTGTGGCATCTTTGCATGCTCCATAGCAAGAGCTATGAATAGGTACTCATTTAGGTACTCAATAAATGTTGGAGGAATGACTATTTCTTCATGTTTCCCACTTAGATTTCTGAGTGGGTAATTCAACTGTAGCCATTTCTTTTCCATTAGCACCTTTGTCAGAGTGTAGGTATGGTGCATGATCAGGCAGAATAACACAAGCCAATTGGTCTCCTGCCTCATTTCTACGTCTTTGTGTTGCCCAGCTACTCCCTTTTGAGCCCACTGATGCATTTCGTTTCCAGTTGCTCTCCCTTCCTGACCCCCACCTACCATTTATGAGTCTAAACCAATTCAGGAAGTAGATCAAACACCTCAGTGCCAGGGGTGGACTTGGCGGCCAGTCATTCACCCAAACTTGGGGTTTGATGGTCTAGTGACATGTTCTCCCAAGTGACATCTGTCCTCTTCCTGTCCATTGTTGGCCCAAGCCACAGATCTGGCTTATTCCTGATCTCTAGTTCTCCTGCCCAGAGGCACTGTCCCCTTTTAGGACTGGACATTGGCCCTGAACTCAGCCTGAGACTGGGCCGTGACATCTGATGTGGCACTTGCCAACTGTTTTCCTGGGGACAGGAACTTGGATCTATATACATCTGTTGCTGCCCGTGGATGATTTGTCTACAAATTACTACTCACCTGTCTGTCTACCTGACTGGAGAAGTGGGGCGGGGCAGACAGGATGCTTGGATTCTTCTCCATTGTGCTCTACTCATTTGATTGGACCAGTTGCTTTAGTCATGCTTGGGTTTGCTGTGTCCTCTGGCCATTGTGCCTCACCCATCTGGCTGCCAGTCTGGTATTTGCCTTTGCAGCTGGGCCTAAAGATCTGTCTGTATATATGCAGGGCCAGGATTTTGTTTTGTCCTCTCTGCCTGTTTGGCATGGCAGTGAGATGCCCATAGTGCCTTGTGTGTACCCAAGCTAAAAATCCATTTGATTTCATCTTACTGTGCTGTTTAAGAGGTTTGGCATGGAAGAAAGCTTGAAACTAATTGGATAAACTAAGGATTAATGGTTAGGGTGATTTTTTTTATTGATCTGTCCTGTTTCTATTATTACCATTTTTTTGCCCACATTCAGATTCCAAATATTGCCTCCTAGGAAACTAATATACTTGATCTAACTCAAGTCAGATATATCTTAGTCATAAGGGTCCAGGTTCCTTTTGGGAGCTGTCACTTCACTGGACTAGATCTACACAGTCTGGGAAGATACACTTCGGTAATCACCATTTGTGGACCCTTTTAACATAATTGTTGTAGAAGATTTAGTCATAGCTTTCTTAAAATAGCAGTAAGTTGTAACATCTTTTTAAAAAGAGTGATTTGGTTCAAATAAATTAATGTTCCATCTAGAAAAACAGGCGATGGGAATGAAGAGAAGTATGGAAGAACCATTTTACAGTTTGACAATAGATCGGGGCCAGGACTTCACTCCTGAGGGAGAAAGAAAGCATTGGGTTTGACAGATACCACCATAATTAAATATTATTGCTTTGTAAGGAGGCTGAGCAACAGGATAGCTCAGGACTTGCCAAATCCACCTCAATTCTATGAGATATCACCACTTGGTTTTCTAATGGACATTTCAAGTCTAACCTGTCCCAAACTGAACTTCTGATTATCATTCCTGTCCATCCCCTTGCCCCTTCCCATCTCTCTTTCAAACCTGTTTCACTCTAAGCCATCTTATTTTAGTGTGTGGTGGTTTTCTCCTTTTAGTTGTTCAAGTCCAAACCTTGAACTCATCCTTGACTCTTCTCTTTCTTTTACATTATCATATGTAACCTATTGGAAATTCTGTGGGCTTCACTTTAAAAATAATTTGAGAATCTGGCCATTTTCCACCATCTTCATTGTTACTTCCCCAGTCATAACTATCATGGTCTTTCACTTGGTATACAGGTAGGGCCTCTTAATAGGTGTCTCTGATCCTACCCGTCCCCCTCTCCCCCCCACCGCTTCCCTCCTGCCAGTTTATTCTCAACATAGTTTTCAGTTGCAGCCATGGCTCCTAAAGTTTGTTATGGTTCCCCAGTTTACCCAGAGTAAGCCAAAGTTTTCATCATAGCCTCCAGGGTCTTCAGGCCCTCAATTAGCTCTCTGATCTCATCTCCTATCACTTTCTCCTTTGTTAACTTTACTCTGGCCATGCTACCCTTGCTGTTTCTTGAACATGTCAGACATGTTTCTGCCTTAAGGCCTTGGCACTGGCTGTTCTCTCTTTCTGGAGTGTTTTTCCCCCAGAAATCTGATCAACTCCTTCTCATTCTTTGAATCTTTACTTAATTTACTTAAATGTTACCTTCTCAGTGAGGCCTACCAGGACCATCTTTTTAAATACTGCCCCCACCCTGCTGTCTATTCTAATCTTTCTTACCCAATTCTACTTCTTTCCTTGTAGTACCTATCACCTTTTTGCATACTATAATACTTCTTATTATGTCTACTGTTTATTGGAAAGCTTTTAGCACAGAGTCTTGCCCAGAGTAGATTGGCAACAAAGGTTAGTTCTTGTTTTCTTTATCAGAGATGATGACTTTAAACATTTTTTTAGTTTAGGTTTGCTTTACAAAATGCAGAACTTTTTTAAGCACCATCTTTTTTTTTTTTTTAATTGTTGAGGTTAGATTCACATAATAGAAAATAAAACATTTTAAAGTGAACAAATCAATGGCATTTAGTACATTCACAATATTGTGCAGCATCTATTTTTGGTCATACCTTTATATATTGTGTAGCTACTTCCAAAATATATTTGAATTAACAATACCTTTAAACTTGATCTTCCAGCGATTTCTTTTGTGCCACAAATTTAAAGATAAAAAAACGAAACCACACTGACAACATAGATTGTGTGACCTCTTGACTATTTTACAGGAGGGCAATCTCAAACCAGGCAGCTTAGATATAGAGTTAAAAAAATAAATCCCTCTATGTTTATAGGTCTTAAAAAAACAAACCAACTTTCTGTGAAGTTCAGTGGTTTTGTTAATTGTTTCAAGATGTTGGGTGTTTTAAAGTGTGTTGTAAAAGCCCTCCATGATGACAAAACAAAACTTATTAACTAGTTCTTCCCTGTTGAGATTTTGCTTAAAAATATAAAATGTGAAAGTTTATGGTAGGACAGTCTTACAACTGCAGATGTAAACTTATTACCACTAAAAAAGGAAAAAAAAATAGAGATAATATTGATACATCCCTGCTTTGTTGAGCTAGAGCTGGGAACCATACATCTCCCTCCCTTCATTCTATCCTTGTCCCTTTAGGCTACTATAAGGTTAATTCAAGAAAATTCCTAGAAGGATACACAAGAAATGTTTAAATTTTTGCCTCTGCAGAAGGGCTCCGGGGGTGGTAGGAGGAAGACTTATTTTATAATTACATAATATATCTTTGTGTACTGTTTGAATTTTTATCCAAGGCATGTATTACAGTTTCAGTAAATAAACAAATACAACAACAACAAACTAAACTTTTGTTTAATTTCTCTGAGTACCGCATGGTTCTGGGCATTTATTAGTCAGAACTCCTTGAAGTGATAGAAGCCCATATAAGTTGGCCTCCACAGATAAGGGAGGTGGTTTACTGGGTCACAGAGCAGGGATGGGGTAGGGTAGTTCATAGAACTACAGGAAGAACTGCAAGAATTAGGGTGTCAGGTTAAAATTAAATCCTCCATACTACCAGGAATTCTTTCTCCTGCTCTCATTATCATCTCTACTTGCATTTTCTCCTCTTTACATGTTGGTGTCATTCTCTCCTACTTTTCCATATAGACATGGTTGGTGGAAGTCCTAGCTTAGGAACCCCAGAGGGAAAAAAAATACCTTTCTTCCAGAGTTTCTATTTCAGTCTTGATGAAGCA
Organism: Leptonychotes weddellii; assembly: GCF_054177405.1. Taxonomy (NCBI): domain Eukaryota; kingdom Metazoa; phylum Chordata; class Mammalia; order Carnivora; family Phocidae; genus Leptonychotes; species Leptonychotes weddellii. The sequence goes on from NC_138382.1 coordinate 55,878,046, forward strand.
TTCTAATTGTTTTTGCTAGTGTCACATGCTTCACCTTGAATCACTGCAGTTGCCAAAGGAGTTGGTCAGACCTGGATAATTTGCCCAGTGCATGGCCAGGGTAGAGGAATCTCGTAACAGAAGGAACATGTGAAAGCTTTTTGGGAGAAAAAAATAATCAGTCCACTACAGTCTACTTCTTGACTGCCCAATCTAATACGTTCTTCCTGTCATTAGTATTCCAAGAATGTTCCAGGCCAACGTGACATAGCCATCATACAGATCCCTAAAATATATTCACCCTTTCCTGATTTAGCTCCAAGTCCAAATCCCTGGGAGGTCTTCCTTCTTCTCAGGAGGCTTTGAATGAGACTTTTCTTGGCTCAGCCACCCATGTCTAATTGAGGAATATAATACCATCAGTGAAAAACTCCAATTTAGAAAGGAGTAAACGGGGAACACAATCTGTGGTGGTAATCTTTCTGTGATAAATATTACCTCCTACAGAACAGAAAGAGCAAAGATTCACCTATCTGGCAAAGGAATGAGTTTCTTAGACACACATTATGGCAGCTTCAGGTTCTCCCGAATAGAAGGAATCTCACCAAAGTGAAGTCCTTACACAGGGCTAGAGGTCAAGCTTTCTCATTCCCTCTGGTGCTTCTCAAGATATCCCCATTCCAATATCTGGAATTCCAGTCTTTTTAAATGAAAGCATTTATGTTGTCAATCTTAAAGCACTGTCTGTAAGCAGAAATGGCTTTGCAATAAAGTTATATTTATTCGTTTAATGTTTAATTTGTATTAAAATGGAAATCCAGACTTTCCTGTCTTTACTGTTTTGAATTAGAAGGAATCATGCAGCTCATTTTTGAGTAGTGGACATGTTCCTCAAAATAGAATATATATGTTTGTCTATCTGTCTCACATATATATATTTATATCTATGTATCTCATAAATGTATCTATATATATCCCTTTCCAGGAAATAAAAATTTAGGCAATTGTATTTTGAAGACTGTTGTTTCAAATGTGCTTTCATTGGACGTGGGTGGGGTGGGGTGGAGTTGCTTTCTTATCCTTCTCACCCAGCTTTGATTTTTTTCATTGGTCATAGAAATTCTTTCCAATGATACTGAGTCCAGTCATTAAGGACTTTAGTGAGGGGGTGAGGGAAAGAGGGACTAAGGCTTCAGGTATGAAAAGATGAAAGGGATGTGGTGAGAAAGTAAGAAGGGTCATTGACCCATAGTCAGAAAAATGGTTCAAGAAAAATCTGGACAAGTGAATTCAGAAAACTTGTGGGATGGGGCCTTGTCTTTGTGCCCTGGAGTCATATTGGATCAGAAACCTTGCCAGCTGACTGTGCTGTTTTTATAGGAATGAAAGCCTTACATTACCTATTCCCAGGACTTCTGAAGATCAAGCGTTCACCCTTTATGAAACCTTGATAATTTTACATCAGATATCTTCCAAAGCTTTCCTTCCAGAAACAATGCCTAGTTTACCAGCTTATACTGTAATTCTGTGTCTGCCACTGGCTACCATTCATAGTGTTCCTACTAAGATTACTAGACTAGGAGACCCCTAGACCCTCAGGGAAATGATGAGGAGTTTCCATATCAGAGCCCCCAAGCTGGGATAGCAATAAATGGATCTTTTTCCCAGTCTGCTTCAAGTCAGGCAACACGGAACTGAGTTTTTTCTTTGCTCTTTCTAATGATACTTTGCCTAAGGTTGCATGGAGACTCAAGGTAAAAGTTTAACCAGGGGCACCTGGGTGGCTCAGACGGTTAAGCATCTGCCTTAGGCTCAGGTCATGATCCCAGGGTCCTGGGATTGAGCCCCGCATCAGGCTCCCTGCTCAGTGCAGAGCCTGCTTCTCCCTCTCCCTCTGCCATTCCCTCAGCTTGTGCTCTCTGGCTCTCTATCTCTCTGTCAAATAAATAAATAAAATCTTTCGAAAAATGAAAAAATAAAAAAGTTTAACCAGCTGATTCTCCACTGTGTATCTCAGACTGTTAACTCCTCATCTAAAGTAGAGAATGGTGATGGGAAGATTGGAGAGTGTCCTAGTCTTCTACAATAATCATCCTTTTTTTTTTTTAAAGATTTTATTTTTAAGTAATCTCTATACCCAGTGTGGGGCTTGAACTCACAACCCTGAGATCAAGAGTCATATGCTCTACTGACTGAGCCCTACAATATCATTCTTAATTTCCTGGGTGTTTGTTGTTTGCAACTCTCTTTTCTGGGACCAAATAATTCTGAGAAGAGGAACACTCAAATTAGCTCAAGTAAAATGGTATGTTTATTATATGGTTCTGACACTTCATGTCCTGGACAGTGAGGCAATGTAATAGGTGTTTATGGAGAAGAAATGACCTTAGAGGGTCAGCAAAAGGGAAATAGAGACTAAGGAAATAAGGCTGCTCTTTTCCTGGGATCATTTGGTCTTCTCTGCTTCTGTCTGCTGTGGTCTTCCCTGCAGTACATGCACTTCTTATTCATGGTGTCTTTGATCCTGTAGTTTCAGCTTGGTTCAGTGTCTCGCAATAGGGGAGAGGTAGTTACCCAAAAGGAAATTGGAGTGCTACTAGGAAGGGAGAGTGAATTCTGGGCAGACAAAAAATGAAAAGTTTGCATGATAATGACCAATCTGTTCAAGTGAATTCAAGTTGGATGAATGGGTTGCCATATCTGAAGTAAAAGTCACCGTGCCACCAAAACCCTAGCACCTACCCCCATCCTCAGAACTGGAAGATATCCAATAAATGATTGCTGAGTGGATAAATAAATGAATGAGTGACTGGAGCTGAAGGCAGGATCCATGTCCTATTAATTTGATTCATCTTTGTAACACTCATAAAGCACCTGATATACTTTTTTTGGTACATGGTAGGTGTTCCAAAAGTATTAATAGAATAATCTCATTTCTCTTGTTCTGAGTCTTGTACTTTTTAAAGTGGCAGAATCATTGTATAGTACAGTGGTCTCCAAACCGAAGTAGAGTATACAAGACGGTCCACTGTGTAGGAAAAAAAAAATTACCTCTCTATGTGTTTATCTAAATAATAAGAAAAATTAACTGTTACTAATGTAAATAGATTGACATTGGTGCCTTCACATTGGTCAAGTGTGAAGTGTAGTTCACAGAGTGCTCTGAGGGAAGAGTGAGGTTTCCATAACATGGAAGGCTTGACCAAGTTGTTTCCTTGTGGGTGTTGGCTTTCAGCATAATGTGATTATATTGCAGTTCATATGGGTCGAGGTGGATTCAGAGAGTAGTATGTTATATAGTTTTAATTAAAATAACCCTCACAAAATGAATAAAAGTCTTCAAAAGATATCTGTAAAGAAATTATGGATTGAAGGTAACAACTAATATGGAAACAGTGAGAAAATGGCTGAGCGAACACTTCTGCTCCTGTTAGGAGTTCTTTGTGACCCATGTTGAGATAAAGAAATGATGATATAGTCAGATCTGATAAGTAGTAATCCAAAAAATCAGAAATTTTCATGGAGCCTCTTGGAACTATGGATTAAAATAATGCCATTAACAATTGACATTGACCCAAAGTGTACATTGGGTTTGAGTTTTATCTGCGCAGCTATCATGATTATTGTGACATTTGGAAATGAAGCATCCAGAGCATTAAGGGCAGATCTCTACAGCTTTTTTTACAGTGATGTTTTAGTTGGGCACTGCTCAAATTCACTTAACATAATTTCACTAACTTTATGGTTTTTGCTTGAGGACCGAAGTTAAAAAGCTGCATGCTATTAGGGAAACAGTCTTCTGCCATGGGAAAAAATGGCTGAAATAATAAGCAAAAATGTGTTCCTTTGTCAGCAGATATCCTTGGAAGATGCCTAGAAAACATTGATGAAGATCTGAAGAAACAAGCATTAGGATAGATTTGACAGTATGGGAAGTTTCTGATATGGTTGGATGAAAGTACAGATGTTTCTAACTTGTCTCAGTTTATGATATTTGCTACATTCTGTTTCAATAATGAAATACATGAAAAACTATTCTCTCTCTCTCTTAGTCTCTTTCCACTGATGTAAAGATATCCTGGGAGGAATATATTAATTATAAATATATTAATGACTTCTTTAATGAAAGAAGTGGTAAGGCTAGAGGGACAGAACCACAAGAGAAATTTAATCACTGCCTCATTCATAGACAGCTATTGCAGGAAGGAATTCAAAGCTATAGTGCTTAAAATTCCAGGAATATATGTGGTGAATCTTATGAAACAGAACCTTTACTAGTAAAAATTTTATGATGATCTAGGGTTGGCAAGTTTTTTCTGTAAAGGGGAAAATAGTCAATGTTTTAGGCTTTGCAGGCCATATGGTCTCTGTCACAACTTTTCAGATCTACTCTTGTATGGTGAAAGCAGTCATAGACAATATGTAAATGAATGAGTGTGACTGTATTGCAGTAAAAATTTATAAAAACAGCAGTGGACTGGATCTGATCTGAGGGCTGTAGTTTGCTGACCTCTGCTTTATAATGAGCAAGGAATAGCCATGAACATAGAGGTTCACCATGTTTCTTGTGTCAAAGCCGTTCAGAAGGTTGCTAAAGTTAAAGACAAATCTTCAATTTAATGACCTTTTATGTCCTGACAAGTGATTGCTGGTAGTGTGCAACATACCAGATAAATTAAAAGAAAAATAAGGACAGATTAAATAGCCTGTTTCTTCAAGGTGAAAGTGACATTTAATAACAAAAAACAAACTGCTTTTTAAAAGAAACCCAGAGGACATTTTTGAAAATGGCTTTTGGGGAATGTTTTCTATTGTTATATTGTTTAGTTATAGGAATTATATACGTTTGTCACCTGCATACTTAATAAACTTGGAAACAGACTTTTCCCATATGTTTGAAACTCTCCCGAAGAGTTTTAGTGGGTTTTGAATCTATTTGTTAAAAAAATGTAAATATGCAATCTCTTCCAATTTGTTTGCAGGAATAATTTTTTGGCATCAGGCATGATGGAAATTTATTAGCCAAACTTCAACAAAAACTTCTGTAAAAATGTGGCTAGGATTGAAAAATGAGTATTATGATTTAGTAAGTGCAGTCAGTGAGAGACTGATATTTGGTTCCATTAGGAACTTCCATGTGAAGAAGTTCTTTTTCTAGCTATGAGAACCATTACAATTAAATGTTGCTATAAACTGAACTTAGAAGTCTTCAAACAGCTATGACACCAAACATTAAACCAAGCTTCTAAAAATAATGAGGCATATTCAAATACATTGCTTACAGTTTTTCTTTATTCTAGAAATAAGTGAAATAAAGATTATTTAAAGGTATTCTTTTCATACTTTTCAGGATTTAAAAAAAATTGAGTATAGTTGATACACAATGTCACATTAGTTTCAGGTGGTAGTATAGTGATTCAACAAGTTTATATATTATGCTCTGTTCACCACAAGTGTAGCTACCATCTGTCACCATACAACACTATTATAATACCATTGACTGTATTCCTTATACTGTGCCTTTTAGTCCCATGATTTCATTCTGTATCTGAAAGCCCGTATCTCCCACTCCCCTTCACCCATTTTGCCCAACTCCCTACCCTCCTCCTCTCTGGCAACCATCAGTTTGTTCTCTGTATTTATAGATACGATTCTGTTTTTGTTTTTTTGTTTATTCATTTGTTTTTAGATTACACTTAAGTAAAATTATATAGTATTTGTTTTTCTCAGTCTAACCTATTTCACTTAGTATAATACCCTCTAGGTCCATCCATGTTGTCTCAAATGGCATGATCTCATCCTTTTTTATGGCTGAATAGTATTCTGTTTACACACACACACACACACACACACACTCCACATCTTCCTTATCCATTCATCTGTTGATGGACACTTAGGTTGCTTCCATATCTTGGCTATTGTAAATAATATTGCAATAAACAGGACTGCAAATATCTTTTTGAATTTGTGTTTTTGTTTTCTTTGGGTAAATACTCAGTGGTGGAATTACGGAATTGTATGGTATTTCTATTTTAGTTTTTTGAGGAACCTCTATACTGTTTTCCACAGTGGTTGCACCAATTTACATTTCCATTAATAGTGTATGAAGGTTCTTTTTTCCCCACATCCTCATCAACACTTGTTATTTCTTGTCTTTTTGATTTTAGCCATTCTATCAGGGATAAGGTGATATCTCATTGTGGTTTTGGTTTTCATTTCCCTGATGATTAGTGATGTTGAGCATCTTTTCAAGTATCTGTTAGCCATCTGTATGTCTTTTTTGGAAAACTGCCCATTTTTAAATCAGATTGTTTTTTTGTGTGTGTGTATGTGTGTGTGTTGAGTTGTATAAATTCTTTATATATTTTGGATATTAACCCCTTATCAGATACATCATTTGTAAATACCTCTCCCATTCAGTAGATTGCCTTTTGGTTTTGTTGATGGTTTCCTTCTCTGTGCAAAATCTTTTTATTTTGGTGTAGTCTCGATAATTTATTTTTGCTTTTGTTTCTCTTGCCTTAGGCATGTCTAGAAAAATGTTCCTGTAGCTGAAATCAGAGAAATTACTGCCTGTGTTCTCTTTTAGTAGTTTTAGGGTTTAAGCTCTCATATTTAGGTCTTTAATCCATTTTGTGTTTATTTTTGGGTATGGTGTTAGAATGTGAAACTTCATTCTTTTACATTTAACTGTCCAGTTTTCCCAGCACCGTTTATTGAAGAGATTGTCTTTTCCCAATTGTGTATTCTTGCCTCCTTTGTCACAGATTAGTTGACTATATAAGTGTGAGTTTATTTCTGGGCCTTGTAGTCTGTTCCATTGATCTATGTGTCTATTTTTGTGCCAGTACCATACCGTTTTGTTTTTTTTTTTAATTTTATTTATTTATTTGACAGAGAGAGACACAGCGAGAGAGGGAACACAAGCAGGGGGAGTGGGAGAGGGAGAAGTAGGCTACCCGCGGAGCAGGGAGCCCGATGTGGGACTCGATCCCAGGACCCTGGGATCCCGACCTGAGCCGAAGGCAGACGCTTAACGGCTGAGCCACCCAGGCGCCCCAGTACCATACCGTTTTGATAGCTTTGTATTATATCTTGAAATCTGGAACTGTGATACCACTAGCTTTGTTTTTCTTTCTCAAAAGTACTTTGGCTATTCAAAGTCTTTTATGGTTCCATACAAATTTTAGTATTATTTGTTCCAGTTTTGTGACTTTTCTGGATTTGTTAATGTTTATCTTATGTAAGTTTTAACATATAAAGTAGCATGTGTATATTTTATAAGTAAAAAAATACACATGTATTGGAGTATATATATTAAATCTTTTTGAAAAGAAATTCATAGTGATATATGATCCAAAAAGTCCAAAGACTACTGTGTTGGTAGGGAGGCAGTGTGGCATAGTCAGACTCATAAACTTGGAGCCACACGGATCATCTGTGATTACAAACAGTAGCTACCATTTAATAAGTTGCTCCTAGGGCTAGGCATCATTAGGTTGCAGCAGGCATCTCATTTTATTCTGTTCAAAACCATATGTGGGAGGGATGACATGCCTGCATCTCCTTTTATGTCCACCTAGCACATTTCCCGAGGTGCTTTGGGGCTAGGCTGGGTCTTCTGCTTACATGAGTGCATTGGCCCTCAGATTCTTTCAAATCTGAAATTGCTAGTTGAGCTCTTGTCTCCCAGGCTCTAAAAATCATTAAAGGCATTTCATTAAAAGAGATTTCTGTGGCATACATTGAACAAAAGGAAAATAATCCATAAAATCACCTAGTACACTGTTGTAGTTAACTCAATTCAATGGGGTATTGGCAGGAAGGGATGGAATGGTAGGTTCAGAAAAATCCACAACCACAGTTAAAACAAAATTGTCGTTAACTCTCTGTTATCTGGAGATGATTAACTGTAATTATAATGTTGGCTAGGCCTGGGCAGGGTGTATTTTCCCAGTGGGCTGGGCTTTGGGAGGGGCCACACTAAGTCCATTTTTCTAGAAAAGCTCAGAAGGCAGGTGATCCCCTCACATCCTGCTTCTTGTTGGAGTAGAGGCTGGTGATCTGAACTTACTATTTGCTGCCCAATTACTAACCCTGCAGGCTGAGGAGGGCTGCCACTCTCAGAGCACTGCTACCCTTTGACCACCGTTGATCTACTCTGAATAATAGAGCAGGGACTAAATATTACCATCTCACAGATGAGAAAATGGAGGTTTGGAGGGATTAAGTAACTTGCTCACTGACTGAAAGCTGGTATCAGAGCTGGGATTGGAGCCCAGGTCTGGCTGATTCCAAAGCCTCTGTGTCTTTCATGCTTCCCTGCCACTCAACTCGTAGGGTTTGGTCCTACTGGGACAGAGATATTTTTGGATGGAGACTCTTCCTTCTTGACTTTCAAAATATATCATATTGGCAGATGCCAGTTCTGCCTATTCCAAATTGATACCCTGTGCTTGTCTTTTTTTGTGTGACTTTGTTGAGAGTCATAAAAGACTTTGAAAGTCATCCATTCCAGTGCTCTCATTTTATAATGAACAAAATTAATACCCAGAAAGATAAAGTAACTTACCCAGGGGCCCCAGGGTCATTAGTGATGGCTATAAACCTGCTGCGTTTGAACTTTTGAACTCCTCACATTTTGGGAAAAGAGATCCCAGAATATAAATGTGTGTGATTCAGCTTAAGTTTTCAAACATCTATAATTGAGCAACAGAGTTATAATTTTCATAAGAAATAGGCCAAATCATGGTTTTCCATCAAACTTGTTTGAAACTTTAAGCCTGCTTGGGATGGCACTTATAGTCTACCAACCCTGGGTTTGTTCTTATTCTTGTTTGCTTTGATTTAAAAAGATGAGCCATGTGATTCCCAGGAGTTTGGAAGCTTTTCTGATGTTTTCAATAAAACAGCATGTAGAACTAGAACTCCTATTTTAGGTTTTTTTTTTTTTTTTTTTCTGGTCACAAGGCAGTAAGTAACCATCACTAAACTCTATTTCTATCTGAGATTGAATTTATGAAAAACTCTGATTAGTTTTTTTTAGCTTGCACCTGAGCCCGTAGAATTGCACATGGCTTCTAACTTGCCCTTTCTTCTTCTTCTTTTTTTTTTTTTTAAAGATTGTATTTATTCATTTGACAGAGAGAAAGAGAGCGCACACCACAAGCAGAGGGAGCAACAGAGGGAGAGAGAGAAGCAGGCTCTCCGCTGAGCAGAGACCCTGGGTTCATGACCTGAGCTGAAGGCAGGCACTTAACCAACTGAGCCACCCAGGCACCCCCAGTGATTGAATTCTTTTTTTTTTAAATTTTTTTATTGTTATGTTGATCACCATACATCACATCATTAGTTTTTGATGTAGTGTTCCATGATTCATTGTTTGTGCATAATACCCAGTGCTCCATGCAAAACGTGCCCTCTTTAATACCCATCACCAGGCTAACCCATCCCCCCACCCCCCTCCCCTCTAGAACCCTCAGTTTGTTTTTCAGAGTCCATCGTCTCTCATCTAACTTGCCCTTTCTTTTTGTTATGAATGAGTGAACTTACTAAATAGCAGCTAAAAGCAGAAGAATTATTTTTTTGTCTTCATTTATTTATTCAAACAATAAAAAATATATTGAGCACCTACCGTGTGCCAGGTCCTGTGTTCATCCTTGTCCTTGAGAAGGCATTTATGGTCTTATAAAGGAGACATACCCTTTTGTGGTTTTTGAAATGACACATGATGAATGTTGTCATAGAGATATATAGCACTGGGAAGCTTCTTTTTGCCCAGAGGAGGTGGAGAAGACACTGGCAAAAGTGATTTTTGATCTGGGAATTAAAGGATGAGTAGGAGTTCATTAGGTGGAGAAGGAAAGACTGACGCAAACAAAGATAGAAATGGATGCCATTTGGGTGGTAAGTTCTCGGTGGCTGATAATGTAAATGTGAATGACTGGTATTTCAACATACTGGGTCCATGGAAACTGATTTCAAGCTTTTAAAATCAATTTTTGAAAATTAATTTTTAAAACTAAGTTATAATTATTATTTGGCATTGCTGGCTACCATTGTGCTTTAGGTGCTTTAAATATTTAATCCTCACAACAATTCTGTGATGTGGCTATTGAGAAAGAAATTGAGTCTCAGGGAGCTTAAATGCTTTGCCAAGTTCACAAAGCTAGTAGAGGCCTAGCAAGAGTTTTGCTCTTCAAATATGCTTTCAGTAAAGTTTTTATTTTTAACCAAACTAGTAGCCTCTACTGTAAAATATAAAATGAACCTTTAAGAATGATTTATTAGATAAATTTTATTTATTTTTTTGAAAGATTTTTATTTATGTACTTGACCAAGAGAGAGCATGAGCGGGGTGGGGTGAGGTGGGGTGGGAGGGGCAGAGGGAGAAGTGGGGCTCCATCCCAATCCCAATCCCATCATGACCTGAGCCAAAAGCAGATGCTTAACAGACTGAGCCACCTAGGCACCCCTATTAGATGAACTTTAAAATATTATATGGGAGAATTTATAAAGAGCTCATCTGGTCTAAGGCCTTGAGGTATATATCAAGAACTAGTCACTTGGAGAGGTTAAGTGACACACTTATGACAAGGCTACTTAGGATAGCAACTGATACTTGGTCTTTTGTTTCCTTCTGGTCCTTTGACACTGAATGCCAATTATGCATCTTGGAGACATAAAAGTGCATAAGAAATAGTTTCTCAGTTTCTCAATGCCAAATAATAATTACAACTTTCTCAAATGCTCATTTGCTTGAGAGCTTTACAGGGAGAAAGGGCTTCAGAATGGACAGAGTACTGGACATACTTTCTGAACTGTAAGCTTTCTGAGAGTAGAACTATATCTTTTTTTTTTTTTAAGATTTTATTTATTTATTTGTTGGAAAGAGAGAGAGAGGGAGAGCACAAGCAGGGGGAGCAGCAGGGAGAGGGAGAAGTAGGCTCCCAGATGAGCAAGGAACCCAATGCAGGACTTGATCCCAGAACCCTGGGATCATGACCTGAGCCGAAGGCAGCTGCTTAACCAACTGAGCCACCTAGGCGACCCTATATCTTTTTTTTTTTTAACGAGTTTATTTTTTTAAATTATCTTAATTCAATTAATTAATATATAATGTATTATTGGTTTCAGAGGTACAAGTCTGTGACTCATCAATCTTCTGTGATACCCAGTGCTCCTTACATCACATGCCCTCCTTAATGTCCATCACCCAGTTACCCCATCCCTCCACCCCTCTCCCCTCCAGCAACCCTTAGTTTGTTTCCTAAGATTAAGAGTCTCTTATGGTTTGTCTCCCTCTCTGGTTTCATCTTGTTTTATTTTTTTCCTCTCTTCCCCAATGATCCTCTCTTTTGTTTCTTAAATTGCACATATCAGTGAGATCATATGATAACTGTCTTTCTCTGATTGACTTATTTCGCTTAGCGTAATGCCCTCTAGTTCCATCCAGGTCGTTGCAAATGCCAAGATTTCATTTTTTGATGGCTGCATAATATTCCGTTGTATATATATATACCACATCTTCTTTATCCATTCATCTGTTGATGGACATCTGGGCTCTTTCCACAGTTTGGCTATTGTGGACATTGCTGCTATAAACATTGGGGTGCAGGTGCCCTACATACACAACATTTGTATCTTTGGGATAAATACCCAAAGTGTAATTTCTGGGTTGTAGGATAGTTCTATTTTCAACTTTTATATGCAACTTTTTGAGGAACCTCCATACTGTTGTCCAGAGTGGCTACACCAGCTTGCATTCCCACCAACAGTGTAGGAGGGTTTCCCTTTCTCCACATCCTCTCCAACATCTGTCATTTCCTGACTTGTTAATTTTAGCCATTCTGACTGGTGTGAGGTGGTATCTCATTGTGATTTTGATTTCTATTTCCCTGATGCCCAGTGATGTTGAACACTTTTTCATGTGTCTGTTGCCCATTTGGATGTCTTCTTTGGAAAAATGTCTGTTCATGTGTTCTGCCCATTTCTTAATTTGATTATTTGTTCTTTGGGTGCTGAGTTTGATAAGTTCTTTATAGATTTTGGATACTAGCCCTTTATCTGATGTATCATTTGCAAATACCTTCTCCCACTCTGTCAGTTATCTTTTGGTTTTGTTGACTGTTCACTTTGCTGTGCAAAAGCTTTTTATCTTGATGAAGTCCTAATAGTTCACTTTTGCCTTTGTTTCCCTTGTCTTTGGCAATGTGTCTAGGAAGAAGTTGCTGTGGCTGAGGTCGAAGAGGTTGCTGCCTCTGTTCTTCTGTAGGATTTTAATGGATTCCTGTCACATATAGGTCTTTCATCCATTTTGAGTCTATTTTTGTGTACGGTGTAAGGAAATGGTCCAGTTTCATTCTTCTGCATGCGGCTATCCAATTTTCCCAACAACATTTGTTGAAGAGACTGTCTTTTTTCCATTGGACATTCTTTCCTGCTTTGTCGAAGATTTAGTTGACCATAGAGTTGAGAGTCCATTTCTGGGCCCTCCATTCTGTTCCATTAATATGTGTGTCTGTTTTTGTGCCAGCACCATACTGTCTTGATGATTACAGTTTTGCAATAGAGTTTGAAGTCCAGAATTGTGATGCCACCAGTTTTGGTTTTCTTTTTCAACATTCCTTTGGCTATTCAGGGTCTTTTCTGGTTTCATACGAATTTTAGGATTATTTGTTCCAGTTCTGTGAAAAAAGTTGATGGTATTTTGATAGGGATTGCATTGAATGTGTAGATTGCTCTAGGTAGCATAGACGTTTTAACAATATTTGTTCTTCCAATCCATGAGCATGGAACATTTTTTCATTTCGTTGTGTCTTCTTTAATTTCTTTCGTGAGTGCTCTATAGTTTTCTGAGTACAGATCCTTTGCCTCTTCGGTTAGGTTAATTCCTAGGTATCTTATGGTTTTAGGTGTAATTGTAAATGGCATCAACTCCTTAATTTCTCTTTCTTCTGTCTTATTGTTGGTTTATAGAAATGCAACTGATTTCTGTGCATTGATTTTATATCCTGCCACTTTGCTAAATTCCTGTATGAGTTCTAGCAATTTTGGGGTGGAGTCTTTTGGGTTTTCCATATAGAGTATCATGTCATCTGCAAAGAGTGAGAGTTTGACTTCTTTGCTGATTTGGATGCCTTTTCTTTCTTTTTGTTTTCTGATTGCTGAGACTAGGATTTCTAGTACTATGTTGAACAGCAGTAGTAAGAGTGGACATCCCTGCAGTGCTCCTGGCCTTAGGGGAAAAGCTCTCAGTTTTTCCCCATTGAGAATGATATTCGCTGTGGGCTTTTCATATATGGCTTTTATGGTATTGAGGTATTTTCCCTCTATCCCTACACTGTGAAGTTTTAATCAAGAAAGAATGCTGTACTTTGTCAAATGCTTTTTCTGCATCTATTGAGAGGATCATATAGTTCTTATCCTTTCTTTTATTTACATAGTGTATATCACGATGATTGATTTGTGGATGTTGAACCACCTTTACAGCCCAGGAATAAATCCCACTTGGTTGTGGTGAATAATCCTTTTAAGGTACTGTTGGATCCTATTGCTAGTATTTTGATGAGAATTTTTGCATCCATGTTCATCAGGGATATTGTTCTGTAATTCCCTTTTGGGTGGGGTCTTTGGTTTTGGGATCAAGATAATGCTGGCCTCATAGAAAGAGTTTGGAAGTTTTCCTTCCATTTCGATTTTTTGAAACAGCTTCAGAAGAACAGGTATTAATTCTTCTTTTAAATGGGAAGCCATCTGGCCCTGGGCTCTTGTTTGTTGGAAGATTTTTTATTATTGCTTCAATTTCCTTGCTGGTTATGGGTCTGTTCAGGTTTTCTATTTCTTCCTGTTTCAATTTGGGTAGTTTATACATCTCTAGGAATGCATTCATTTCTTCCAGATTGCTTAATTTGTTGGCATATAGTTACCCATAATATGTTCCTATAATTATTGGTATTTTTTTTGGTGTTGGTTGTGATCTCTCCTCTTTCATTCATGATTTTATTTATTTGGGTCCTTTCTCTTTTCTTTTTGATAAGTCTGGCCAGGGGTTTATCAATCTTATTAATTCTTTCAAAGAACCAGCTCCTAGTTTCGTTGATCTGTTCTACTGTTCTTTTGGTTTCTATTTCATTGATTTCTGCTCTAATCTTTATTATTTCTCTTCTCCTGCTGG